>NC_079506.1:43892701-44496496 GCF_030052815.1 Hevea brasiliensis | reverse complement strand
GACACAAATTTCCGATCAATGCCGCATTGTACACCACGACAAAGCAATCTACAATCCCACTAATCAAAATCAATAAGGGAGGTGGCTAGCTAACTAATGAGTACTCATCCGATCTACAACCTCAATTGGTAAAACCAGAGAGGAGGAAAATAATCGATCTCAACCCCATAAATGAAGGAGGAATAATAAGGCATCACATGCTAAGTGTGAATTCAAATCAATTTAAAGCAATTTGTTCAAATATTTCATGCAAATCACACTAAATTTCCAAAGTCACATTTTCATTCACAAAGTGACAACACAAAAATTCTTAAACTCATAATTAATACGTAAATTTCATAATGCGCACTAAATCAATTTTTCAATGATAAAATGCTTAAATAAGGTTTATTGTGCACAAACTCGACGTGAGTCGCCTCTAGGCCTTGACTCGCCTCTTAGACATTTCGGTCTTTTTTAGCTAAACACTAAATTTATAGTGTCTCAATATCTTTGCTTCATAATATTTCCAATAATTAATCCCAATATGCTTAAACTTACATTCTTGAAATTTTTCATGTTGAGGTTACTATTCATGATACTATTCAAGTCAAACTATTGACTTTCTTATGCTTAAAAGGTATGGGAAATCCAATTATACCCACATACCGCATTTTGTTTACCTAACTTATTGGTTTTGGTCATTTTCTCCAATCTTGAGTCTTTTAGGCAAAATTACAAAATTTTAATTTTGGTGTCCTATTTTACTATTTCATTGGTCATGTTGCTGTTAGAATTTAGCTAAGTTTTCTTCATAGAAATTGTTCCTTATTGTCTTAAATTTATTTTCCTTTTTGAATCACTCCATTTGGAGTTTTTTTAGCTCAAGTTATAGCCATTTGAACATGGCTGGCCGGATTGGTCTAACCCAAATTTTCTGGGCACCAAACCTGGTTCTGGCAGTTTTAGTTCACTAATTATTGGGTAGCTAAATGACTTGGTTAAGGGCATAATTTGGGTTTATGTTCTTCATGAAAATTGTAGGGCTATGTCTCAGATTTGTACTAGTAAAATTTCATGTCATTTGGACCTGCCTAGCCCAAGATATGGCCAAATGAACAAACACTATTCATTTGGTCATTTTTGTACAGGGCAGAACACCCATTTCCTGATTTGGTCAATTTGTTCACTATCCTATGGTCACTTTCGAGAATGATTCCTAAATGAAAATGTGTCATTTTGTGTTTAGTTTCATTCCCAATTGGCTTGACACCAATTGGGTTAGTAAATTTTCATTTTTGGTCCTCAGAAGAGACCTTGGTCATGTCAGCAGTAATGACCATATCCAATCCGAATTTCAATTTGGTTCTAACACTTCCAACACACCACAATTGGTCATACATGACCATTTTTCAGCTCAAACAAGGTCAAATACACCATTTGACCAATTCTAAAATTTTGTCTCCCAAACCCTAGATCCAAAACCCTAACTCACTAATTTTGTTACATTTTACTAATTCAAAGCATATAAACATAATTTCTCAACTCATTCAAGCTTAACTACTTCATAATTTGCATCAAAAGCATTCATTCTCAACTTAAACCCTAGCCGTTTAATTCACATATAGTCCTCCAACAATTTTTTTCTTTTCCATTTCTTATAATTTCTAAGTTTATTCAACTATAAACACAATAATTAAACTAGAAATTCAAAGTTTAGCTTGCTAACCTTTCTCTTTGAAATTCAACCACCCAAATCCTTCACTTTTCTTCTAAAATTTCTTGATCAATCTTCTTTTCTAAGCTCAAACACAAGGTTTTATAAAGTGGTTATAGGAGAAATTAAGGTTTAGTAAAGGTTTTAAAGCTTGAAACAAGCTTTAATGGAGAAGAGGTGAGGGGACTTAGAGAGAGAGTGTCACGGCATGGAGAAGAAGAAGAGTGAAAATGTATTTTTCAATTTTTTTGATTTTATCTTTTTTCTTTGACTTTGTCAAATTTTAATTAAATATAATTTATTTATGATGTCATAGCTTATGTCATTTTGATGATGTCACTAATGTAATTTCTTTTCCTTTTTCTTTCCTTTTTTTTCATTAGTTCTTTAATTTAATTCTTGATCCCAAAAATTTTCTTTTCTTCGATTTTATTTGACATTTAGGTCAGGAGTCAGCTCTAGGGGTCAATTGACCAAATTGCCCCTCACCGATTCGATCCAGTTTGCAATTAATTTAATATTTCTTCCGGATCCCTAACCTAATTATTTGACTTGCTTAACAATTCTTTTCTGTGATTTTCTTTCCACTATGTTCACAATAGTCCTAAGGACCGTGGCCATATTTTACGGTTCAAATTTGAGTTTAAATTGACCTCAGAGTCGCTCCCAAGAAAGTCACCCATCATTGTGACTCTACCATTTAACTTCTTATGCTATGTTTTTCTTATTTATACTTAACTATTTGACAGTTACTAATTATTTGTGTTCAGGGCTCCTCTAGCTTCTCTAGTTGTCTTAGACGTGGTTCTACTTCTCTTAATTGTCCATACCGACACCGATCACTGGAACAATGAAATATACCAGGCTATGCAAATAGGGGTGTTACAATTCTCCCCCCCTTAAAATAAATTTCATCTCTAAATTTTACCTAATATCAATTTCAACAATTGTAGGTGTTGTCTCTCATATCCTCCTCTCGCTCTTAAGTAGCCTCCTGGCCTGAATGATGGTTCCACAGCACTTTCACTAACGGTATCTGCTTATTCCATTGCTGCTTCACCTCATAAGCCAAAATCTCTATGGGTTATTCCTCATATGTGAGGTCTGGATTCACTTCAATTTCTTCTACTGGTAGTACATGAGATGGGTCTGATCGATACCTCCTCAATATAGACACATGGAAGATATTATGTATCTTTGCTAACTCTGGATGTAGTGCCAAACGATATGCCAAATGACCCACTCTTTCCAGAACCTCATATGGCCCAATGAAATGAGGACTCAGTTTCCCCTTTGTGCCGAATCTCATAATTTTCTTCCAAGGGGAAACCTTGAGGAATACTTTGTCACCCACTGCATACTCAATATCCCTTATCTTCAGATTAATATAGGACTTCGATACCTGATGCGCTTTTAAGTCGATCTCTTATCAACTCCGATCTTCTCTTCGCTCACGAACAATTTCGGGCCCAATCATTTTCCTTTCACTACCTCATCCCAGCACAGGGGAGTTCTGCATTTTCTGCCATACAAAGCTTCATATGGAGGCATCCCAATGCTTGATTGATAGGTCTTATTGTAAGCAAACTCAATCAAAGGCAAGTGCATGTCCCAACTGCTCTCAAACTCAATCACACAAGCCCGTAGCATGTCCGCCAAGATCCGACTACCCTCTCGCATCGCCATCCGTCTGCGGTGAAATGTCAAGTCAAGTTCAATCTAGTTCCTAGGGCTCTCTCAAGACTACCCTAATCAAGAAGTGAACCTAGTATCTCTATCGATACGATGGATACCGCACTCCATGCGCCTTACTATCTCATCAATGTACAACTTAGCCAATCTTTCTAAATCAGTAGTCCATCCGAATCGCGTAAAATGAGCAATTGGTCACTATCAATAATGACCTATACTATATCATGACTCTTCGTGTCCTCGAAAGTCCTGGCCACAAAATCCGCTTGTTATTCGCTCCCATTTCCATTCCAGATCGTAGTGAATGTAACAACCAAATGGTACTTGATGCTCGCTTCACTTGTTGACAAGATAGGCATTTGGAAACAAACTCTGCCACATATATTTTCATACCCATTCACCAGTAATGCTCCTTTAGCCCTCTATACATTTTTGTGCCACCAGGGTGCATAGCAAAAGGAGACTCATGTGCTTCCTTCAAAATGATCTGTCTCAAGTCAACGTCATTAGGAACGCACATTCTACCCTGGTGAAGCAGTAGACCGTCATCTCTTACTGAGAATTCTGGTTTCTTGCCCATTCTGACTTCTTCTAATAGCTTTTGATACTTCTGATCATTCTAAGCAGTCATTCTGATCTGATCAATCAATAGTGGTTGTACATGCCATGCAACTGCTATCTGCCCCTCATCATTCATTTCTAAGCTGGCATGCAATACTCTCAACTCATGTACCATAGACAAAGGAGTAACCCGTAGACTTGCCATAGTCTTGCAACTTAAGGCGTCAGCCACAATATTAGCTTTTCTTGGCTGATAGTCTATCAGACAATCATAGTCTTTTATCAACTCTAACCATCTCCTCTGTCTCAAATTCAACTCTTTCTGGGTGCCCAAATACTTCAAACTCTTATGATCTATGTAGATGTAGCACTTCTCCCCATATAAATAGTGTCTCTAGATCTTAAGAGCAAACACTATAGCTGCAAGCTCCAAATCATGTGTCGGATAGTTTCTCTCATGCGATTTTAGCTGGCATGTGCATAAGTAATAACATTCCGATCTTGCATCAGTACACAGCCTAACCCATTATGAGAAGCATCACTATAAACTGATATTCTTTACCCTGTGTAGGTAAAGTCAGGACTGGAGCCTCAGTCAAACACCTCTTCAATTCATCAAAACTTTGCTGGCATTTATCCGTCCACTGAAATTTCACATCTTTCTTAAGCAGCTTGGTCAATGGAAATGCCAACATGGAAAATCCTTTCACAAATCGGTAGTAGTATCCAGCTAACCCCAGAAAATTGTGAATTTCTGTGATATTTCTGGGTGGCTTCCAATTAAGGACAGCTTCTATCTTGCTAGGATCTACCTTAATACCTTCAGCTGATACTATCTGCCCCAAAAAGGATATCTCCTTCAGCCAAAATTCACACTTTGATAATTTGGCATATAGCTATTTCTCCCTCAAAGTCTGCAGTACAATCTGCAGATGTCTATCCTACTCTTCTACACTCTAATAAACCAATATATCATATATGAATACAACTACAAACTGATCGAGGTATGGTCTGGAGATAGTGTTCATCAGATCCATAAAAGCAGCCGGAGTATTAGTTAACCCAAATGGCATGACCAAGAACTCATAATGGCCATAGCGGGTTCTGAAGGCAGTTTTAGAAATACTCCACTCTTGTACTTTCAACTAATAATAACCTGATCTTAGGTTAATTTTGGAGAACACATGCCCCTCAACCGATCAAACAAGTCATTAATGTCGCAATGGGTATCTGTTTTTTATTGTCACCTTATTCAACTGCCGATAGTCTATGCATAACCGGAGAGTGCCATACTTTTTCTTTACAAACAACACTGGCGCTCCCTAAGGTGACACACTAGGGCGGATGAAACCCTTATCAAGTAGCTCTTGCAACTGCACTTTCAATTCTTTTAGTTCGCTAGTGCCATTCTATATGGTGTTATGGAGATTGGGTCCACACTGTGCATAACCTCAATTTCAAATCGCACTTCTCTTCGAGGTAATCCTGGCAATTCATCAGGAAACACATCCAGAAAGTCACATACTATGGGGATGTCCCTCAATACTGGGCTACCCACTTGGGTGTCTATCACATGTGCCAAGTACGCCTCACACCCTTTCCTAATCATTTTTCTCGCAAGCAAATTAAATGATGTTTGATAAGAATAATCGCCTCTCCCATGTATTACTATATCACCATACGAGGAGACCAAAAGTGATCGTTTTCGCCATACCAATCATTGCATGATGCCTGGCAAACCAATCTATGCCCAAGATAATATCATAATCTTTGAAAGGCATTTCAATCAAATCTAATAGAAAAACATGTCCTTGGATCATCAAAGGATAGTCTCTATAGATTCTGTTGACCCTAACCTCCTGACCTAATGGACTAGTTACTAGCACATCATAGTCCATTTGTACACACTAGATAGCAGTAGAACACATCACACTAGCACTGACATATGAATGTGTGGAGCCAGGATCAAACAACACATATGCATCTTGGTCATGGATAGAGAAAATACCAGCTACTATGTCTGATGTTTCAGCCTCCTCTCTGCTTCATGGTATAGACTCTAGCCGTGCACCACTTGGTTCTGGCCGGTTAATAGTACTGACTTCCATGAGTGCTACCAGACCCCCTACCGCTCTACCTTTACCAGCTGGCTGTGACCCTCTAGGTGTAGAGACTTGGGCTGATCCCTCAGATGTAGCAAAAGGTTTAGATCGGTGTGGACTAGTACAATCCTTAGTGAAATGTCTGCTCCCTCCACAGTTAAAACATGCACCAGTGGCCTTGAAACACACCCCACCATGTGTTCTACCATAAGTCTCACACTACCGGACTGATAAAGCCCCTCGAGGTGTTTGCTGAGTCTGTTGACCAAACCGGGGTGGTCTTTGGCCAGAGAATCTGCCTCTGCCAGATCTGTGAGAACTAGATCCTCCAAACTGTTTCCTTTTCCCTGAACTACTTTCAAGTGCTTGACTAGTAACCTTTTCGCCTTTCTCTTTCTCTTGCACTCTTCTTTACCGCCCCTTCCGATTCTATCCTTTCCAGCCTGTGGCTTGTGAAATCACCGTAAAAATTTTGGTGTCTGAATCCCACAACTTGCATTCTTAAGCTAGGCCTCAACCCAGCCTCAAACCTCTTACATCTGTCTCTGGGGGTGGAGACTAAGCTTCCAACATAGTGACTTAGCCTTGAAAAGTCCCGCTCATACTCTACTATTATTCTGTCCCCTTGCTTCAAGCTCAAGAATTCTTGTAATTTCATATCTACATAAACATCAGGAACCCATTTCTGCCTGAATTCCCTCAGGAAGTCTGTCCATGTCAGCACAGGTGGCTCAACTAGGCTGTGGGGGATGGTCTTCCACCATTCATATCCATCCCTTTGCAATAGAGAAACAGAGTACTCGAACTTCAGCTCTTCTACACACTGTAGCTTTCTGAAAACCCATTCCATTCTCTCTAACCACTGTTCTGCCTCTAGTGGATCCACAGTGCCCTTAAACTTAGTGGCCCCAAATTTCATTAATTTTTCATATTGCCGAGCCGAGGGCTGTGGTTGTGCTGCAGGTGCTTGCATCTGAGCTTTAGGTGGCACATTTCCTGCCATTTATTGGAAAAACACAGCCATCTGCTGTGTAAACTAAATAGGAAATTGCAGTGCTGGAGAAGGAGCTAGAATGGCTGACCCACTCACATTTTGGAGTGCTGGGGCTTCCCCTTGAATCTCAGCCTCGACAGATTGCTCCACAGAATGATCTCCCCATTCCATTCTGTTTCCCAATCTACTTCCTAAGATCAAACGCAAGGAGGTTAACCTCCGTTAGTGCATATTCATGATATAAATATGTCATATGTATCAATTAAAGACACTTGAGCAGTTGCACTTATCAAAGAAATATTCACATACATAATCAAAATTCATTGCAAAACCATGCTCTGATACCACTAAAACATGTCACACCTTATCCCTCTGTAAGGCATAACATGATCCCATAGAATACCTAATGAACTACCGAACTTCACCTACCGATAACTCATTAAGTACCATACAAGGGATTTGGAAGTGGTGAGCATTTTAGTAGGAATTAAAAACATTTAATTACAAGTTGAGGCCCCAGCCCCACAAAGTGTCGAAGTCCCGACTGTACCAGTTTTACCGATACAAATTACTACACAAATGGCCGAGCAAATGGCCACTTTCTTTCAACAAATGGCTGATACTCTATCAGCTTATGCTCTGGCACTTACCCAACCCCCTTAAGGGCAAAGGTGAAATAGAGAAGAGGAGAAACCTATGGGTCGAGCTCTAACAAGAATTTGGGGAAGAGAAAAGAATTTGAGGAACCCCTAGCTCGTGGATATGACAGAGGTGGATCATCAGGCAGAGAACACCAAGATCTAGTCGCCGAACAACCGTAAGTTCCTATTCTCGCCTGCTCTCGCCATGTTTGTGGTAAGCTAAATGGAGGTATTTGTCGTAAGGCCTCTGGAGCCTGCTACAATTATGGAAAGCTTGGACAATTTGTTAGAGATTGAACAAGAGCACCTCGACCGCTTCTCCTGAGTTCACAGACATACAAGAAGAGTTGAGATAGAAATAGAGTTGGTACTCCTCACCACCATAACACGTTGAATCAACCCGAATATAGTAGTGCACCAGTCAGAGCATCCACTATGCGCCAAGGAGAAAGAATAAAAACTTCAGATGTAATTATTGGTAAGTTCTTAATTTTTAAAAGAAATAATTAGTTATTATTTGATCCTAGTACTACATAGTTATGTGTTAGTGTTAGAACTATATGTTCAGTTGCTATTCCTTTCCATGGGAATGAATTTTGATATATTAGTGACTAGTCCTTTAGGATAAAAACTATAATGACAAGTATGATTGACATTAATTTTAGAAGAATTGTTAGCTAAAAGTATTTTCTAACACACCATCAATTATAAAGTTAATTGGCGAGCCTACTTAATATAAGGCAAGAGGACCTAAAAGTAAGTTACAGTAATAGAATTAATCTAGATAAGGGCAAAGATGTTACTGTTAGTAATTGTCAAGGGATATTGTAATCAGAATCGGTTTAGGATATTAGTGGATTCGAGAAAGATAAGATGTTAGAAAACCTAGTCCATGAGATTAGAACGTAGTGACTATGTAATGTTCTCAATGTTTGTATTGTAAGCTGCAGATTACAGTACTGACACGGGATTATTGTGTAAAGCTACGTGCTTCCTCGTGGTATAATTAAATAAGAATATTTGTAAGTAATCTATAAATTGATACAATTACGCCCGAATAGAGTGCTATTATGGGAAATAAATGTGAAAACTTTAGTCAGAAATTTAAAACTTCAGAACTAGCTTATCGAAAGACTACACTTGTAAGGTAGCTGGAGTTAGTAACTCGGTTACAATAATGTGAACCACCTGTACCACAGTAATTACTATAAGTTTAGAGATATCAGTACGACTTATCATCCTCAGACGGATGGACAGTCAAAACAAGTAATTCAGGCAAATTCTGAAACTCATTGAGTTTGTGTAAATAATGAAATGAAATGATAATAATAACCTGTAAAATGTAATAAGCCCTCCAAAATATACTGAGAACTAGTGTCCTTAAATCCGAGGGGAGATGGGACAGATACCTCCCACTAACAGAATTTGTATACAATAATAAGTGTCAAGCTAGCATACAAATGGTACCCTATGAAACATTGTAAAGGAACAGATAACTATGGATTTTGTGATGAGACTTCCGAGGACACAGAATAATCATGATGTAGTATGGGTTATAGTTGATAGACTAACCAAGTTTGCTCACTTTTTGCCAGTCCGGATGGACTATAGTAGGAGAGATTAGCCAGATTGTACATAAATGAGATTGTAAAACTACATGGAGTGCTAGTATCAATTGTATCAGACAGAGATCCTAGGTTCACTTCTAGATTCGAGGGTAGTCTTCAAAGAGCCCCTAGGAACTAAATTGAACTTTAGCACGACATTCCACCCACGCATGCATGGATACCTAAGAGGGAAATTCAGATATTGGAGGATATGCTACGGGCTTGTGCAATTGAGTTTGAAGGTAATTGGGATATACACTTGCCTTTGATTCAGTTTGCTTATAACAACAGCTACCAATCAAGCATTGGGATGCCTCCATATGAAGCTTTATATGGCAGAAAGTGCAGAATTCCTCTATGCTAGGATGAAGTAGGTGAAAGGAAGATGATTAGGCTAGAAATTATTCAGCAGACATAGAAAAAGATCAAATTGATCAGAGATTGACTCAAGGTCGCATCGCATCACAAAAGTCCTATGTTGATCTGAAGAGAAGAGATATTGAATATGCAGTGGGTGATAAGGTATTCCTCAAAGTTTCTCCTTGGAAGAGGATTATGAGATTTGGCAGAAAGGGGAAACTGAGTCCTCGTTCCATCGGAGCATTTGAGGTTCTGGAGAGAGTGGATCCTTTGGCATATCGGTTGGCATTACCTCCAGAGCTAGAAAGGATACACAGTGTCTTCCATGTGTCCATGTTAAGGAGGTATAGATCTGACCTATCTCATGTACCATCAGTTGAAGAGATTGAGGTAAATCCAGACCTCTCATATGAGGAAGAACCCATAGAAATTCTGGCATATGAGGTGAAGCAGCTAAGGAATAAACAGATACACCTGGTTAACATGTTGTGGAACCATCATTCAGGCCAGGAAGCTACTTGGGAACGTGAAAATGATATGAGGAGACAGCACCCACAGCTGTTTAGAGACTAATGCCAGGTAAAATTTCGAGATGAAATTTATTTTAAGGGGGGCAGAATTGTAACACCCCTATGTTCGGTAGTGCATTCTACTGTTCTTGTGACCAGTGTTGTCCGGACAGCTAGGATGCCTCAAACTACACTTAAATATTGGTTAGGAGACATAAAATAATAAAATACAAGAAAAGAAAATACAAAAAAAATAAAGGAAAAATAATAGCAATGAAATGTAATCAAGTTAAACGAGCCGAGAACTATAGCGATGGGTGACTGCATCGGGAAGTTGCGGTGTGGACCGTTGACTATCCCTGGACCGCGGGGAACCCTGAAAAATATTTTTAAGACTTAAATGAATATCTATTGAAGTATAAAGGTCATTAGAAATATCAAAGAAAAATTAAATAATTAGTACAAAGAAAAACGAAAAATCGATAAATCGACAAAAATCCAGATACTAAAAATTGGGAATACAACCAAAAAAGGGGCATTTTGGTCATTTGACACCTAGAGTTGGCTTTTGACCTAAATGTTCATTAAAAATAAGTAGTGTTGAATTTTGAAAATTCCATGAAAAATTGAAATTGGAATGAAGTGGAATTAGAGAGAAATTAAAGGGTGGACTTATAATTAATCAAAGTTAATTATTTAAATAATTAAATTCACATAAGTAGAGCACTATGGGATATTGAAATACTCAAATGGCCATGTGTATTAACCATTCAGCATTTTCTTCTTCATTTCCATAACATTACCGAACCCATTTCTTCTCCAAAATTCACCATAGATGGCCATTCATGCAAAGCTCCCTTCCTAGTGATCAAGCTATGGTTTCGCCCATCTTCCTTCACTAAAGTCAAACTACACTCCTTGGGCAGCATATTGGGAGTAAAAAGGAAAGGATTTGAAGAAGTTTTAACAAGCTCCAATAAGAGATAAGTGTGTATTTTCTTCCCTTGCTTAACTAAAGTTTGTGTTGAGGTTATGGGGAGTATTTTGGTTGAAAAATTTGAAAGAAATTGTTGAGTTTGCAATCTGCCCATTTTAGGCAGCCATGGGAGGTGAGCTTGCTTGAGTTTTTCATACATTAAATTGATAGGAATTAATGGGAATTAGTGTTGGTTGAGTCAATTTGAAGTGCTAGCAATTTAATCCTCTTGTATGTGTGATTGAATAATTGAATTTAGAGTTTTGGAAGTAATTATGAAAGTTTTGGAAAACTGCCACAGTTGGCAGCTTGTAAACCCTTGAATTTGCATGTGAATTGATGAAAATTATTCATGAAATATGATAGAGTTGAATTGAGGGTAGTATGTGTGTATTCTTTATGGGAGTGTATGTGACAATTTGGTGAGTATGTATATTGAATTTGGGTTGGCTTACATGTTGAATATTAATGGTGTATTGTGTGCATTGAACACTTTAGTGTTCTGCCCAAAATGCTTGCTGGAATTGTGTTTAGTATTTGTAGAAGTGCTATGAATGAATAATGTAGTCATGAGGAGGAGAAGGAATGTCAAATTGGAAGTGTAATTGTCTTGTGCAGGTTGTGTGTTGTTGGCAGTACATAAATTAGGTTATAAGTGCAAAATTGTGAACCCAATTGATATGAGGCCAATGGGAGGTGAAACTATACACTAAATAGGCCAACTTTCATGTAGAAATGTTGCCAAAATTCAGCCTAGAAACTGACCTTAAAAATGACCAAATCCGGATTAGTGACTTGAAAGCTTGAAAATTGACCATTTGGGCAGCAGTTAGTGTTTTAGCCATAACTCACTCAAAACAGGTCCAATTGGCCTTAAATTTTTACCATGAATAGTTTATACATATATCTACAATTCTTATCAAGACACCAACACCCAAAAATGACCATAAGCAAGTCAAATATCTTGCACAAGTTCGGGTACCAAAACTGGCCTAACCAAAAGTGACCTAAAAATGACCTAAGCTTACCATTTTAGTGTATTCTATCCAAAGATTGGTAAATTGACCATATCTTGGTTTACACAACTCATAATGATCTAAAATTTTGCCCCGCATGCAATAAGACATAGACCTACAAGTTTGTAGTTTGGACCAAAACCTAAAAACCAAGGGAACTAGGTCGTCCGATTAGGTCAAAATAGTACACCGAAATCCGACAAATTGCAATAAAATGCAATATACTTGAAAGTGAATTTGGTAATATGTACCAATACTAAAAGGCTATAAAATGTGACATATTGGTAACATTAAACCTAATTCATCTATAGTGCATCAAGGGTCAACATTTTTGGTTGACTAAGAAAAATAATAGAATTCAATAAATTAATTATTAAGCCTTATTCTTAGAGACAGTTTAAATGAGTACTGAAACACTTCGAATTATGTATTTCAGGTAGCAAAGACTCAGGGAAGGGGAAGGAAGCACTGAGTCAAGGCCAAGAGACATTTATCAGAGGTTTGTGCACAACTAGTTTTTAACTGATTTTGTTAAGAATATTTCATATGATTAAATGACATATTTTTCTTATGTATTATGTTTAACAAGCATTGGATTTAATTCAATGATTATTGAAATTGTTATAGTATGTATGAATTTAGCTTTGTGAAATGGTATTTCCATAAGTATTAAGCATTGTTGTGAATTGAATAAATTATGTTTTGAAAAATTGTGATAGAACATGTTTTGAATTGTGATGGGCAATTTGCATGGAAAAATGCAAATTTATTATTTGAATTGTGATGAGCATAAAAATTATTAGATATTGGGATTGACTTTAAATCGAATTGTACTGTGATTTATGCTCACAAAAAGGATTGTGATATTGTTTTATATCTCACTATAGATGCTTGACTAGGTTATTACGCGTCTCTCTTATTTGTTGAGAAGATAATGGAGTTAGTTGTGGTTTGATTACCATGGTCTGTGCACAAAGCTTAGATTCTCCTCTTATTAGAGGTTAGATCTAAGTTTTTATGTTATGGTCCTTTCGAAAGATTCATTATTGTGATGTGTATCGTGCACGATGATTCGACCTCCCGACCATAAGGAGTTAGAATCCAATTCGACCTCCCCGACCATAGGGAGTTAGAATCACCCCGAAGATGGCCTTTTCGGATTAGTCTTGCACAATTAGTGAGATAAAGAATGGTTTTTGAGATAAAAAAATGGCTTTTGAGATAAAGAATGGCTTTTGACATAAAGAATGGTTTTTGAATAGTAAAGAATTGTGATTTCAATTATGATTTATGTATAATTGATTTTATTGAAATTACCTTAAATGGTTAGTTATGATTTGATAAATTGAATTTCATGATCAAAGTCATTTTATACAAATGATTTATATTATTGGCCATGAATATTTTGAGTTTTGAAATTTGATGAGTATCCAGATTTCTAAATTAATTGCCGTAATTTTTATTAAGGTATATTATACTATATTTTAAATTATAGTTGTGCACCACTGAGTTCACCACTCAGCGATAGCTTTGTATGCTGTCGCATGTGAAAAGAGCATAGAGCAATTGAGTAAACTTCTTTGAAGAGACATTCAGATCAGCTCCAGGTATATCATATGTATACCCATGTACATAGGTTTTGATGTATGCATGTAATAATATGTATGTAAATTATTTGAGCAGTTGCATAAAAACTCTTGTAAAATATTTTGGTATGTAATTAAATGTAAATTATTGTAAATGTAAATTTGAGATTTCATTTACTTAAATAGTTTTTTAATATAAATTTTGAGTCTTGTAATCCATGAAATGTTTCTTTATGATGAGATTAGTTTGAAAATGAATTGATTATTTATTGAGATTTGAATTGTGAATTGAAATGAAGTTATTGGAGTTGTATTTGAGAAAACATATTGGGAGCATTTTCTTTTGTAGGATTGAAGAACTGTTTTCTCAAAATACAGCCGGCACTTTGTCAAAATTTTGAAAAAAATTTTATAACATCAGATTTTAATCAATGATTTAAATTTCACAAAAATTGTTTTAAAATCTCTTGTAGTATGTCGAATGGGTTATCGGTAGGCGAAGTACGGTAATTCATTAGGTGTACTACGGGATCATGTTACATCTTACGGGAGAGTAGGGTGTGACATGTTTTCTGCATCGAGCAATGGTTTTAAAGTAAATCTTAAACTGTGAATTTGAAATCTTTTTGTCGATAACTACAACTGCTCAAATGTTTGATACATATAGTACATTTACATCATAAATATGAACTAATGGAGGGGAATCTCCTTGTGTTGGTTGTACAGGAATAGAAAATCTTGTGAAAAGATATGGAAGACAAGAATGAGACAATAGAACAGTCCGTGATGGCAGAAGTACAAGTTGAGGCCCCAGCCCCACAAAGTGTCGAAGGCCCGACTGTACCAGTTTTACCGGAATAAATTACTGCACAAATGGCCCATCAAATGGCCACTTTCTTTCAACAAATGGCTGATACTCTGTCAGCTCAAACTCAAGCACAAACCCAACCCCCACAAGGGCAATGTGAAATAGAGAAGAGGGAGAAACCTATGGGTCAGAGCTCGAACAGTAATTTGGGGATGAGAAAAGAATTTGAGGAACCCCGAGCTCAGGGATATGACAGAGGCGGATCATCAAGCCAGAGAACTCCAAGATTTAGTCGTTGAACAACCGTAAGTTCCTATTTTGCCTGCTTCGCCATGCTACATAGAGGTATTTGTCATAAGGCCTCTAAAGCTGCTACAATTATGGAAAGCTTGGACACTTTGTTAGAGATTGTACTAGAGCACCTCGACCGCTTCTCCGAGTTCACAGACAACAATGAGTCAAGAAAGAAATAGAGTTGATACTCCTCACCATTATAACACAGTGAATCAACCCGAATATAGTAGCGCACCAGTCAGAGCGTCCACTATGCGCCAAGGAGAAAGAATAGAAACTTCGGATGTAGCTTCTGGTAAGTTTTTAATTTTTGAAAGAAACAATTAGTTATTATTTGATCCCAGCACTACTTAGTTGTGCTAGTGTTAGAACTATATGTTCTGTTTCTATTCCTTTCCATGGGAATGAATTTTGATTTATTAGTGACTAGTCCTTTATGATAAAAACTATAATGACAAGTATGATTGACATTAATTTTAGAAGAATTGTTAGCTAAAAGTATTTTCTAACACACCATCAATTATAAAGTTAATTGGCGAGCCTACTTAATATAAGGCAAGAGGACCTAAAAGTAAGTTACAGTAATAGAATTAATCTAGATAAGGGCAAAGATGTTACTGTTAGTAATTTTCAAGGGATATTGTAATCAGAATCAGTTTAGGATATTAGTGGATTCGAGAAAGATAAGATTTTTGAATACCTAGTCTATGAGGTTATAACGTAGTGAATATGTAATGTTCTCGATGTTTGTATTGTAAGCTGCATATTATAGTACCGACACGGGATTATTGTGTAGAGCTATGTGCTTCCTCGTGGTATAACAAAATAAGAATATTTGTAAGTAATCTATAAATTGATACAGTTACGCCCAAATAGAGTGCTATTATGGGAAATAAATGTGAAAATTTTAGTCAGAAATTTAAAACTTCAGAACTAGCCTGTCGAAAGACTACACTTGTAAGGTAGCTGGAGTCAAGAATCGTTACATAATAACGAGAACTACCTGCACTACACAAGAATTACTATAAGTTTAGAGATATCAAGATGCCTTATCATCCTTAGACGGATAGACAAATAAATAAGTAATTCAGTAAATTCAAACTCATTGAGTTTGTGTAAATAATGAAATGAAATGATAATAATAACTCAGAAATGTAATAAGCCCTCGAGAATATACTGAGAACTTGTGTCCTTGAATCTGAGGGGAGATGGGACAGATACCTCCCACTAATAGAATTTGTATACAATAATAAGTGTCAAGCTAGCATACAAACGACACCCTATGAAACATTGTAAAGGAACGGATAACTATGGATTTTGTGATGAGACTTCCGAGGACACAGAATAGTTATGATGCAGTATGGGTCATAGTTGATAGACTAACCAAGTCTGCTCACTTTTTGCCGGTCCGAATGGACTATAGTTGGAGAGATTGGCCAGATTGTACATAAATGAGATTGTAAAACTGCATGGAGTGCCAGTATCGATTGTGTCAGACAGAGATCCTAGGTTCAGTTCTAGATTTTGGAGTAGTCTTCAGAGAGCCCTAGGAACTAGATTAAACTTTAGCACGGCATTCCACTCGCAGACAGATGGCCAGTCTGAGAGGGTAATTCAGATATTGGAGGATATGCTATGGGCTTGTGCGATTGAGTTTGAAGGTAGTTGGGATATACACTTGCCTTTGATTGAGTTTGCTTATAACAACAGCTACCAATCAAGCATTGGGATGCCTCTATTTGAAGCTTTATATGGCAGAAAGTGCAGAATTCCCCTATGTTGGGATGAAGCAGGTGAAAGGAAGATGATTGGGCCAGAAATTGTTCAGCAGACATAGGAAAAGATCAGATTGATCAGAGATCGACTCAAGGTCGCATCGCAATCCGTAAGTCCTATGTTGATCTGAAGAGAAGAGATATTAAATATGCAGTGGGTGATAAGGTATTCCTCAAAGTTTCTCCTTAGAAGAGGATTCTGAGATTTGGCAGAAAGGGGAAACTGAGTCCTCATTCCATCGGACCATTTGAGGTTCTGGAGAGAGTGGGTCCTTTGGCATATCGGTTGGCATTACCTCCAGAGCTAGAAAGGATACACAGTGTCTTCCATGTGTCCATGTTAAGGAGGTATAGATCTGACCCATCTCATGTACTATCAGTTGAAGAGATTGAGGTAAATCCAGACCTCTCATATGAGGAAGAACCCAAAGAAATTCTGGCATATGAGGTGAAGCAGCTGAGGAATAAACAAATACACCAGGTTAAAGTGTTGTGGAACCATTATTCAGGCTGGGAAGCTACTTGGAAACGTGAAGAGGATATGAGGAGATAGCACCCACAGCTGTTTAGAGACTGATGCCAGGTGAAATTTCGAGACAATTTAAGGGGGGGGAGAATTGTAACACCCCTATGTTCGGTAGTGCGTTCTACTATTCCTGTAACCAGTGTTGTCCGGATAGCTAGGATGCCTCGAACTACACTTAAATATTGGTGAGGAGACATAAAATAATGAAATACAAGAAAAAAAATACAAGAAAACAAAGGAAAAATAATAGCAATGAAATGTAATCAAGTTAAACGAGCCGAGAACTATAGCGATTAGTGACCGCACCGGGAAGTTGCGGCGTGGACCGTTGACTATCCCTGGACTGCGGGGAACCCTGGAAAATATTTTTAAGACTTAAATGAACATCTATTAAAGTATAAAGGTCATTAGAAATATCAAAGAAAAATTAAATATTTAGTACAAAGAAAAACGAAAAATCGATAAAAATTGGTGTTACCGAAAAATTGAGAATACAACCCGAAAAGGGGCATTTTGGTCATTTGACACCTGCACTGGCTTTTCACCTAAATGCCCATTAAAAATAAGTAGTGTTGAATTTTGAAAATTCCATGAAAAATTGATATTGGAATGAAGTGGAATTAGAGAGAAATTAAAGTGTGGACTTATAATTAATCAAAGTCAATTATTTAAATAATTAAATTCACATAAGTAGAGCACTATGGGATATTTAAATACTCAAATGACCATGTGTATTAACCATTTAACATCTTCTTCTTCATTTCCATAACATTGTCGAACCCATTTCTTCTCCCAAATTCACCATAGATGGTCATTCATACAAAGCTCCCTTCCTAGTGATCAAGCCATGGTTTCACCCATCTTCCTTCACTAAAGTTAAACTACACTTCTTGGGTAGCATATTGGGAGTAAAAAGGAAAGGATTTGAAGAAGTTTTAGCATGCTCCAATAAGAGGTAAGTGCTTATTTTCTTCCCTTGCTTAACTAAAGTTTGTGTTGAGGTTATGGGGAGTATTTTGGTTGAAAAATTTGAAAGAAATTGTTGAGTTTGCAATCTGCCCATTTTAGGCAGCCATGGAAGGTGAGCTTGCTTGAGTTTTTCTTACATTAAATTGGTAGGAATTGATAAGAATTAGTGTTGGTTGAGTCAATTTGAAGTGCTAGCAATTTAATCCTCTTGTATGTGTGATTGAATAATTGAATTTAGAGTTTTGGAAGTAATTATGAATGCCTTGGCAAACTGCCATGGTTGGCAGCTTGTAAACCCTTGAATTTGCATGTGAATTGATGAAAATTATTCATGAAATATGATAGAGTTGAATTGAGGGCAATATGTGTGTATTTGTTATGGGAGTGTATGTGACAATTTGGTGAGTATATATATTGAATTTGGGTTAGCTTACATGTTGAATATTAATGGTGTATTGTGTGCATTGAACACTTGAGTGTTTTGCCCAAAATGCTTGCTAAAATTGTGTTTAACATTTGTAGAAGTGCTATGAATGAATAATGAAGTCATAAGGAGGAGAAGGAATGTCAAATTGGAAGTTTGATTGTCTTGTGTAGGTTGTGTGTTGTTGGCAGTACCTAAATTAGGTTATAAGTGCAAAATTGTGAACCCAATGTAACACCCCTATTTACATAGCCTGGTATATTTCACTATTTCTGACCTGACGGTTTGGATAATTAAGGGGATTAGAACCATACTTAAGACAACTAGATAAGCCTCGAACACAAATAATTAGTAATTGCTAATTAGTTAAGTATAAATAAGAAAAACAGAACATAAGAAGTTAAACGAGCCGAGAGTCACAGCAATGGCTGACCTTCTCGGGAAGGACTGCGAAGTCAACTTAAACTAAAATTTCGAACCGTAAAATGTGACGCTGCGGTCCTTAGGACTATTACGAACACAGTGGAAAAGAGAAAACAACGAAAAAGAAATGTTAAGCCAGTCAAATAATAAGGTTAGGGAGCCGGAAGAAATATTAAATTATTTACAAACCGAGTCAAACCGGCGAGGGGCAATTTGGTCAATTGACCCCGAGAGCTGACTCCTGACCTAACTGTCAAATAAAATTAAAGAAAAGAAAATTTTGAAATCAGAAATTAAATTAAAGAACTAATGAAAAAATAAATAGAAAAAAAAAAGAAAATTAAAAAAAGTGAAAAGAGATGACATCATGCATGACATCATGCATGATGCCATAAATATTATAATTAAAAATTTATTTAATTTGATTTTTTGGTCTTCCATAAGACTAAAAACAAAAAGGAAAAGAAAAAGAAAAAAAAAAAAAACAAAAAAGCCTTCTTCCCTAAACCTTGCCGCCTCACTCTCCCTCTCAACTCTCCCTCACCAAATCATCATTAAAGCTCATTTTAAGCTTGAAGAAATCAAACCTTAGCCATAAAAATTGCTAACCCCTTAATTAAACTTGGTCTTTTAGTTTTGAAAAGAAGTTTGAGCAAGAAAGAAAGAAGAAAGGAAGGAGTTGAAAAGGAAAAAAAATTCTGCAATTCAAGGTTAGTGAGTTCACTTTAAGTTTTTAGTTTAATTTAAGTATTTATAGCATGAAGAACCTAGAAATATGCTTAAAAAGAAATGAAAACATCTTTGGAGGACTAGATGGAAATTATAGCAGCTAGGGTTTGTGATGGAAATGCATGTGTTTTGATAAAATTAAATATGTTAGGAAGCTTAATTGAGTTGATGTTGGTATGCTTTGAATTAAGTAAATGTAACAAAAATGTGAATTAGGGTTTGGACCTATGGTTCTTGTAACACCCTCCCGGTAGCAACTCAGACATTCTATCGTCCTGGACCTGTCGGTCATTTTGGTCATTTCGCCTTCAAAGGTGATTTTTGGCCAACTTGTCCAGTTGAGTAAATAATTATTATGACATAAAATATGAATTAATGTTGATGAAAAACTAATTTAAAGTTAGTAGAAAAGAAAAGAAAAGAAAAATCAATATAATGCAAATAATGACATCATTATGAGGTCATTTAAAAGTTCCCACCAATCACAATTAAACAACCATTTAATTAACTAATAAAAGAGACAAAAAAAGACCAAAGAAATTAAAAAGCAAACAGCCATCTTCTTCCCCAAATTCCAGCCGCACCATAGCCAAGGAAATCCTCCATTTTTCTTCTTCATTCAAGCTTGAAAATCTCTCAAACCTCACCCCAAAGCCCTAAGTCACCTTCACTAAAACTTATCCACACACTCTAAGGAAGCTCTAGGCAGCCTAGAAAAGGAAAGAAAGTGAAGTCAAGCTTAGGAAAATTCTGCCCTATAAGAGGTTAGTGCCTATTATGCATACATCTCTCTTTTTCCATGTTAGAAACCTAAAATAAGTAAGAATTTGTAAATTAAGTGGATAAAATCTATGTATATGTATATCTTAAAATTCAGTAGCCCTAAGGAAGGAACAAGATTGAGTGTTTTTGATGGACTTGGAGTGAACTAGAGATCATGTTTAAAGTATATAAATATAAGGATAATGAATTAGTTAGTTAACTAAGGTAACTTGTGTGAACCTTGAATTTGAACTAGGGTTTGGGAGTGAAATTTGGACTTGGCTTATGAAATGATGAGTGAACATTCTAATGGTCAATTAGTGACCATTTGAGGTAAGTTGACCATAATTTGAAGTGAACTAGAGTGTTACAAACTGAAATGGTATGCTGCCTAGTGAGGGCAGCAGGTGAGGCTGTGATTCCAGCCCACTTGGACAGCCATAACTTTGGCTGTGTAGGTTCAATTGGTGTTTCGCCAATTGGACATGAAACTAGACATAAAATGGCACAATTTTTCTGAAGAAACCATGCCCAAAAGACTAAAACAAGTGGACCAAAAATTGGCCCCAATCCGGATACCCTGAAATCAGATTCACAGAATGACCAAATGAAACTGTTCATTTGGCCATAACTCACTGTAGAATGGCCCAATTGACCTGAAATTTTTACAGCAACAAGATAAGATATAGACAAACAACTTTCATGAAGAACCCTACCCCAAATTATGACCAGAACCTATCCAACAAGGCAGTGGCGATCAGCTCATCGTGACCGTAGATATGGTCAATTCTGCAGTTTTGTAATCCGGCCAGCTGTGGTTTTTGGACCATAACTGGAGCTACAAAATCCAAATGGAGTGATTCAAAAAAGGAAATTCAACTAGACAAAATAAGGAACAACTTTCATGTGTACCATTTCCTCAAATTCCCACTGTAACAGTCACTAATGGAACAGTAAAGTTAGGGTACAAAAACTGAAAATTCTGCTCCCTTAGTTCTAAGCTTAAAAATGGTATTGGCGATTAATTCCAACAAGTTTTGAATGCAAAATGTGGTACATTAGGGGTGTTAAAATCAATGTACCTATTTTCTACCCAAAAGTCAACATTTTTGTTGACCAATGAGGTGAATAGTGATACCAAAACTTGAAATTCAAAAATTGAAGAATTCAAAAGTATCAAATGCCCTAGTATACCTAACAAGATTGGTTTGGATAGTTTGGCATGCCAATAGGGTTCAGTTAGCAGTACTGCACATGGCATTATGCCATTCTGTGATTTTATGGCTTTTAGCCATTTTGACATTGTGTTGAGACTTGGCCTCGTGCCTCATATTATTTACAGCTTGTTAGCTGTTCTGTTGCACACCGGGAGATACATATGTGACCGATGGTGTGACGGCCCGAGGTACTTGATACCCAGTGCCAGTTTACCCATTTATCCAGTCCAGTCATTCAGTATAGGTTACTTGGGCAACCAAAAGAATGAAAGTGGATAAAGTTAACGAAATAAATGATTATAATGAGTACAAAACAAGTAAAACATCGATACATTCAATGCATATTTATTACTGTTATTGCTTTTTATTTTATTATTGGCACCACTAAGCATATTTGCTTAGCGCGTTGCTTTTGCCACGCGTAGGTTCTGGAGATACTGATCAAGAGCCCAGTAGACCGCACCGCAGACTGGGTGAGACCATCCTGCAGCTCTGCATAGTGTCCGTGTCACCTCACCATCTTTAGTGCATTGGTAGGACACTAGGTTTCATTTTGGTATTTTGTAACTATTTTTTTTTTCTCATATGTAATTGAACTTATGTAATGTATTTTGATGTCCATGTAAAAAAAATGAAAATTGTGGTTATGAATGTAAAATTTGAGTATTTATTTATTGCTTGTATATGAGTATCATGAGAAATGAATGTTTGAGTAATGGAAAGGTTGTTGAAAATCATATTAAGACTTTGTTGATAAAATGGAGTTGGGATTGTTTGGAAATGATTTTGGAAGTGTTTTTCACAGGTTCCGAAGAACTGTTTTCTCCATTTTTAGCCAGATCACGGATTTTTCAGAAAATTTTCGAACCTCAAATAAATTATAATGTCAATAAATGACTTAAATGAATTATATTTCACAAGTTATATTCAAAACTATGATCAAAATTAATTAAGATAAAATAGAGTGTTCCTAAGACACCGGTGACATATCTTACTCGGATATACTGTAGACGGGTAAGGGGTGTCACAGTTTTGAAAGCCAAAAATTGGAAAAATGGTCAAATGGTGTGTTTGACCTTGTTTGAGGTGAGAAATGGTCATTTGTGACCAATTGAGATGTGTTGGAAGTGTTGGAAGTGAGAGTGAATTTGGATTGAAAATGGCCATGCTACAGGCAGCAGGACCAAGGTCCCTTTGAGGGACCAAAACTGAAAATTTACAAGTCCAATTGGTATGGGACCAATTGGGAATAAAAATAGACACAAAATGACACAATTTTCATTTGGGAATCATGCCCAAAAAGTGACCATAGCCTAGTGAACAAATTGACCAAATTCGGATTTTTACAGTCCGACCTGTACAAAAATGACCAAATGAACAATATTTTGTTCATTTGGCCATAACATGGGCTAGTCAGGTCTGAATGACCTGAAATTCTACCAGTGGACAGTTGAGATATAGACTAACAACTTTCATGAAGAACACCAATCCAAATTATGCCCTTAACCAAGTCATTTTGCCACCCAAATTTGGTGACCTAAAACTGCCAGAACCAGAATTTGCCTAGAAATCTGGGTTAAGTCCAATCCGGCAGCCATGATTCAATTAGTTATAACTTGAGCTACAAAACTCCAATTGGAGTGATTCAAAAAGGAGAATAAAGTTAAGACAATAGGGAACATTTTCTATGAAGAAAATTTTGCCAAATTCTAACAGCAAAATGACCAATGGAATAGTGCAACCTAAGACACCAAAACTAAAAATTTGCAATTTTGCCTAAAAGACCTAAGTTTTGAGAAAATGACCAAAACCAACAAGTTTGATAACCAAAATGTGGTATGTGGGTGAAATTGGAGTTTCCATACCTATTAAGCCTTAGAAAGCCAATAAATTGACTTGAATAATACCATGAATAGTAACTTCAACATGAAATTTGCAAGAACGTAAGTTTAAACATATTGGAATTAATTATTAGAATTGTTATGAAGTAAAGATACTGAGACACTATAAATTTTGTGTTTCAGCTGAAAAAGACTTGGAAGGTCTGAGAGACTGAGTCAAGGCCTAGAGGCGACTCAGGTCAGGTTTGTGCACAACAAACCCTATTTAAGCATTTTATCATTGAAAAATGAATTTAGTATGCATTATGAGTTTAAGAACTTTTGTATTGCCACTTTGTGAATGAAAATGTAACTTTGGAAATTGATTTGATTTTTGTATGCAATATTTAAATAAATTGTTTTAAATTGATTTCAGATTCACACTTAGCATGACAGTACCATATTATTCCCCGATTTATGAGGTTGAGATCGATTATTTTCCTCCCTCTCTGGTTTACCAGTTGAGGTTGTAGATCGGATGAGTACTCATTAGCTAGCTAGCCACCTCCCTCATTGATTTCAATTAGTGGGGTTGTAGATTGCTTTGTCATGGTGTATAACGCGGCATTGATTGGAAATTTTGTGTCATGGTTTAAGTTGTGTATGATTTGGCAACACTGTGTTTATTAAATTATTTGACCAAATTGTGCTATTATGAGTTTTGGTAATTTGTGAAATGTGATTGAGAAATATTTAATTTGTGATTTGTCAATGAATGCTTTATGTACTGCATTTCAAATTTTTATTGTGCACCACTAAGTATTTTTATACTCAGTGATAGCTTATTTTGTTGTCGCAGATAAGGGCAAGGAGAAAACAGCAGAGTGAGCTGCTACTGAGATAGTGGACTTCACTGATCACTTTTGTACGGGTATTTATTTATACCCTTGTAGTTAATTGATGTAAATATTGTAATGTTTTATGTATCAATGTAAAGTTTAGCAGTTGTATAATAAATTGTAATAATATTATTTCTGTATTTTATATCTATAAATTAAACTTGTGAATGTAAATTAACTTTGTTGAATGAAATGATGAAATATTTTGAGATGACAAACTTGGATTAAATTGTGGAATTATTTTGAAGTGGTTTGATTTGAGAATTTATATTAATTGGAGGTTGGGAGTTGTGAAAAAATTTATTGGAAGTATTTTTCTCAGGTATTTGAAGAACTGTTTTCTCAAAATACAGACGGCACTCTGCCGAAATTTTTATAAAATTTGCGAAAAAATAAGAATGGACAAAAATTTTTACTAGTTTTTAAGCTTTGAATAAATGATTTTAATTCCTACCAAAATACTCACCACTTCCAAAATGTAAGAAAATGGTTTTAAAATCCCGTGTAGTGTACTTAATAAATTTTCGGTAGGTGAAGTTCGGTAGTTCATTAAGTATTCTACGAGAACATGTTATGCCTTACAGAGGGGCAAGGTATGACATGTTTTAGTGGTATCAGAGCATGGTTTTCCATTAAATTTTGACTATGTGTATGAATATTTCTATGATATGTACAATTGCTCAAGTGTCTTTAATGATACATATGACATATTTACATCATGAATATGCACTAACGAAGGTCAACCTCCTTATGTTTGATCTCAGGAAGTAGAAATTTTGGGAAATCAGAATGGAAGAAGGAGATCATTCCGTGGAACAATCTGTTGAGGCTGAGGTTCAAGGGGAAGCCCCAGCACTCTAGAACGTGAGTGGGTCAGCCACTCTAGCTCCTACTCCAGCACCGCAGTTTCCTGCTCAGTTTGCACAGCAAATGGCTGCATTTTTCTAACAAATGGTGAGAAATGTGCCACCCCAAGCTCAGGTGCAAGCACCTACAGCACAACCATAGCCCTCGACTCGGCAATATGAAAAATTGATGAAATTTAGGGCCACCAAGTTTAAGGGCACTGTGGATCCATTGGAGGCAGAACAGTGGTTGGAAAGAATGGAATGGGTTTTTAGAAAGCTGTAGTGTACTGAAGAATTAAAATTTGAATATTCAGTATCTCTTCTCCAAGGGATGCATATGAATGGTGGAAGACCATCCCCCACAGCCTGGTTGAGCCACCTGTGTTGACCTAGTTAGACTTTTTGAGGGAGTTTCGACAGAAGTGGGTTCCCGATGCTTATGTGGATATGAAGTTACAAGAATTCTTGAGTCTGAAGCAAGGGGACAGAACAATAGCAGAGTATGAACGGGACTTTTCAAGGCTAAGCCACTATGCTGGAAGCTTAGTCTCCACCCCCAGAGACAGATGTAAGAGGTTTGAGTTTGGGTTAAGGCCAAATCTGAGGATGCAAGTTGTGGGATTCAGACACCAAAATTTTTCTGAGCTGATTTCATAGGCCCTGGAACTGGAAAAGATAGAATCAGAAGGGGCAGTGAAGAAGGGCACACAAGAGAAAGAGAAGACTAAAAAGATTACTGGTCAAGCACCTGAAAGTGGTTCAGGGAAGAGGAAATAGTTTAGAGGATCTAGCTCTCGTAGATCTGGCAGAGGCAGATTCTCTGGCCAAAGACCACCCCGGTCTAGTCAGCAAACCCAATAAGCTTCTCGAGGATCTTTATCAATCTGGCAGTGTGAGACTTGTGGTAGAACACATGGTGGGGTTTGTTTCAAGGCCATAGGTGCATGTTTTAACTGTGAAGGAAGCGGACATTTTGCTAAGGATTATACTAGTCCGCGCCGATCTAGACCTTCTGCTACATCTGAAGGATCAACCCAAGTCTCGGCACCTAGAGGGTCACAGTCAGCTGCTAGAGGTAGAGGCAGAGGTAGGGGTCCTAGTAACACTCCTGGAAGTCAAAGCACACTGTTAACCAGCCAATACCTAGTGGCGCACCAGTCAGAGTGTATACTATACGTCAAAGGGAGGAGGCTGAAACATCAGACGTAGTAGCTGGTATTTTCTCCATCCTTGACTAAGATGCATATGTGTTATTTGATCTTGGCTCCACACATTCATATGCTAGTGCTAATGTGATGTGTTCTACTACTATTCAGTGTGTACCAATGGACTATGATGTGCTAGTAACTAGTCTATTAGGCCAGGAGGTTAGGGTAAATAAATTATATAGGGATTGTCCTTTGGTGATCCAAGGACGCACTTTTCTGTCTAATTTGATTGAAATGCCCTTCAGAGATTATGATATTATCTTGGGCATGGATTGGTTAGCCAGGCATCATGCGATGATTGACTGTAGACTGAAGACAGTCACTTTTGGTCTCCCTCAGTATGGTGATGTGGTAATACATGGGGAGAGGCAGTTATTGCCTTCAAACATCATTTCAGCTGCACTAGCCAGAAAAATGATTAGGAAGGGGTGTGAGGCGTACTTGGCACATGTGATAGACACCCAAGTGGGTAGTCCAGCATTGAGGGACATCCCCACAGTATGTGACTTTCCGGATGTGTTTCCTGATGAATTGCCAGGATTACCTCTAGAAAGAGAAATGCAGTTTGAGATTGATGTTATGCCTAGTGTGGACCCAATCTCCATAACGCCATACAGAATGGCACTAGCAGAACTAAAAGAATTGAAAGTACAGTTGCAAGAGCTGCTTGACAAGGGCTTTATCCGCCCTAGTGTGTCACTTTGAGGAGCGCCAGTGTTGTTTATAAAGAAGAAAGATGGCACTCTCCGATTATGCATTGACTATCGGCAGTTGAATAAGGTGACAATAAAGAACAGATACCCATTGCCCCACATTGATGACTTGTTTGATCAGTTGAGGGGCGCAGCTGTGTTCTCCAAAATTGACCTCAGATCAGGTTATTATCAGTTAAAAGTACAAAAGCATAGTATTTCTAAAACTGCCTTTAGAACCCGTTACGGCCATTATGAGTTTTTGGTTATGCCATTTGGGTTAACTAATGCTCCGGCTGCTTTTATGGATCTGATGAACACTATCTTCAGACCATACCTCAACCAGTTTACTGTGGTATTCATAGATGATATATTGGTCTATTTGAGGAATGCATAAGAGCACGATAGACATCTGCGCATTGTACTACAAACTTTGAGGGAGAAACAGCTATACGCCAAATTGTCAAAGTGTGAATTTTGGCTGAAAGAAATATCTTTTTTGGGGCACATAGTATCAGCAGAGGGTATTAAGGTAGATCCTAGCAAGATAAAAGTTGTCCTTAATTGGAAGCCACCCAGAAATATCACAGAGATTCGTAGTTTTCTAGGTTTAGCTGGATACTACCGTCGTTTTGTGAAAGGATTCTCCATGTTGGCATCTCCATTGACCAAGCTGCTTAGGAAAGATGTGAAATTTCAGTGAACGGATAAATGCCAGCAGAGTTTTGATGAATTGAAGAGGTGTTTAACTGAGGCTCCAGTCCTGACTTTACCTACACCGGGTAAAGAATATATAGTTTACAGCGATGCTTCTCACAATGGGTTAGGCTGTGTATTGATGCAAGATCGAAATGTCATTGCCTATGCATCACGCCAGCTAAAACTGCATGAGAGGAATTATCCGACACGTGATTTGGAGCTTGCAGCTATTGTATTTGCTCTTAAGATCTGGAGACATTATTTGTATGGGGAGAAGTGCTACATCTACACAGATCATAAGAGTTTGAAGTATTTGGGCACCCAGAAAGAGATGAATTTGAGACAAAGGAGATTTTTAGAGTTGATAAAAGACTATGATTGTCTGATAGACTATCAGCCAAGGAAAGCTAATGTTGTGGCTGATGCCTTAAGTCGCAAGACTATGGCAAATCTACGGGTTACTCCTTTGTCTATGGTATATGAGATGAGATCATTACATGCCATCTTAGAGATTAATGATGAGGGGTAGACAACAGTTGCATGGCATGTACAGCCAGTATTGAGTGATCAGATCAGAATGGCTACTCAGAATGATGAAAGGTATCAGAAGTTATTAGAAGAAGTTCGGCAGGGCAAGAAACCAGAATTCTCAATTAGAGATGACGGTCTATTGCTACACCAGGGTATAATGTGTGTTCCTAATGATGTTGATTTGAGGCAGATCATTTTGAAGGAAGCACATGAGTCTCCTTTTGCCATGCACCCTGGTGTAACAAAAATGTATAGAGGGCTAAAGGAGCATTACTGGTGGATAGGTATGAAAAGAGATGTGGCAGAATTTGTTTCCAAATGCCTAACTTGTCAGCAAGTGAAGGCAGAGCATCAAGTACCAACTGGGTTATTACATCCACTACCAGTGCCAGAATGGAAATAGGAGAGAATAACTATAGATTTTGTGATGGGACTTCCGAGGACACAGAAGAGTCATGATGCAGTATGGGTCATTATTGACAGACTGACCAAGTCTGCTCATTTTCTGCCAATTCGGATGGACTACAGTTTAGAAAGATTAGCCAAGTTGTACATTGATGAGATTGTGAGACTGCATGGAGTGCCAGTATCCATCAGACGCACAAAGATCCTAGGTTCACTTCTAGATTCTGGGGTAGTCTTCAGAGAGCCCTAGGAACTAGATGGAACTTCAGTACGGCATTCCACCCACAGACATATGGCCAATCTAAGAGGGTGATTCAGATATTGGAGGACATGCTACGGACTTGTGTGATTGAGTTTGAGGGCAGTTTGGACACACACTTGCCTTTGATTGAGTTTGCTTACAACAATAGCTACCAATCAAGCATTGGGATGCCTCCATATGAAGCTTTGTATGGCAGAAAATGTAGAACCCCATTGTGTTGGGATGATGTGGGTGAAAGAAAGATGATTAGACCCGAAATTGTTCAGCAGACTGAGGAGGAAATCAGGGTAATCAGAGATCGACTTTAGACTGCATTAAACCGTCAGAAGTCCTATATTGATCTGAAGAGAAGGGATATTGAATATGCAGTGGGTGACAAAGTATTCCTCAAGGTTTCCCCATGGAAGAGGATTATGAGATTCAGCAGAAAGGGGAAACTGAGTCCTCGCTTCATTAGGCCATATGAGGTTTTGAAAAGAGTGGGTCCTTTGGCATATCGGTTGGCACTACCTCCAGAGTTAGAGAAGATACATAATGTCTTCCAAGTGTCTATGTTGAGGAGGTATCAATCAGACCCATCTCATGTACTACCAGTGGAAGAAATTGAAGTGAATCCAGACCTCACATATGAGGAAGAACCCATTGAGATTCTGGCTTATGAGGTGAAGCAGCTATGAAATAAGCAAATCCCGTTAGTGAAAGTGTTGTGGAACAATCATTCGGGCCAGGAGGCTACTTCAAAACGAGAGGAGGACATGAGGAGACAGCACCCATAGTTGTTCAGAGATTGATACCAGGCAAAATTTCGAGATAAAATTTATTTTAAGGGGGGGAGAATTGTAACACCCCTATTTGCATAGCCTGGTATATTTCACTGTTCCGGTGACCGGTGTCGGTCCGAATAATTAAGGGGATTAGAACCATATTTAAGACAACTAGATAAGCTCTGAACACAAATAATTAGTAATTGTCAATTAGTTAAGTATAAAGAAGAAAAACAGAACATAAGAAGTTAAATGAGCTGAGAGCCACAGTGATGGGTGACCTTCTCGGGAAAGACTACGAAGTCGATTTAAACTCAAATTTCGAACCGTAAAATGTGACGTTATGTCCTTAGGACTATTACAAACATAGTGAAAAGAGAAACCATGAAAAGAATTGTTAAGCCACCAAATAATTAGGTTAGGAGCCGAAAGAAATATTGAATTATTTACAAACCGGGTCGAACCAGCGAGGGGCAATTTAATCAATCGACCCCGAGAGCTGACTCCTGACCTAACTGTCAAATAAAATTAGAGAAAATAAAATTTTGAAATCGAAAATTAAATTAAACAACTAATGAAAAAATAAATATAAAAAAAAGAAAATTGAAAAAGTGAAAAGAGATGACATCATGCATGACATCATGCATGATGCCATAAATACTATAATTAAAAATTTATTTAATTTGATTTTTTGGTCTTCCATAAGACTAAAAACAAAAAGGAAAAGAAAAAGAAAAAAAAAACAAAAAGCCTTCTTCCCTAAACCTTGCTGCCTCACTCTCCCTCTCAACTCTTCCTCACCAAATCACCATTAAAGCTCATTTTGAACTTGAAGAAATCAAACCTTAGCCATAAAAATTGCTAACCCCTTAATTAAACTTGGTCTTTTAGTTTTGAAAAGAAGTTTAAGCCAGAAAGAAAGAAGAAAGGAAGGAGTTGAAGAGGAAAAAAAATTCTGCAATTCAAGGTTAGTGAGTTCACTTTAAGTTTTTAGTTTAATTTAAGTATTTATAGCATGAAGAACCTAGAAATATGCTTAAAATGAAATGAAAACATCTTTGGAGGACTAGATGGAAATTCTGGCAACTAGGGTTTGTGATAGAAATGCATGTGTTTTGATTGAATTAAATATGTTAGGAAGCTTAATTGAGTTGATGAATGATGTTGGTATGCTTTGAATCAAGTAAAAGTAACAAAAATGTGAATTAGGGTTTGGACCTAGGGTTTTGGAAGCCAAAAATTGGAAAAATGCTCAAATGGTGTGTTTGACCTTGTTTGAGGTGAAAAATGGTCATTTGTGACCAATTGAGATGTGTTGGAAGTGTTGGAAGTGAGAGCGAATTCGGATTGAAAATGGCCATGCTGCAGGCAACAGGACCAAGGTCTCTTTGAGGGACCAAAATTGAAAATTTACAAGTTCAATTGGTATGAGACCAATTGAGAATGAAACTAGACACAAAATGACACAATTTTTATTTAGGAATCATGCCCAAAAAGTGACCATAGTCTAGTGAACAAATTGACCAAATTCGGATTTATGCAGTTTGACCTGTACAAAAATGATGAAATGAACAGTGTTTGTTCATTTGGCCATAACTTGGGCTAGGTAGGTCTAAATGACCTGAAATTTTACCAATGGATAGTTGAGATATAGACCAACAACTTTCATGAAGAATACCAATCCAAATTATGCCCTTAACCAAGCTATTTAGCAACCCAAAGTTGGTGACCTAAAACTGCTAGAACCAGAATTTGCCCAGAAATCTAGGTTAAGTCCAATCCGGCAGCTATGATTCAAATGGCTATAACTTGAGCTACAAAACTCCAATTAGAGTGATTCAAAAAGGAGAATAAAGTTAAGACAATAGGGAACATTTTCTATAAAGAAAATTTTGCCAAATTCTAACAGCAAAATGACCAATGGAATAGTGCAACCTAAGACACCAAAACTGAAAATTTGCAATTTTGCCTAAAAGACGTAAGTTTTGAGAAAATGACCAAAACCAACAAGTTTGATAATCAAAATGTGGTATGTGGGTGAAATTAGAGTTCCCATACCTATTAAGCCTTAGAAAGCCAACAAATTGACTTGAATAATACCATGAATAGTAACTTCAACATGAAATTTGCAAGAACGTAAGTTTAAACATATTGGAATTAATTATTAAAATTGTTATGAAGTAAAGATACTGAGACACTATAAATTTTGTGTTTCAGCTGAAAAAGACTTGGAAGGTCTGAGAGACTGAGTCAAGGCCTAGAGGCGACTCACGTCAGGTTTGTGCACAATAAACCCTATTTAAGCTTTTTATCATTGAAAAATGGATTTAGTATGCATTATGAGTTTAAGAACTTTTGTATTTCCACTTTGTGAATGAAAATGTAACTTTGGAAATTGATTTGATTTTTGTATGCAATATTTGAATAAATTGTTTTAAATTGATTTCGGATTCACACTTAGCATGATAGTACTATATTATTGACCCATTTATGGGGTTGAGATCGATTATTTTCCTCCCTCTCTGGTTTACCAATTGAGGTTGTAGATCGGATGAGTACTCATTAGCTAGCTAGCCACCTCCCTCGTTGATTTCGATTAGTGGGGTTGTAGATTGCTTTGTCGTGGTGTACAATGCGGCATTGATCGAAAATTTTGTGTCATGGCTTAATTTGTGTATGATTTGGTAATACTGTGTTTATTAAATTATTTGACCAAATTGTGCTATTATGAGTTTTGATAATTTGTGAAATGTGATTGAGAAATATTTAATTTGTGATTTGCCAATGAATGTTTTATGTACTGCATTTCAAATTTTTATTGTGCACCACTGAGTATTTTTATACTTAGCGATAGCTTATTTTGCTGTCGCAGATAAGGGCAAGGAGAAAACAACTGAGTGAGCTACTACTGAGATAGTGGACTTCACTGATCACTTTTGTATGGGTATTTATTTATACCATTGTAGTTAATTGATGTAAATATTATAATGTTTTATGTATCAATGTAAAGTTGAGCAGTTATATAATAAATTATAATAATATTATTTCTGTATTTTATATCTATAAATTAAACTTGTGAATGTAAATTAACTTTGTTGAATGAAATGATGAAATATTTTGAGAGGACAAACTTGGATTAAATTGTGGAATTATTTTGAAGTGGTTTGATTTGAGAATTGAGATTAATTGGAGGTTGGAAGCTGTGGAAAAATTTATTGGAAGTATTTTTCTCAGGTATTTGAAGAACTGTTTTCTCAAAATACAGACGGCACTGAAGGAACGGAAGCGTGAAAAATACAAGTTTATACCATTGAATTCAAAAATTTTCACTTAGGGTCACATGCATCATGCAAGATTTATTTTTATCTATTTGATTTCAATGATAAACAACATATTAAAACTCTTTTAATATGTTTTTTTGGATCTGTATTTTCCATTTAAGATTTTAAAATTAATCTGATTAATTTTAGAACCCTAGAGTAAATCAAGAACGATTACACTAACCTCTTGATGCACTGCAGTGTGTATGCGCCTTTGAGATTTGTCTTCAGGATATCAAATGTTATCTCTCTAGCTTGTCCACACCAAGAACACCTATGGTAGCCCTTGAACAGCTTTTAAAGCTTTTTCTATTAATTAGAAATTCAAGTTCTGCCTTTTAAGAGATTAAAGATGTAAACAGAACACTAGAAACAATTTATAGTGTTCTTAATTCAAGAGATTGATGGCTAATCTCTTTGAATTGATGAGAGATGAAGAAGAATAGATGGAGAACCTCAAAATGGCATGACAAAGGAGGAGTGGCTGCAGGTTGCTTTTCTTTTTTCATAACAACACTTATATAGCTAGGTTAACACATTAAACCCTTGCCACATGTCACCCTTTGATTAGCTCTAGGTTTAAGTGACCCAATCATATTGTGCCAAGTGTCAAACCTATATTTAATCTTAATATTAATCATCTTACATGACTAAAAACATTTGGCAAGCTTATGTGTAACCACGTGTCACCATCTCATGGCACCATGTGTCACACTATGAAATGACCAAAATGCCCCTGTATTTTAATTTTGAGTTCTCAACCCAAAATAATTATTTCTCTTCTTCTAATCAATTTATATCAAATATAAATTAATTAATTAATCTCTATTAATTAATTTCTCATTAATTAAATTCATAAATTTAACTTATACTACACATCCAATAATCTAGATTTGGTTTCAAGTCATGCTAGAGACTTTGCAATCTAATTGCAAACCAAACCTATTTAATTAATCAATTAAACTCTTTAATTAATTAATTAAATCATATTTAATTAGGTGATAACTTGTATATGTGTGTGACTTACTAGGCTCATCACTAATTGGCAATCAGATATGATATCAACTCTTAATATCATCAAAACTCTTTCTTACCATAAATGATTTCTCTAAATCATTTTATGAACCTCATAGACCATGGTTAACACCTAGCATAGCATGCCATGGCCACCCAATTAGCAATAAGGTTTACCTTAAATGAACCTATAATCATATGTTACCATGCACTAGAATCTCTCTGTTATAAAATCCCAACTCAAGCTGGAGTCATGGTTTATGTCAAACTCCATTTGCTATGAATATTATGTTCTCTTTTAATTCCAGTTCTTGATTAAAAAGATTTTCTCATCAGGAACTCTTTTCTGAACAATCTATCTGTCCTGGCCAGGAACTTGAAACATCAAGAACAATTAAATGAACATAGGATTTTATCTCTATTTACTTGGAGGAACAGATTCCATCTTGATCAACACCTACCTCCATATATGACTAGTAGGAGCCAACACATGCCCATATACCCATACATAGTACAAGTATGAAAGTAGTATCAAACTCAAACTACCTATATAAAAGATAACTATGCTATCTCAGGTCTAAAGATTATATGCACTTATATGATTTATGACAAAACATTGACAAGAGTAAACTCCATGTGCTTGTCATAAGTGTCACTGGTTTGGCCTACTTATCATTTATAAGTGCCTATCATGTTTGTCATATGGTATGAGACTCACCATTCCATCTTATTTATATCTCATATAAATAACTTGGTAACAAACATGAATACAATCTTTCTGGATAAGTCATGTCCTTATTATGAAGTATCCTTGATTGTGAACCTATTTATGATATTTTGTGCTAGAAATACTGTCACTCATATTCTTAACAACTTAAGAATAATATTTCTAACAAAATATCAATGGACCTTTTCTATCACACATAAATATATTATGTAAATGGAAAAGTGGAAATGCCTTTTATTATTAAAAATATGTACAAGATACATACTAAATGATATGCTCTAGGGCATACTACTAACAATCTCCCACTAGCACTAGAGCCATTCATTACAATATCTTAGACCTATCTTCTCAAGATATCGGTCTAGCTGAGCTTGTGACAAAGGCTTAGTGAATGAATCAGTTGGATTTTCAGCTGATGCTATTTTCTGCATGGCTATATCACCTTGCCCAACTATATCTCTGGTAATGTGGTAGTGCCTTTCTATGTGTTTGGATTTTGGGTGAGACCTTAGTTCCTTAGCCTGTATGACTGCTCCATTATTGTCACAGTGTAGTGGAACTGCTGACTCAATGGAAGGAACTACTGTAAGTTCTGTCACGAACTTCTTTATCCAAGCGACTTCCTTTGCAAAGATTCGATGCAAAGAATATACTCAGCCTACGTAGTGGAATCTGCAATGCGTGCTCGCTTGGAACTCTTACAACCGATCAGAACTCCATTACAAATGAGCACATCCAGAGGTAGACTTTCTAACATCGATATCTGATTGGAAATCAGAATCAGTATAACCATCCAATTGCAAGTCTCCACCTCCATAAACCAAGAATAAATCCTTAGTTCTTCTCAAGTACTTAAGGATATTCTTGACAGCTATCCAGTGTTCCAAACCTGGATTGGATTGATACCTGCTAGTCAAACTAACAGCATATGCGATATCCGGCCTAGTACACAACATTGCATACATTAAACTTCCAATAGCCAAAGCATATGGAATCCTGGCCATCTTATCTCTTTCTTCAGGTGTCTTTGGAGACATCTCTTTAGAAAGATGGATACCATGTCTCACTGGTAACAATCCTCTCTTGGAATCAAGCATGTTAAACCTCTTTAACACTTTTTCCAATTATAGACTTTGGGATAAACCAATTATTCTTTTCGCTCTATCTCTATAGATGCGAATCCCAATAATATAGGTTGCCTCCCCTAAGTCTTTCATGGAGAATGTATTTGACAACCATACCTTTATAGTTGTCAACATACCTGTGTCATTACCCATCAACAGTATGTCATCCACATATAAGACAAGGAAAGTGATAGCACTGTCACTAACCTTCTTATATACACATGGCTCATCCTCATTTTTTATAAAACCAAAGGATTTAATGGCTTCATCAAAACGGATGTTCCAACTCCTCGAAGCTTGTTTCAACCCATAAATGGATCTCTTTAGCTTGCATACCTTGGAGCCATCTTGGGATTCAAAACCCCTAGGTTGTTCCATGAAAATGTTTTCTTCAATGTATCCATTGAGAAAAGCTATTTTGACATCCATCTGCCAAATCTCATAATCATAGTATGCAGCTATTGCTAATAAAACCCTAATTGATTTAAGCATGGCAACAGGCGAGAAAGTCTCCTCATAGTCGACTCCTTGCCTTTAGTGAAACCCTTTCGCTACTAGCCTTGCCTTATAGGTCTCTACCATTCCATCAGAACCAATTTTCTTCTTGAAAACCCATTTGTTCTTTGTAGGTACAATACCTTCAGGTGGGTCAACAAGATCCCAAACTTGATTCTTATACATGGAATCAATCTCAGATTTCATAGCATCAATCCATTTTGAAGAGTCTACATCTGATATAGCTTCTTCATAGGTAAGTGGATCATCTCCATGATCTACTTCTTCATAAGTAGACAACTCTTGTTCTTCTTCATGAAGGAAACCATATCTCACTGGTGGGTGAGATACCCTGGTTGTTCTACGAGGAACAGCTGTAGATGTTTCATCAATGGGTATAGGTTGACCAGATGGATCTATATCCATCTGATCTGTTTGTTGGTCAGAATTCTCCAATTCTAACTCTATTTGCCTTCCTTTGCCTCCTTCTTGAACAAACTGTTGTTTAAGAAATGAGGCATCTCTACTTATCACAACCTTTTGTGAAGTAGGCAAATAAAAATAATATCCAAAACTATCTTTTGGATATCCAAAAAATCGACCCTTTTCTAATCTGGTCTCCAATTTATTAGTGTTCAGCTTTTTGATATAAGCTGGACAACCCCAAATCTTAACATGCTTAAGACTTGGTTTTCTTCCATGCCACATCTCATAAGGTGTGGAAGAAACTGATTTTGATGGAATCCTATTCAGAATATACAAAGTTGATTCTAATGCAAATCCCCAAAAGGAGATTGGCATATCAGTATAGCTCATCATACTACATACCATATCCAATAGGGTACGATTTCTCCTTTCAAATACACCATTCAGCTGTGGCGTTCCTGGAGAAGTCAGCTGGGAAACAATGCCATGCTCTCTCAAGTATTCATCAAATTTAGTACTCAAATATTCACCTCCACGATCTAATCGAAGAGCTTTAATACTCTTTCCTGTTTGATTTTCTACTTCAGATTTAAATTCTTTGAACTTTTCAAAGGATTCATATTTGTATTACATCAAATACAAATAACCAAATCTTGATTTATCATCAGTAAAGGTAATAAAATAATGAATGCCCCCTCTAGCCATTTCTTTAAATGGACTACATACATCACAATGTATTAGCTCCAAAATATTTTTAGCCCTTAGCCCTTGTCCAACAAAGGGTGATCTAGTCATTTTGCCCTGAAGGCAAGATTCACAAGTTGGAATAGGCTCAGAGTCCAATGAGGATAGAATCCCCATTTTCTCCAATTTTGTAATCCTATCTTCTGCAACATGACATAACCTTAAGTGCCAAATATATTTTGAACTTGAGTTGGTTTTCACCATGGCATTGCATTCATTTAGATTGCTATACTCTGTCCAGTGGAAACACTTTCTTACTGGCAATGGAAACACTTTCCTGTTGGCAGTGGAAACACTTTCCTTTGCCTTTATCAGCTTTGGTTTTCCTTTTCTGTTTAGCTACTTTCTTAGAAGGACCAGGAATCTGAGATTTCTTTTTCTTATTGCCCTTCTTCTTGTTGGACTTTCCAGCATAAGAAGAAGCAATCAAAGCTACTCTTTTCCTTTATTGCCCGGCATATTCTTTTGAGCAATAACCAGCATGTTGAGTAAACCAACTAAGGTGCATTCCTGTTTAGTCATATGGAAATTTGTCACAAATTCCCAAAAGACTCAGGAAGGGACTGAAGGATCAAATCCGTCTATAGTTGGAAATCCATGTTGAAGTCAAGATGCTCCAACTGCTCAATCAGCCGAATCATCTTGTGGACATGATCCCCAACATTCTCTCCCTTAGACATCCTCATGCAGAACAGCTGCCTAGATATCTCATACCTAGCATTCCTACTATGCTCACCATACAACTCTTGTAGGTGAAGGAGGATCTCACTTGCACTCTTCATGTTTTCATGCTGCTTCTGTAACTCATTACTTATGGAAGCAAGCATGTAACACTCAGCTCTCATATCATGCTCCTTCCACTTGTCCAAAGTTTCATATTCCTCTTGAGTGGCCTTTGGAGGTAAGGGACCAGGAACATTTAAATCTAGAACATATCCTATATGTTCAAGGTTCAGGACAAGTTTCAAATTTCTTAGCCAATCAGAGAGATTAGGTCCTGTCAACTTATTGCGATCAAGTATGCTTGCAAGGATATTGGATGGTGGTGGTTGTTCTGTGCTCATTTTTATCAGAAAATTAACTGCAGAAAATAACCAAATTAATTAGTAAATGTATCATGTAATTAACCAAAATGATTATGGTCTTTTAATCAAATTGGTCCTCCCACTAACTTAGCGAATCCTTCACTTCCAAAGTAGAAAAAGGAAATCCTAGTTGGATGGATTTCTAGTGGGTGATTGAATTCTTATAATTCTATTGATCATCCTCAGGTACATCCGTTATTGGAATTACAATAAACTATAAGTGAGTAACTCCTTGCCCATCACATCTCATGTGAGGTTCAATCCTTTACCTAGCCCCTAATGCTCAAAATCTGAGGTACATCCATTATTGACTTATCTTGCATTAGTTAAGTTGATCCCATTGAGCCAGTAATTATGCAAATAATTTTAATGCCCTCAGGTACATCCAATATTGGCCACCAAACTATTTAAATATTTACAACATCTCATGCTTAACAATTATTCTTAAGAAAATCTCTTAAATTAATTGCATCTTATGCAACTATTTAAAATTTCTTAAAATAATTGCCCCAATGGAGGGCCTATGTTATAATTACTTTAATTATAGCATTTCCAACTTGATAATTTGTTTGGAAGATTTTATAGTCATCCTTATTACTATTAAGGTCTCACTTTGCATATTATCCATTTAGCATGCATATATCATATAATTGCATACATTCCCATACATCTCATGCATTCATGGATAAGCAGTAAATATGGTATGATCATGGACTTTCTAAGGGATTCAATTCTGAGCCACCAAGAATTGAATCAGGGCATTCCTAGGTGCATTTCATTCATTCATTTTACATAATCAATACTTGATCTTGAATTCCTCCCACTGGTCCCACCAATGCTCTTGACCTCCTTGAACTTCTTGTTAGGTATTCATTAGGTATTCTACGGGAACATGTTATGCCCTATAGAGGGGTAAGGTGTGACACCCAACTAGTATGAGGCCAATGGGAGGTGAAACTAGACACCAAATAGGTCAACTTTTATTTTGAAATGTTGCCAAAATTCTGCCTAGAAACTGACCTTAAAAATGACCAAATCCGGATTAGTGACTTGAAAGCCTGAAAATTGACTGTTTGGGTAGCAGTTAGTGTTTTGGCCATAACTTACTCAAAATAGGTCCAATTGACCTAAAATTTTTACCATTAATAGTTTAGACATATATCTACAATTCTTATGAAGACACCAACACCCAGAAAATGACCATAAGCAAGTCAAATAGCTTACACAAGTTCAGGTACCAAAACTGGCTGAACCAAAAGTGACCTAGAAATGACCTAAGCTTACCATTTTAGTGTATTCTGTCCAGCATTGGTAAATTGACCATATCTTGGTCTACACAACTCAGAATGATCTAAAATTTTGCCCCGCGTGCAATAAGACATAGACCTACAAGTTTGTAGTTTGGACTAAAACCCGAAAACTGAGGAAACTAGGTCGTCCGGCTAGATCAAAATAGTACACCGAAATCCGGCAAATTGCAATAAAATGCAATATACTTGAAAGTGAATTTGGTAAAATGTACCAATACTAAAAGGCTATAAAATGTGACATATTAGAAACATTAAACCTAATTCATCTAGAGTGCATCGAGGGTCAACTTTTTAGGTTGACAAAGGAAAATAATAGAATTCAATAAATTAATTATTAAGCCTTATTCTTAGAGACAGTTTAAATGAGTACTGAAACACTTCAAATTGTGTTTTTCAGTTAGCAAAGACTCAGGGAAGGGGAAGGAAGCACTGAGTCAGGGCCAAAAGATATTTATCAGAGGTTTGTGTACAACTAGTTTTTAACTAATTTTGTTATGAATATTTCATATGATTAAATGACATATTTTTCTTACGTATTATGTTTAACAAGCATTGGATTTAATTCAATGATTATTGAAATTGTTATAGTATGTATGAATTTAGCTTTGTGAAATGGTATTTCCATAAGTATTAAGCATTGTTGTGAATTGAATAAATTATGTTTTGAAAAATTGTGATAGAACATGTTTTGAATTGTGATGGGCAATTTGCATGGAAAAATGCAAATTTATGATTTGAATTGTGATGAGCATAAAAATTATTGGATATTGGGATTGACTTTGAATCGAATTGTATTGTGATTTATGCTTACAAAAAGGATTGTGATATCATTTTATATCTCACTATAGATGCTTGACTAGGTTATTACCCATCTCTCTCATTTGTTGAGAAGACAATGGAATTAGTTGTGTTTTGATTACCATGGTATGTGTACAGGCTTAGATTCTCCTCTTATTAGAGGTTAGTTCTAAGTTTTTATGTTATGGCCCTTTCGAAAGATTCATTATTGTGATGTGTACTGTGCACGATGATTCGACCTCCCCGACCATAGGGAGTTAGAATCACCCCGAAGATGGCCCTTTCGGATTAGTCTTGCACAGTTAGTGAGATAAAGAATGGCTTTTGAGATAAATAATGGCTTTTGAGAGAAAGAATGGTTTTTGAATAGTAAAGAATTGTGATTTCAATTATGATTTATGTATAATTGATTTTGTTGGAATTACCTTAAATGGTTAGTTATGATTTGATAAATTAAATTTCGTGATCAATGTCATTTTATATAAATGATTTATATTATTGGCCATGAATATTTTGAGTTTTGGAATTTGATGAGTATCCAGATTTCCAAATTAATTGCCATAATTTTTGTTAAGGTATATTATACTATGTTTTAAATTATAGTTGTGCACCACTAAGTTCACCACTCAGTGATAGCTTTGTATGCTGTCGTAGGTGAAAAGAGCATAGAGCAATTGAGTAAACTTCTTTAAAGAAACATTCAGATCAGCTCCAGGTATATCATAGGTATACTCATGTACATAGGTTTTGATGTATGCATGTAATAATATGTATGTAAATTATTTGAGCAGTTACATAAAAACTCTTGTAAAATATTTTGGTATGTAATTAAATGTAAATTATTATAAATGTAAATTTGAGATTTCATTTACTTGAATAGTTTTGTAATATAAATTTTGAGTCTTGTAATTCATGAAATGTTTCTTTATGATGAGATTAGTTTGAAAATGAATTGATTATTTATTGAGATTTGAATTGTGAATTGAAATGAAGTTATTGGAGTTGTATTTGAGAAAACATATTGGGAGCATTTTCTTTTGCAGGATTGAAGAACTGTTTTCTCAAAATACAGCCGGCACTTTGCCGAAATTTGAAAAAAAATTTATAACACTTTAATCGATGATTTAAATTTCACGAAAATTGTTTTAAAATCCCTTGTAATATATCTAATGGCTTATCGATAGGCGAAGTACGGTAATTCATTAGGAATACTACGGGATCATGTTACATCTTACGGGGGAGTAGGGTGTGACATTCAATTTGGTTCTAACACTTCCAACACACCACAATTGGTCATATATGACCATTTTTCAGCTCAAACAAGGTCAAACACACCATTTGACCAATTCTCAAAATTTTGTCTCCCAAACCCTAGGTCCAAAACCCTAACTCACTAATTTTGTTACATTTTACTAATTCAAAGCATATAAACATAATTTCTCAACTCATTCAAGCTTAACTACTTCATAACTTGCATCAAAAGCATTCATTCTCAACTTAAACCCTAGCTGGCCGAATTTACATATAGTCCTCCAACAATTATTTTCTTTTCCATTTTTTATAATTTCTAAGTTTATTCAACTATAAACATAATAATTAAACTAGAAATTCAAAGTTTAGCTTACTAACCTTTCTCTTTGAAATTCAACCACCCAAATCCTTCACTTTTCTTCCAAAATTTCTTGGTCAATCTTCTTTTCTAAGCTCAAACACAAGGTTTTATGAAGTAGTTATGAGAGAAATTAAGGTTTAGTAAAGGTTTTAAAGCTTGAAACGAGCTTTAATGGAGGAAAGGTATGGGAACTTAGAGAGAGAGTACCACGGCTTGGAGAAGAAAAAGAGTAAAAATGTGTTTTTCAATTTTTTTAATTTTAACCTTTTTCTTCGACTTTGTCAAATTTTAATTAAATATAATTTATTTGTGATATCATAGCTTATGTCATTTTGATGATGTCACTAATGTAATTTCTTTTCCTTTTTCTTTCTTTTTTTTTTCATTAGTTCTTTAATTTAATTCTTCATCCCAAAATTTTCTTCTCTCCGATTTTATTTGACAGTTAGGTCAGGAGTTAGCTCTAGGGGTCAATTGACCAAATTGCCCCTCATCGGTTCGATCCGATTTGCAAATAATTCAATATTTCTTCCGAATCCCTAACCTAATTATTTGACCTGCTTAACAATTCTTTTTTATGATTTTCTCTTTTCCACTGTGTTCGTAATAGTCCTAAGGACCGCGGTGACACATTTTACAGTTCAAAATTTGAGTTTAAATCGACCTCGCAGTCATTCCCGAGAAGGTCACCCATCGCTGTGACTCTCAGCTCATTTAACTTCTTATGTTATGTTTTTCTTATTTATACTTAACTATTTGATAGTTACTAATTATTTGTGTTCAGGGCTTCTCTAGTTGTCTTAGACGTGGTTCTACTTCTCTTAATTGTCCGGACCGACACCGGTCACCGGAACAGTGAAATATACCAGGCTATGCAAATAAGGGTGTTACATTATGATTATAGAAAGGCGGATGTTGGCTATTTGAAATTATTGTAGCAAGGGGGAGAGCCGGTGTGAATACCTTTTGAAGCGTTTTAAGAAATTGATGCGTTGCCAACCTATATGTGGATTTGTGACAATTGAATGTGATTATTTATTTTATAAATGTGACTAATTGAATGGAAATTATTTTGAATTTGTTTTGAAACCACATTTGGCATGGAAATTTGATTTGTGTCCCTCATTATTTTAGGTGAGATTGATTATGTTACCTCCCTCTCTAGCTTGCTAGTTGAGGTTGAGTTCGGATGAGTACTCATATTACTAGCTAGCCTTTATATCTCCCTTTAGCCTCGGTTATTAGGGTGAGATTGCTTTGTCGTGGTGTACAACATAGCATTGATTGGAAATTTTGTGTCATGGCCCTAACTGTGTGATTGTTGGCAGCACTATTGAATTATGAATGCTTTGATAAAATGTGATTGAAACAAATGATTTGTATGATTGAAAATTTTGACATTGGTTTAATGACTTATGGAAAATTTGGATATTTCAAATTCCTTGTTATGATTTGATAAATCATGTTTTATATTGAGTTTAAAAATTATAGTTGTGCATCACTGAGTTCAACGCTCAGCGATAGCTTTTGTATGCTGTCACAGGCAAAGAGAAAGATAAAACAGTTAAGTAAGCTGCTTGAAGCTTTGTAGGATTGTCTTTGGGTATAATAGGTATACCCATTGTAAATTGTATTTTGATGCAAATGAATAGTTATATATATGTAAAAGACAAATTGAGCAGTTGTATCTAAAGATTGTAATAATATTTTTGTAATTTTAAAGCTTATAAATTTGTACATAAATATCTTTTGAGTTATAAAATGGTGAATGAGTATTTCTTTTAAATTGTAATGAGATGGTTTTATTTTTTGATGTCGAATGAATGAAAAGAAATGATTTGAGCTTTGATTGAGTTCAATTTATGCATACTTTTGTTGCAGATTGATTTCCATCAGGTTAAAATTTTGGTTTATTGAAATTACAGCAGTCACCACATGGATTTTTTGCAGAAAATTTTTCTTGGTTTTTTAAAAATGCTTAATTTATTCCTTAACTAAAAATGAAATTGATTCGCTAAAATCCCTTGTAGTATATTTAATAGATTATCGGTAAGCAGAGTTCTGTAATTCATTAGGTATACTATGGGATCATGTCATACCTTATGGAAAGGTAGGGTATGACATGTTTTAGTGGTATCAAAGCATAGTTTTGAATTGTAAATTTGAAATATTTTTTATAAGTATAACTGCTCAAATGTCATTGATTGATACATATAGTTTAATTACATCATGAAAATGGACTAATGGAGAGAATTTCCTTGTGTTGGTTGTTCAGGAGGTAGAAATTTCTATGATTTAATATGCAAGAGGGGGATCACCTGGAGGAACACTCAGTTATAGTGAAAGCTTAAGGAGAGGCCCCAACCCCTTAGGTTGTAGTAGGGCCGACTGCACAAACTCCACTTATGCAGTTCTCTACGCAGTTTACACAGCAGATGGTTACATTCTTCAAGCAGATGGCTGGAAATGTGCAAGCACAAGCACCAGTGCAACCCCAACCCTCAGCAAAACAACATGAAAAGTTGATGAAGTATGGGGCCACGGAATTTAAGGGTACAGTAGACCCATTTAAAGCAGAGCAATGATTAGAGAGGATGGAAAGGGTCTTCAGGAAGCTCTAATGCACAGATGTTCTGAAGTTTGAATATGTTGTGTCACTACTACAGGGGAATGCATATGAATAGTGGAAAACCATCCCAAATAGCCTAGTGGAGCCCCTTCTTCTAACCTAGAGTGATTTTCTAAGGGAGTTCAGGCAGAAATACGTCCCTGATACATATGTGGACATGAAGCTATAAGAGTTTCTGAGTCTAAAACAAGGGGATAGAACCATAGCTAAGTATGAGAGAGAATTCTCTCGCCTAAGTCACTATGCAGGGAGTCTGCTTACCACCAGCAGGGACAGATGCAAGAGATTTGAGGCTAGGTTGAGGCCTAGCCTGAGGCTGCAAGTAGTTAGATTCCGACATGAAAACTTCTCAAAATTGATATCTCAAGCCCTTGAGTTAGAAAGGACAGAGTTAGAAGGGACAGTTGAGAAGGGAGAAAAGGAGAAAAGTGTGAAAACTATTGACCAGAGTTCAGGCAGTGGTTCGGGAAAGAGAAAGCACTTTGGGAGACCCAGTATTCGCAGATTTGGTAGAGGGAGATCCATAGTACAGAGGCCACCTAGATCTAGTCAGCAGATGGTAAGGTGAACCACCTCAATTCACACTCGTGAAACTTATGGTAAGGTGTATGGAGGAGTATGTTTTTGAGCCACTAGAGCCTATTATAACTGTGGTGGAACTGGACATTTTGCTAAGGATTGCACTAGTGCCCGCTGATCTATGCCACCTACCACAGCTGAAGGATCAGTCCAAGGTTCTACCCTGAGAGATTCACAGTCAGTTAGCAGAGGCAGAGGCAGAGGCCGAGGTAGTACTTCTGGCAGTCAGGGCACAGTGAACCAACCAGAGCAGAGTGGTGCACTAGCCAGGGTGTACACTATGTGCTAGAAGGAAGAAGCAAAGACTTCAGATGTAATTGCCGGTACATTCTCAATTTTTAAACAGGATGTCTATGTGTTGTTTGATCCCGGCTCTACTCACTCATATGTTAGTGCTAGAATTGTCTGTTCTATTGCCATTCCTTGCATGAAAATGGATTTTGATATGCTGGTGACTAGTCCCTTGGGGAAAGAAGTGAAAGTGAATAGATTATATAGGGATTTTCTGTTAGTGATACAAGAGCACATATTTTTGTCAGATTGGATTAAGATGCCCTTTAGGGACTATGATATTATCTTGGGCATGGATTGGTTAGCTAGGTACCATGAACTGATTGACTGTAGATTAAAGACAGTCACTTTTGGTCTTTCCGAGTATGCAAATGTGGTAATGCACGGGGAGAGGCAGTTATAACCATCTAATCTCATTTCAGCTGCACTTACAAAAAAGATGATTCGGAAGGGGTGTGAAGCTTACTTGGCTCATGTGATAGACACACGAGTAGGGAGTCCAAATCTTAAGGATATTCCTACAGTGTTTGATTTTTCGAATATTTTTCCTGATGAATTGCTAGGATTACCTCCGAAAAGAGAGGTACAGTTTGAAATTGAGGTGATGCCATGTAACACTCCTATTTGTATAGCCTGGTACATTTTACTATTCCGATGACTGGTATCGGTCCAGATAATTAAGAGAGTTAGAACCACGTCTAAGACACATAAATAAGCCTTGAACACAAATAATTAGTAATTGCCAAATAGTTAAGTATAAAGAAGAAAAACAAAGCATAAAAAGTTAAATGAGCTGGGAGTCACAGCAATGGGTGACCTTCCCGGGAAATGACTGCGAGGTCAATCGTAACCCTAATTTCGAACAAAAAAATGTGACGCTATGGTCCTTAGGACTATTGCGAACACAGTGGAAAAAAGAAAATCACAAAAAATAATTTTTAAGTAGGTCAAATAATTAGGTCAGGGATCCGAAAGAAATATCGAATAACTTGCAAACCGGATCAGACCGGTGAGGGGCAAATTGGTCAATTCACCCCTAGAGGTGACTCACGACCTAACTGTCCAATAAAATATGAGAAATGAAAATTTTGAAATGTACATTTAAATTGAAGAGGTAAATGAAAAAGAAATAAAAAAGAAGTGAAAAATCAAAAAGTTTATGACATCACCATGACACAATAAATGTTAATTTCTAAAATTTGAAAGTTGAGAGATAATTTACCATAAAAAGGAGCCAATAAAAAATTTAAAGAAAAGAAATTCATTTTTCCTTCCTTCTTCTTCTTGCCATCTTCATCTCTCTCTCATCTCTCTCATTTTCTTCTTCCACCATGAAAGCTTATATTAAGCTTTCACAACCCTAAAATCCCCATTAATTCCATAACTCCCTTAAGGAAAAATTACCCTTGAGCTTTGATTTGAATATTGAAGTGAAAAAGAAAAAAAAGAAAAGGAAATTTAAGAGATTGAAGCTTTGGAAATTCACAAATTGAGGTAACTGCAACTTCAAGCTTAGATTCTTATTAAATTTATGAATTTAAGTTTAAATGTGATAAAATTATGCAAAGAACCATGAAAATCATGGATGTATGGGAGGTGTGAATTTTCAGCAGCCATGGGATTATGAGATATTGAAGTATTTTAGTTCAATTAATTATGTATGCAAGCCTAATTAAGTGTGTAGAGAATGTTTAGATACCCTAATTGCATAAATTGAAACACTTGGAAAAAATTAGGGTTCTTGACTTAGGGTTTGGGAGAAAAATTGTAGAAAATGGTCAATGGATGCAAATGACCTTACTTGAGTTGAGAAATGGTCAATTGTGACCATTTGTGATGTGTGTGAATTGTTAGAACCAAGTTTCAATTCGGATTGGTTAAGGTCAATATGCATACAGCTTGACCTAGGTCCCTTTCAGGGACCAAAACTGAAAATTTACCAACCCAATTGGTGTGAGACCAATTGGAAATGAAACTAGACACAAAATCGACCATTTTTCATTTAGGAATCATGCCCAAAAATGACCATAACTTAGTGAACAATTAGGCCAAATCCAGAATTGGGCACACTTACCTGTACAAAAATGACCAAATGAACAGTAGTTACGTAAATGACCATAACTTGGTCTAGGAAAGTCCAAATGACCTAAATCTTATACCGATGGAAATCTGAGACATAGCACTACAACTTTTATGAAGAAAACAAATCCAGATTTTGACCATAACCCATCCAAAAACTCACCTGTAATCAACACACCAAAAACTGCCAATATCTAGAAAATTGCCGAGAATTCTGGGTTTGGACCAATCCGGCCAGCCTTAGAAAAATAGGCATAACATGGGCTACAAAACTCCAAATGGAGTGATTCAAAAAGAGAAATAAAGTTAAGATAATAAGGAATAACTTCTATGAAGAAAACTTAGCCAAATTCTCACATTAACCAGACTAATAGAATAGTAGAAAACAAGGGACCAAAATTGAAAAATTGTAATTTCTCTTAGGAGACTTAGGAATTGAATTGGCAATCAATGCCAACAAAATTAACACCCAAAATATGGTATATGAGTGCAATTAGAACTAATAAATCTATTAAGTATTGAAAAGTCAACATTTTGACTTGAATAGTACTATGAATAGTGCCACCATAAACAAAAATGTGAAAGACCCGAAATTTATAAACTGTAATAGGCAGGATAAGTCTGCAAAAAAATTGTTGGAATTTAAGTATTAGAAATGGATACTGAAGCACTTTAAATTTATGTGTTTCAATTGCAAAAGAATCTTCGAAGGAGAAAAGAAAGTTTGAGTAAATTGAGTCGACAAAAGAGGTTTGTACTCAACTAGTTTTTAATTGAATTTTTTTTGAATATTTTACGTAATTAAATGATTTTGTTTTTCCTTATGCACTATGTTTATCAATTATGGGATTTATTTCAATGATTATTGAAATTAGTATAGCAAGTATGAGTTTAGTTTTGTGAAATATTATTTCAACAATTATTGAATATTGTTTTGGACGAGATAAATTATGTTTTGAATTATGACCGGCAATTTGCTTGAATAAAATACAAAATTTTTTTTTGGATTGTGATGAGCATAAAAAATTATGGAATATTGGAATTGATCTTGAATTAATATTGTGTTGTGATTTATGCTCACAAAAAAGGACAAAGAAATGTATGATATAGTTTTATATCTTACTATAGATGCTTGACTAGATTATTACCCGTCTCTATATCATTTGTTAATGAGACAATGCAGTTAGCTTTATTTTGTTTCGAATACCATGGTATGTGCACAGGCTTAGATCCTCCTCTTATTAGAGGTTAGATCTAAGTAATTGTTATTGTCCCGTCGGAAGTTTCATTATTGTGTTGTGTACTGTGCACGATGATTTGACCTCCTCAGCCATAGGGAGTTAGAATCTTGATTCAACCTCTCTGACCATAGGGAGTTAGAATCACCTCGAAGATGGCCCTTTCGGATTACTCTTGCATAGTTAGTGAGATAAAGAATGAGTTTTGATTGATAAGAAATTATGATTTTAAATGAGATTGTGCACAAATGATTTTGTTAAAATACTTGTTTATTTCCACAATTGCAGGAATTATTTTTATTGTTCAGTTGTGATTTGACAAATTGAAATTTTGATCAAGGTTATTTTAACAAATGACTATTATTGTTGGCAATAAAAATTTTGACATTTGGAAATTGGTTAAGTTTCGATATTCCAAAATTTTTGGTATAATTATTGTCAATGTATATTGTATTACATTTTAAATTATAGTTGTGCACCACTCACCGATAGCTTTGTATGTTGCCGCAGGTGAGAGTAGAGATAGAGCAGTTGAGTGAGATTCCTGCAGCTGTACCTTAAAGACTGCTTGTGACTAGCCTCGAGTATATTATAGGTATACCCTTGTATATTAGATTTTGATTATGCAAATAAATATATGTGTGTAAATTATTTGAGCAGATGTATAAAACTTTTATAATATTATTTTGGTATGCAATGAAATGCAAATTATTGTAATGTTTAAACTTATTTTTGAGTTTTATAATGAATGTAAATTAATTTTTCTTTAGTAGAATATGAATGAAGTTATTTAATATTATTTTTGAAGACAATTGAGTTGAGAATTGTTTTGAATTATGAAGTTGGGAGAAATGATGTTGATTTGTGTTGTGGAAGTGGTTGATTTTGTTGAAATGAATTATTGGAAGTGTTTTTACAGGTGTTTGAAGAATTGTTTTTCCCAAATATAGACGGCACTCTGCCGAAAATTTTTCAAAATTTGCATAAAAATAAAAATATACAAAAATTTTAACTAGTCTTTAAACTCAAGTAAAAGTTTTTAATTCCTACCAAAAGTGCTCTCCACCTTCGAAAAGTAAGAAAATTGTTTTAAAATCCCTTGTAGTATATTTAATGGGTTACTGGTAGGCGAAGTACGGTGATTCATTAGATCTATGGGATCATGTTACATCTTACTGAGGGGTAGGGTGTGACATGTTTAGTGGTATTAGAGCAATAGTTTTAAAGTAAATTTTGAACTGTGAATTTGAAATATTTTATCGGTACATACAACTGCTCAAATATTTGAGACATATAGTACAATTGCATCATAAATATGAATTAATAGAGAAAAATCTCCTTGTGTACGTTATCTCGGGAAAAGAAATTTTTTTGAATAGAAATGGAAGAGGGAATAAACCAGTAGAACAATCAAATACGATTGAGGCACAAGAGGAGGCCTCAGCTCCTCGGAGTGTCGAAGGCTCAACTGTACCAATTCCACCGGTATAAATCACCGCATAAGTGGCATCGCAAATGGCCACCTTCTTCCAACAAATAGCTGATAGTTTGTCAGCCCAAGCTCAAACTCAAGCTCAAGCCCAAGTACAGACTCAACCCCCACAAGGGCAGTATGAAGTAGAAAAGAGTGAGAAATCTATGGGTCAGAACTCGAATAGGCAATAGGGGAAAAGAAAAGAATTTGAGGAACCCTAAACTTATAGATATGACAAAGGCGAATCTTAAGGGTGGAAGCAATCGTGAACCCATCGATAAAGAATTCAAAGTTCCTACCCTATCCGTGTCTATGAGGTATATGGTAAGTTACATGGGGTTACTTGCTATAAGGTTACTGGAGCCTGCTTCAATTGTGGTGGAATCGGGCATTACGCCCGAGATTGTACTAGCGCAGGTCGATTTATGCCACATACTACACCAGAGGAATCAGTCTAAGGTTCTGATTTTAGAGGCTCATTAGTAGTCAGTAGGGGCAGAGGCAGAAGTAGAGACAGCACTTCGGGTAATCCTAGCACAATGGACCAACCCGAGTAGAGGAATACACTAAAATGATGAAACGCCATGCATCGAGGAGAAGAAGCAGAGACTTCAGATGTAGTTGCCTGTACGTTCTTAACTTTTGAAAGGAATAATTATGTACTATTTGATTCCAGCTCTACTTATTTATATGCTAATGCTAAAATTATATATTCTACTGCTATTCCCTTGCATGGAAATAAATTTTGATGTGTTAGTGATTAGTCTTTTAGGATAAGAATTATGATAATAAGCGTGATTGGAATTAATTTTGGAAAAGTTTCTAGTAAGAAACATCTCCTAGACGATGATAAATTATAAAATTAAATAGTAAGCCTAATTAGGTAAGGTAAGATAACGTAAAAGTAAGTTATAGTAATATAGCTACCTTAGATGCGGGTAAGGGTATTACTGCTGATAGATGTCAATGGGTACCATAATCAAAATAAGTTTAAGATATTAGTGGATTTGAAAGAAATAAGATATAGGAAAGTTTGATCTATTAGGATGTATCATAGTAACTATGCAATATTATTAATGTTTGTGCTGTAAGCTGCAGATTATAGTACTGACTTGGGATTTGTTGTGTAGAACTACATACTACCCAATAGTACACAAGGATAAAAATAGTTATAAATGGCTTTTTCTCTGGTACAAATATACTAGAATAGAGTTTTATTATTAGAACTGAGTTTGAAAATCCTAATTTGGGATTTAAAACTCTATAATTAGAATATCAAAAGATCATGGTTGCAAGGTAGTGAGAGTTAGTGACTCCGTTACCTTAGCACGAATTACAGTACATCGGGAATTGTTATGGGACTAGAGATTTTAGTATGGTCAAAATTTAAAAATAACACTTATAGGGCTAGGTCATCCAGTCTCCGATATGGGGTTTACAGTTGTTCTGGTATTGCAATGGATCTTTTGCTCAAAGTTTAGTAATGAACAGTATTCTATTTGTCTAGCAGTAAGACACAAAATATGATTTTGTTCCCCTAGAAGAGATAAAATGCTATGGATGATAATTGTAACTGATAAAACAGTTAAGAAATGATGTTCTACTGATAACAGTAATTCGATAGAAACTAGTTGGTCAGGTATTCTTTAGAAAGAGCACAATTTCATTGTGTGGATCATAAGGATTAGATTAGGATTAATATAAAACTTTTGAATAGCATGGGAAAAAAGAGAGTCCGGTAGACTCCCTTCTTAAGGTTAAAGAATTGTTTATGGTTCAATAAAAAAAAAGGGTAATGATCACAAACCAGTTAAAAATAAGCTATAGGATATCGGTAGATAAAAGAAAATATAGAAGTAAAAATTAAAATAGTTGGTGCAAATGTAATAAAGAAATGTTATGAATATTAGTTAAAGTATTGACTATAATGGTCAGAGGACCAAATCAAAGTAATATTGAAGTATAGCGGATTTATTAGGGATGATAAGAGGGGCTAAATCATGACTCGACAATCAAGTTAAGGAAGAAGATAAGATTGAGGAATAAAATAATTAAAGTTAAGTTGTGGAATGAAAAAAGAAACAAATAGAACAGTAAGAAATGAGAAAAACACTAAATAAGGAATTGCCACCAGGGCAAACAACCTATTTAAGACGTGTAACGATATCCCAAACTATTTTATCAAGAAAAAATAAGTTAAACAAAAGCAAACAAGATAGTGTAAAATGGCACATAGGCCTTAGTCATAAATGGAGATGGTACGATAATGGTTATGGACCTATGGCCAATAAAGAGTTAAGCAGTTCATATATGACTAACAAGGTCATTTAAAAAAAAAAAGACTACAAAGGAAAATAATTGCTAAAACAACAGCAAGAAAAGACTAAAATATTTCAAACTAAACTGAAGGTTGCATCAAATGATCAAGAGATTTGATAAAAAAAGAGTAAAACTAAGTTTTCACCCATAGGATCATTACGAGGTCCTAGAAAAAGTGGATCCACTAGCACATAGATTTGCTTACCTCTAAAATTGAAATTTAAATTGAATCTAACTTATGACAGAAGCTCATAAGAAACTTAGTACACGAGGTGAACAATCGATGAGTAAATAGTATTGGTTAAAGTGCAGTGGAACCATCATTCAGGCCAGAAAGCTACTTGGGAACGAGAGGAGGACATGAGTAGACAACACCCATAGCTATTTAGAGACTGATACCAGGTAAAATTTCGAGACAAAATTTATTTTAAGGAGAGGAGAATTGTAACACCCCTATTTGCATAGCCTGGTACATTTTACTATTCCGATGATCGGTATCAGTCCGGACAATTAAGAGAGTTAGAACCACGTCTAAAACACCTAGATAAGCCTTGAACGCAAATAATTAGTAATTGCCAAATAGTTAAGTATAAAGAAGAAAAACAAAGTATAAAAAGTTAAATGAGCTGGGAGTCACAGCGATGGGTGACCTTCCCGGAAAATAACTGTGAGGTCAATCATAACCCGAATTTTGAACCAGAAAATGTGACGCTACGGTCCTTAGGACTATTGCGAACACAGTGGAAAAGATAAAATCACGAAAAATAATTTTTAAACAGGTCAAATAATTAGGTCAGGGATCCGGAAGAAATATCAAATAACTTGCAAACCGGATCAGACCAGCGAGGGGCAAATTGGTCAATTCACCCCTAGAGGTGACTCATGACCTAACTGTCCAATAAAATCTAAGAAATGAAAATTTTGAAATGTAGATTTAAATTGAAGAGATAAATGAAAAAGAAATGAAAAAGAAGTGAAAAATCAAAAATCAAAAAATTTTATGACATCACCATGACACAATAGATGTTAATTTCTAAAATTTGAAAATTGAGAGATAATTTACCATAAAAAGGAGCCAATAAAAAATTTAAAGAAAAGAAATTCATTTTCCTTCCTTCTTCTTCTTGCCGTCTTCATCTCTCTCATTTTCTTCTTACACCATGAAAGCTTATATTAAGCTTTCACAACCCTAAAATCCCCAGTAATTCCACAACTCCCTTAAGGAAAAATTACCCTTGAGCTTTGATTTGAATATTGAAGTGAAAAAAAAAAAAAGAAAAGGACATTTGAGAGATTGAAGCTTTGGAAATTCACAAATTGAGGTAAGTACAACTTCAAGCTTAGATTCTTATTAAATTTATGAATTTAAGTTTAAATGTGATAAAATTATGCAAAGAACCATGAAAATCATTGATGTATGGGAGGTGTGAATTTTCAGCAGCCATGGGATTATGAGATATTGAAGTATTTTAGTTCAATTAATTATGTATGTAAGCCTGATTAAGTGTGTAGAGAATGTTTAGATACCTTAATTGCATAAATTGAAACACTTGGAAAAAATTAGGGTTCTTGACTTAGGGTTTGGGAGAAAAATTATAGAAAATGGTCAATGGATGCAAATGACCTTACTTGAGTTGAGAAATAGTCAATTGTGACCATTTGTGATGTGTGTGAATTGTTAGAACCAAGTTTCAATTCGGATTGGTTAAGATCAATATGCAGACAGCTTGACCTAGGTCCCTTTCAAGGACCAAAACTGAAAATTTACCAACCCAATATATGTGAGACCAATTGGAAATGAAACTAGATACAAAATGAACCATTTTTCATTTAGGAATCATGCCCAGAAATAACCATAACTTAGTGACCAATTAGGCCAAATCTAGAATTGGGCACACTGACCTGTACAAAAATGACCAAATGAACAGTAGTTACGTAAATGACCATAACTTGGTCTAGGAAAGTCCAAATGACCTAAATCTTATACCGATGGAAAGCTGAGACATAGCAATACAACTTTCATGAAGAAAACAAACCCAAATTTTGACCATAACCTATCCAAAAACTCACCTGTAATCAACACACCAAAAACCGCAAATATCTAGAAAATTGCCCAGAATTCTGGGTTTGGACCAATCCTGCCAGCCTTATAAAAATAGGCATAACTTGGGCTACAAAACTCCAAATGGAGTGACTTAAAAAGAGAAATAAAGTTAAGATAATAAGGAACAACTTCTATGAAGAAAACTTAGCCAAATTCTCACAGTAACCAGACCAATGGAACAGTAGAAAACAAGGGACCAAAACTGAAAAATTGTAATTTCTCTTAGGAGACTTAGGAATTGAATTCGCAATCAATGCCAACAAAATTAACACCCAAAATGTGGTATATGAGAACAATTAGAACTAATAAACCTATTAAGTATAGAAAAGTCAACATTTTAACTTGAATAGTGCTATAAATAGTGCCACCATACACAAAAATGTGAAAGACCTGAAATTTATAAACCATAATAAGTAGGATAAGTCTGCAAAGAAATTGTTGGAATTTAAGTATTAGAAATGGATACTGAAGCACTTTAAATTTATGTGTTTCATTTGGAAAAGGATCTTCGAAGGAGAAAAGAAAGTTTGAGTAAATTGAGTCGACAAAAGAGATTTGTGCACAACTAGTTTTTAATTGAATTTGTTTTGAATATTTTACGTAATTAAATGATTTTGTTTTTCCTTATGCACTATGTTTATCAATTATGGGATTTATTTCAATTATTATTGAAATTGGTATAGCAAGCATGAGTTTAGTTTTGTGAAATATTATTTTAACAATTATTGAATATTGTTTTGGACTGGATAAATTTTATTTTGAATTGTGACGGGCAATTTGCATTAATAAAATACAAAATTTTGTTTTGAATTGTGATGAGCATAAAAAGTTATGAAATATTGGAATAGATCTTGAATTAATATTGTGTTGTGATTTATGCTCGCAAAAAGGACAAAGAAATATATGATATGGTTTTATATCTCACTATAGATGCTTGACTAGGTTACTACCAGTCTCTATATCATTTGTTGATGAGATAATGGAGTTAGCTTTGTTTTGTTTCGAATACCATGGTATGTTCACAGGCTTAGATCCTCCTCTTATTAGAGGTTAGATCTAAGTAATTGTTATTGTCCCGTCGGAAGTTTCATTATTGTGTTGTGTACTATGCACGATAATTTGACCTCCGCAAACATAGGGAGTTAGAATCCCGATTCGACCTCCCCGACCATAGGGGGTTAGAATCACCCCGAAGATGGCCCTTTCGAATTACTCTTACATAGTTAGTGAGATAAAGAATGGGTTTTGATTGATAATAAATTGTGATTTTAAATGAGATTGTGCACAAATGATTTTGTTAAAATAATCGTTTATTTCCACAAAATTTTGACATTTGGAAATTGGTTAAGTTTTGAGATTCCAAAAATTTTTGGTATAATTATTGTTAATGTATATTGTATTACATTTTAAATTATAGTTGTGCACCACTCAGCGATAGCTTTGTATGCTGTCGCAGGTGAGAGTAGAGATAGAGCAGTTGAGTGAGATTCCTGCAGCTGTACCTTAAAGACTGCTTGTGACTAGCCTCGAGTATATTATCGGTATACCCTTGTATATTAGATTTTGATTATGCATATAAATATATGTGTATAAATTATTTGAGCAGATGTATAAAACTTTTATAATATTATTTTGGTATGTAATTAAATGAAAATTATTGTAATGTTTAAACTTATTTTTGAGTTTTGTAATGAATGTAAATTAATTTTTCTTTAGTAGAATATGAATGAAGTTATTTAATATTATTTTTGAAGAAAATTGAGTTGAGAATTGTTTTGAATTATGGAGTTGGGAGAAATGATGTTGATTTGTGTTGTGAAAGTGGTTGATTTTGATGAAATGAATTTTTAGAAGTGTTTTTATAGGTGTTTGAAGAACTGTTTTTCCCAAATATAAATGGCACTCTGCCGAAAATTTTTCAAAATTTGCGTAAAAATAAAAATGTACAAAAATTTTAACTAGTCTTTAAACTTCAAGTAAAAGTTTTTAATTCCTACCAAAAGTGCTCTCCACCTTCGATAAGTAAGAAAATTGTTTTAAAATCCCCTGTAGTATATTTAATGGGTTGCTGGTAGGCGAGGTACGGTGATTCATTAGATGTACTACGGGATTGTCACACCTTACCCCTCCGTAAGGCATAACATGATCCCGTAGAATACCTAATGAACTACCGAACTTCACCTACCGATAACTCATTAAGTACCCTTCGAGGGATTTTAAAATGATTTTCTTATTTTTGATAAGTGGTGAGCATTTTCTAATAAGTACTTAAAACATTTAGTTAAAATTAAAACTAGTTAATATTTTTAGTCCATTTTATTTTTACGTAAATTTTATAAAAATTTTGACAGAGTTCCCTTTGTATTTTGAGAAAACAGTTCTTTAAATACCTGTAAAAAAGCACTTCTAAAAATTTTTTTCAACCACTACTTCAATTTCATAATCAAACTCAATTAATTTCACAATTATTTCAATAAATTTCTCAAGTTCAAAATTCAATAATCCTCAGCATACTAGCAATACATTTCATTTAAATTAAATAAAATAGTTGTACTCATATTTCATTAGAGACCAAACAATTTATATACATTCTTAAAAAATTTACATCAAAAAAAAAAAAAAAACTAACTAAACTTTATTACAAACTTCATACAAAGTTTTGTACAAGCTGCTTAAGACCCATTTGCATGTCCATACATTTATATGCAATACATACATGAAAAGAAATATTTACAATTAGGGTATAAATTATACCCGATGACTTTAAGCTGATAGCTCCTCACACCTCAAGAAATACCACGCTTCCTCTAGTCTCTCAGATCATGATAAAGAATAGCCATCACGAGTACTAGGACTCAGTGGTGCACAACATACTAAAATAATCTTTATGCAAAATATAAATCACATTTATTCAAAAATTTGACTAAACATGAGCATTAAACACAAAACATGAATTATGAGGTTTTAATGCAAACCAAGTTCATTTCGAAGTATCAAAACACGTTTCATAAAACCCACAGTTAGATCATGCCATTCGAAACAAATAGAATCTCAATAGCCAGAGGCTAAAGAGAAATCACATCACAAGGCTAGCTAGCTCAAATATATGGATATCCATTCACATCCTCTTCTACTGGCACACCTCAACACTTCTCCAGAGAAGGAATCAAAATTCGAAACTAATTACCTCCACTAGTCGTGCTAGTGAGGTGTTCAAATATATGGTCATGACACTGTGGTTTCAAAACTTATCTTAACAATTTGCTAAATATTATCATTTCAATATACATAATAACTTTCAACAATTTAAATCAAAACATCATAAAAATGCCATAATTCAATATTTCACATTATTCAAAACAATACGCAAAAGATGATTATAAAAAGTATACGTTGTGCACAAACCTCAAACGAGTCGCCTGTTGGCCTTGACTCGACTCCTCGAGTTCTGTCCCGGTATTCTTTTCCACTGAAACACACAATTTCACAGTGTTTCAGTACCATAACTTAGCATAAATCCAATAATAAATTTAACTTCACTTTTACCTAGCTCTAACGTGCTAAATTCGACGTTCTTGAAATTTTGTGTTTCGAGTTACTATTCACTGCACTATTTAAGTCAAATTATTGACTTTCTAAGGCTTAATAGGTATGGGAATTCCAACTTCACCCACATACCACATTTTGGTCACTAAACTTGTTGGTTTTAGTCATTTTCTCAAAACTTAGGCCTTTTAGGCAAAATTGCCAAATTTTTAATTTTGGTGTCCCTAATTGTACTGTTTCATTGGTCAGTTTACTGTTGGAATTTAGCAAAACTTTCTTCATAGAAAATGTTCCTTATTGTCTTAAGTTTATTCTCCTTTTTGAATCACCCCAATTAGAGTTTTGTAGCTCAAGTTATAAGCAAATTATGTTTACTGTTCATGCTGCAGAATTTTATTCTGGCAAATTATTGATTCCAACTTCGTTCAGCAATTTGATCAAGTTAGGTCCATAATTTGGTCTAATTTTCTTCATATGAAATGTTCTACTATGTCTTAGGTTTCCATCGGTTTAAGAATCACCTAAATCGGAGTTTTCTAGAGAGAGTTATAGCCATTGAAACTTTACTGTTCATATGGCAATCTGCAGTTCTGCAGATTCAGGTCACCAACTTTGCTCAGTATTTTGATTAGGTTAATGGCATAATTTGGGTTGGTGTTCTTCATAAAAGTTTTAGATCTATATCTTATCTAATTACTGGTTAAATTTCAGGTCATTTTGACCTGCCTAGCTCTAGTTATGACCAAATGAACAAATACTGTTCATTTGGTCAGTTTATCTTGAGAAGGCGACTGCGATTTTCCGACTTCGGCCACTTTGTTCACTAGGTTTTAGTCACTTTTTGGGCAGGCTTCCTAAATGAAAATTGTGTCATTTAGTGCCTATTTTCATCCCCAATTGGTCCCATATCCATTGGACTTGTAAAATTCCATTTTTGGTCCCTCAAAATTGACTTTTGGTCATGGTGCATACCCAATCCGAATTTGACTTTGATTCAAACACTTCTAACACACTTAATTAGGTCACAAATGACCATTTCTTTCCTTAAATTATGTCAAAGACATCATTTAGCACTTCTTCATATTTTTTGTCTCTAAACCCTAAGTATCCAAACCCTAACCACACTAAATTGTTGCATTTGATTGATTCCATGCATACATACATGTTTCTTCATCTCAAACAAGCTCACATATGTATTTAAATCTATCAAACCATGCAAATATACCCCTATACACATGCTGGCCGAATTTCAATCATGGTCCCTCAATAAATTTTTCTTTTATTTAAAATTTATTTACAAGTTCAATAAGTTAAAAATGTAAAAATTAAACTAAAATCATCAAGTTTGCTTACTAACATTTTTTTTTTAATTTCTTCCTCTTCAAAACTCCTTCCTTTCTTTTTCTTTTTGTTGTCAAGCTCCTTATCTAGGTCTAACTACAAGATTTAATGTTGGAGAGTAAGGTTTTTATGGTGGGATTGAAGGTTTATGAAGCTTGACTTAAGAGCTCTAATGGAGTTTGAGAGAGAGAGCTAAGGGAGAGAGAAAACGTCTTGGAAGGGAAGAAGAAGACAATGAAAAAAAATTTTTTTCCTTTCTTTTATTTATTTTGTCTTATGGAAGACCCCAAAAATTCATTTAATTAATTTATTAATTATATGACTTATGGCATCATGCATGATGTCATCTTCCTACACCTTTTTAACTTTTTCATTTTCTCTTCTTTTCTTTTTTTTTTCTATTAGTTCTTTAATTTAATTCTCGATCCCGAAGTTTTCTTTTCTCCGATTTTATTTGACAGTTAGGTCAGGAGTCAGCTCCCGGAGTCAATTGACCAAATTGCCCTTCGCCGGTTCAACCTGGTTTGCAAATAATTCCATATTTCTCCGGCTCCCTGACCTAATTAGTTGACTGGCTTAACAGTTCTTTTTCATGATTTTCTCTTTTCCACTGTATTTATAAGGGTCCTAAGGACCGCGGCGTCACATTTTACGGTTCGAAATTTGAGTTTAAAATGACTTCGCAGTCGTTCCCGAGAAGGTCACCCATCGCTGTGACTCTCGGCTCGTTTAACTTCTTATGTTCTATTTTTCTTGTTTATACTTAACTAATTGGACATTACTAATTATTTGTGTTTATGGCTTCTCCAGTTGTCTTAAGTATGGTTCTAATCCCCTTAATTGTCCGGACCGACACCGGTCACCGGAATAATGAAATATACCAGGCTATACAAATGGGGTGTTACAGGGTTCATGTTACATCTTACTGAGGTGTAGGGTGTGACATGTTTAGTAGTATCAGAGCAATGGTTTTAAAGTAAATTTTGAACTGTGAATTTGAAATATTTTGTCGGTACATACAACTGCTCAAATATTTGATACATATAGTACAATTGCATCATAAATATGAATTAATGGAGAGAAATCTCCTTGTGTAGGTTGTCCCAAGAAAAGAAAATTTTCTGAATAGAAATGGAAGATGGGAATAAACCAGTAGAACAATCAGATACGATTGAGGCACAAGAGGAGGTCTCAGCTCCTCGGAGTGTCGAAGGCTCAACTGTACCAATTCCACCGGTACAAATCACCGCACAAGTGGCACAGCAAATGGCCACCTTCTTCCAACAAATGGCTAATAGTTTGTCAGCCCAAGCTCAAACTCAAGCTCAAGTCCAAGTACAGACTCAACCCCCACAAGGGTAGTATGAAATAGAAAAGAGTGAGAAATCTATGGGTCAGAACTAGAATAGGCAATTGGAGAAAAGAAAAGAATTTTAGGAACCCCGAACTTATAGATATGACAGAGGCGAATCTTCAGGGTGAAAGCAATTGAGAACCCGTTGGCAAAGAATTCAAAGTTCCTACCCTATCCATGTCTGTGAGGTATGTGGCAAGTTACACGGGGGTACTTGCTATAAGGTTACTAGAGCCTGCTTCAATTGTGGTGGAATCGAGCATTACGCCCGAGATTGTACTAGCGCACGTCGATTTATGCCACATACTACACCAGAGGAATTAGTATAAGGTTTTGATTTTAGAGGCTCATTAGTAGTCAGTAGGGGCAGAGGCAGAAGTAGAGATAGCACTACGGGTAATCCTAGCACAATAGACCAACCCGAGCAAAGGAATACACTAGAAAGATGGAATGCCATGCATCGAGGGGAAGAAGCAGAGATTTCAAATGTACTTGCCGGTACGTTCTTAACTTTTGAAAGGAATAATTATGTAATATTTGATTCCGGCTCTACTTATTTGATTTGTGTTGTGGCAGTGGTTAATTTTGATGAAATGAATTATTGGAGGTGTTTTTATAGGTGTTTAAAGAACTATTTTTCCCAAATATAGATGGCACTCTGCTGAAAATTTTCCAAAATTTGCGTAAAAATAAAAATGTACAAAAATTTTAACTAGTCTTTAAACTTCGAGTAAAAGTTTTTAATTCCTACCAAAAGTGCTCGCCACCTTCGAAAAGTAAGAAAATTGTTTTAAAATCCCTTGTAGTATATTTAATGGGTTACTGGTAGGCGATGTATGGTGATTTATTAGATGTACTATGGGATCATGTTACATCTTACTGAGGGGTAGGGTGTGACATGCCAGGTGTGGAGCCAATCTCCATCACTCTATATAGGATGGCACCAGTTGAATTAAAAGAATTGAAGGTACAATTGCTGGAGTTGCTTGATAAAAGGTTCATACGCCCTAGCGTGTCACCATGGGGAGCACCAGTGTTATTTGTTAAGAAGAAAGATGGTACTCTCCGTCTGTGCACAGACTACAGACAGTTGAACAAGGTGACAACGAAGAATAGATATCCTCTACTAAGGATAGATGATTTGTTCGATCAGTTGAAAGATGCAATTGAGTTCTCCAATATACATTTGAAATCAGGATACTATCAGCTAAGGGTACAGGAGCAAAGTATTCCCAAAACTGCTTTCGGGACTTGGTATAGCCACTATGAATTTTTAGTGATGGCATTCGGGTAGACTAACGCTTCGACTGCAATTATGGACCTGATGAACACAATCTTCAAGCCATATCTTGACCAGTTTGTGGTAGTGTTTATTAATGACATTTTGGTGTATTCGAAGAATGCAGAGGAGCATGATGAGCACTTGAGAATTGTGTTACAGACCTTGAGGGAGAAACAGTTGTAGGCCAAACTATCCAAATGTGAGTTTTGGCTAAAAGAGATTGCCTTCTTGGGGCATATTGCATCAGCAGAAGGTATTAAGGTGGATCCTAGCAAGGTAAAAGCCATTCTCAATTGGAAGCTGCCCAGGAATGTTACAGAAGTTCATAGTTTTCTCAGGTTAGCTAGTTATTACCACATATTTGTGAAGGGATTCTCTATGTTGGCATCTCCACTGACCAAATTGCTATGAAAAGATGTGAAATTTTAGTGGACTGATCAGTGTCAAAAGAGTTTTGATGAACTAAAACAATGTTTGACTGAAGCTCCAGTCTTGACTTTACCTACATCTGGTAAAGAGTACACTATCTATAGTGATGCTTCTCACAATGGACTAGGCTGTGTGCTGATGCAAGATAGAAACGTTATTGCCTATGCTTCACACCAGCTTAAACCACATGAGAGGAATTATCCCACTCATGACTTGGAGCTTGCAGCCATTGCCTTTGCTCTGAAGATCTGGAGACATTATTTGTATGGGGAGAAGTGCTACATTTATACAGATCACAACAGTTTGAAGTATCTAGACAATAAAAAAGAATTGAATTTGAGGCAAAGGAGATGGCTAGAATTGATAAAAGATTATGACTGATTAATTAATTACTAGCCAGGGAAAGCTAATGTTGTAGCAGATGCCTTCAGTCGCAAGGCCATGGCTAGTTTGAGAGTTTCACCTTTGTCCATGATGCATGACAAGAGGGCATTACATTCAAGTTTAGAGATAGATGATGATGGGTAGATGGGGGCTACCTGGCAAGTGAAGCCAATATTGATTGAACAAATCAAAACAGCAGCTCAAAATGATGATAAGCATTTGAAATTAGTAGAAGAGACTCGGGACGGTAAGAAACCAAAATTTTCTGTAAATGATAAAGGCATGTTGCTATATCAGGGCAGAATGTGTATTCCTAATAATGTTGAATTGAAGCAGATCATCTTTTAGGAAGCACATGACTCACCATTTACTATGTACCCTAGTGGGACTAAAATGTATAAAAAAATAAAATAGCACTACTAGTGGATAAGGATGAAGAAAGATATTGCACAATATATAGTTAAATGCCTAACTTGTCAGCAAGTGAAGGCAGAACACCAGGTTCCAGCAGGGTTGCTATAGCCATTGCCTAATCTCGAGTGGAAATGGGAACGAATCACCATGGATTTTATTATGGGACTTCCTCATACCTTGAAAAATCAGGATGTAGTTTGGGTTGTTGTTGATAGATTGATTAAGTCTGCACACTTTCTACTAGTAAGGATGGATTACAGTATGGACAGATTGGCTAAGCTGTATATTGACGAAGTAGTGAGATTACATGGAGTTCCAATATCTATTGTGTCTGACAAAGATCTGAGATTTACTTCTAAATTCTAGGGTAGTCTATAAAAAGCCCTAGGAACTAGATTGAATTTCATCATAGCATTCCATCCATAAACAGACGGCCAGTCTGAAAGAATCATCCAAATCTTGGAGGATATGCTTCGGGCTTGTGTGATTGAGTTTGAAGGAAACTAGGATAAACACTTGCCCTTGATTGAATTTGCTTATAACAATAGCTATCAGTTAAGCATTGAGAGCCTCCATATGAAGCACTATATGGCCAAAAATGTAGAATTCCCTTATGTTAGGATGAAGTGGGCAAGAGAAACTTGATTGGCCCCAAAATTGTATAGTAAACTGAGAAGAAGATTAAGGTCATTTGAGACAGACTAAAGGCTACATCTGATCACTAGAAGTCTTACATAGACTTGAAGAGATGGGATATTGAATATAATGTGGGTGATAAGGTGTTCTTAAAGGTTTCCCCATGGAAAAAGATCATAAGATTTGGCAGAAAGGGGAAACTGAGTCCTCATTTCATCGAGCCATATGAGACTCTGGAAAGAGTGGGTCCATTAGCATATAGACTTGCTTTGCCTCCAGAGTTGGAGAAGATCCATAATGTCTTCCATGTCTCCATGTTAAGTAGGTATAGATTAGACCTATCACATATTTTGCCAGTGGAAGAAATTGAAGTAAATCCAGATCTAACTTATGATGAGGAACCCAAAAAGATCTTGGAACGTGAGGTAAAACAGCTGAGGAATAAGCAGATACCTCTAGTTAAAGTGCTGTGGATGTAACGATCGGGCTCTAACCACTAGAAGAATTGTCCGCTTTGGCCATAAGCCTCACGGTTTTGTCCCATAGGTGGAATGGAGAACTTCCTAGGAGGTCACCCATCCTAGGATTTCTCTCAAGCGAGCACGCTTCACCCTGAAGTTCTTCCAACTCTCCAAGTCATTCCACCAAAAGGCACCTCTAGTGATTAGTTCTCCCATTTTATATATCATTACTTTTTGAATCCAAGACCATCTCCGTGCTTTGCCAATGTGGGATTTGCCTAAGGGACCTTTCTCACCCCCTTTCGGGACTTAGCGTCCTCGCTGAGGTTTGCCCCACCATCGCCCAAGAGGGCACGCGAGCGACTCTGATATCAATTTTAAATTTTATAAAAATTTCAACAGAATGCCGTCTATAATTAGGAAAAACCAGTTCTTCAAAACCTATGAAAACACTCCCAATAATTTCATTTCTCAACCCCATCCGCCAATATATCCTCAAACCAATACAATTCAACCAAATTTCAATTCAAAATTCACAACTCAAAAATTTTTCAAAATAATTCGATAAACTCATAAACATTGCATTAAATTAAATTTACATACATAAATCTTAATTTACAAAAGAAAAATAAAAAATAATATTATTACAACTTTAATGTACAACTGCTCATCTAACTACTTAGATACATATGAACAAAAGATTATTTACATCAAGTTAAATTTATATGGGTATAAATAAATATCCGTACAAAAAGTCAGTGTAGTCTTATCAACAGCAGCACACTCTGCTGCTTTCTCCTTGTTCCTATCTGCGACAGCAAAAGAAGCTACCGCTGAGTATAAAAATACTCAGTGGTGCACAATAAAATATAAAATGAAAAATATAAAATATTTGTTATTAATTCACAGTTTAAATATTTCACAATCACATTTCAATTTTCAAATCACATTTATCACAAATCACAATTTAAAAATTTCACAATTTTCAAAGCTTAATATAATACAAATTTGATCAAACAATTTAATAAACACAGTGTTGCCAATCAATAACACAACTTAGGCCTTGACACAAAATTTCTAAACATGCCGTGTTGTACACCACGACAAGGCAAACTCACCCCACTAATCAAAATCAATGAGGGAGGTGGCTAGCTAGCTAATGAGTACTCATCCAAACTCACCTCAGACTGGCAAGCCAGAGAGGGAGGAAAATGATCAAATATCAAACTCAACCCCACAAGTGGAGGAGGAACATAGTAAGGGACTGCCATGCCAAGTGTGAATCAAAAAAATTTTCAAAATCATATTATTCAATATTTCATGCAAAACATTAATTAATTTTCATTTCAAATTTCCATTTACAAAGTTGGTAACACAACATTTCTCAAGGCATTATTTAGCATAAAATGCTCCAATAATGTATTCAAATAAATTTTCTAATAGCAAATCGAAATTGAAAAGTTATTGTGCATAATCCTGATGTGAGTCGCCTTTAGGCCTTAACTCAGTTTGCCCTATCCTTTTCTAGTTCTTTTTCAGCTGAAACACATAATTTAAAGTGTTTCAGTATCTTATCTCATAAAAAATCTAATAATTAATTCATATATACTTAATTCTAGGCCCAATATGCTTAAACTAACATTCTTGGAAATTTTCATTTTGGGGTCACTATTCATGTTAATATGTTGACTTTCTTATGCTTAATAGGTATGGGAAATCCAATTATACTCACATACCATATTTTAGGTGCCAAATTTGTTGTTTTTGATTATTTCTTCAAATTTTAGGTCTCTTAAGTACAATTTCAAATTTTCCAAATTTGATGTCCTGTATTATACTGTTCTATTAGTCATGTTTCTGTGAGAATTTGGCAAAGTATTATCCATAAAACTTGTTCCTTATTGTCTTAACTTTACTTCACTTTTTGAATCACTCCATTTGGAGTTTTGTAGCCCAAGATATGGCCATTTGAACATAGTTGGTCGGATTGGTTTAACCCAGATTTTTGGGCACCTAATTTGGTTCTGGCAGTTTTAGACCACTAATTTTTTATGGCAAAATGACTGGGTTATGGACAGAATTTAGGTTGGTGTTCTTCATGAAAGTTGTATTGCTATGTCATACCTTTCCAATGCCATAAAAATCAGGTCATTTGGACCTATATAGCCAAAGTTATGGCCAAATGAACAAACATTGTTCATTTGGTCATTTTGGTACAGTGGCAGTGCAGTACACTCAGATTTGACCTAATTGTTCACTATGTTATGGTTATTTTCTGGGCATGATTCCTGAATTAAAAATGTGCCATTATGTGTCTGTTTTCAGTCTCAATTGGCCTCACACCAATTGGGTTGGTAAATTTTCAGTTTTGGTCCCTAAAAAGGACTTAGGTTAAGCTGCCAAAATATGAATCCTAACTAATCCGAATTGCACTTTAGTTCTATCAATTCAAACACACCACAAAATGACTCCAAATGACCATTTCAAACCTCAATTAGGCTCCAATACATCAATTACAAATTTTCTCTAAATTTTTTCCCAAACCCTAAGTGCCAAAAATCCTAATTTATACAATTTCTTTTAGCTAATGCATTTAAAGTTCACAATCAACCTTTGTACAACTAATTTAACTTAACTACCACTTCAATTCCATCAAATTCATGAAATATCGATACCCCTTAATGCTGGCCGAATTTCCCTTTAGTCCCCCATAATAGTTTTCTTTTGATTTTTAAGTTGATTTCTCAATTAATTGAACTAAACACACACAATAAACTAAAATTTTCAAATTAAATTGCTTACCTCCACTTGACTTTCAATTCTTCACTTTCTTCCTTTTCTTCTTTTCTTTCCTTCTTCTAAAGCCTCCTCAAGTGAAGATAACAAGTATTTATGGATTTGTACAACTAATTTAACTTAACTACCACTTTAATTCTATCAAATTCATGAAATATCGATAGCCCTTAATGCTGGCCGAATTTCCCTTTAGTCCCCCATAATAGTTTTCTTTTGATTTTTAAGTTGATTTCTCAATTAATTGAACTAAACACACATAATAAACTAAAAATTTCAAATTAAATTGCTTACCTCCACTTGACTTTCAATTCTTCACTTTCTTCCTTTTCTTCTTTTCTTTCCTTCTTCTAAAGCCTCCTCAAGTGAAGATAACAAGTATTTATGGATTAATTTTGGGAAATTTAGGGTTTTGTTAAGTGAAATCAAGCTTGTATTCAAGCTTTAATGGAGTTCATCAATGGTGGAGAAAAGTGGAGCAAGCCGGCCAACATATGGAGAAGACAAGAAACAAGAAATGAATTGTTTTTTTCCTTTTTTGGTTATTTTAGGTGTTTAATAATTGGCTTTGACTTAGTCAATAATTGGGGGCAAAATAAAATTAATTTTGACATCACCCATGTTGTCATCCAAGTGATGTAATAACACTTTTTCTTTTCTTTTTTTTTCATTTATTTTTTCATTAATTCTTTAATTTAATTCTCGATCCTGAAATTTTCGTTTTACTGATTTTATTGGACAGTTAGGTCAGGAGTCAACTCTAGGGGTGAATTGACCAAATTGCCCCTCGTCAATTCAATCCGGTTAGCAAGTTATTCGATATTTCTTTTGGATCCCTGACCTAATTATTTGACCTGCTTAAAAATTCTTTTCTGTGATTTTCTCTTTTCCACTGTGTTCACAATAGTCTTTAGGACCGCGGCGTCACATTTTCCTGTTCAAAATTTGGGTTAGGACTGACTTTGCAGTCACTTTCCGGTAAGGTCACCCATCGCTGTGACCCTCGGCTTATTTAACTTTTCATGCTTTGTTTTTCTTATTTTTACTTTTCCATCTGGTGATGACTATTTATTTTCGATCAGGGTTTTTCTATATGTCTTAAACATAGTTCTAGTCCTCTTTATTATTCGGACCGACACCGATCACCGAAACAGTAACATATACCTGGCTATGCAAATAGGGGTGTTACAGTGGAACCATCATTCGGGCTAGGAGGCTACATGGGAACATGAGAAGGACATGAGGAGACAACACCCACAGCTATTCAGAGACTAATACCAGGTAAATTTCGGGACAAAATTTCTTTTAAGGAGGGGAGAATTGCAACACCCTCGTATTAGGTAATTCCATACATTCTACTATTCCGACAACTAATGTCTGTTTGGAAATTAGGATGTCTGGAACCATACTTAAATCACATAGAAAAGCCATAAATTAAATTGATAAGGATCAAATGAGGTTGGATAAAAATAAAAGAAATGAAGTATATATAGGTTAAATGAATTGAGGTTCTAGCGATGAGTGACCGGTCTGGGAAGCGACTGTGAGTTTAATTGCTACCCTAAATTTGTGTGGAACCTTATAGAATCCTTAATGAAGGATTAATTTAGAAATTATTGGAAATTATGAAATCAAAGAAGTAAAAAGGGAATAAGCATAAGCAAGTGAATCAAAACCTAAGGACTCATCGGGTATTATTGAAAAAGATGAACTATAACCCAATGAGGAGCATTTTGGTTAATTCATTTTAAGAGTTGACTTTTAACGTAAATGTCCATTAAAATGAGAGAGATTAAAATATTGGAAAAGAATTAAAATTATGAAAGTGTGTTGGAAAAATTAAAAGGGACATGAATGGAATTAATTAAATTGTTATAATTATAATAATTATAATTAAAAGTAAATAAATTATATATATATATAGAAAATTTGAGAAAGAAAGGAAATTCAAGTTGGAAAAGCTCCATTTAAGATAAGTCATTATTTTAGCTAAATTAGTTATGTAATTGTAGGATTGAAGTCTAATTATGTTGCAATGACATGAAAAATGGAAGAATCATGCATGAACCTTAAGAGAGAATTTTTGGCCAGCCATGGGGGGAGTAGGGTTTGAGGTGTTTTGAATAAATTGGACATGAAATCTAGTATGAGTAATGATGTATGCATGATTAAGGTATTGAGATGGCATGAGTTTGCATGAATTGGTAAGGTGGAAGAATTAGGATTGGTGAGAATTAGGGTTTTGTGATATTGTTCAATTGATATTTGTAATGGTAAATTAAGGTCATATGATGTGCCATGAATGTGTATTGATATTGAATTGAGGAATGGAAATGATGAATTGGTGGTGTGCCTTATAATGGAATTCTGGACAGCTTGAGTCCAGTCCACTTAGATGGTTATAAGTTGAATTATATAGCTCCAATTGGTGTGAGGCCAATTGAAGATGAAACTTAAGACTTAATGCCACAAATTTCGTGAAGAAACCCTGTCCAAAAACTAACCATACATTGCCCTAAAATTTGCTTGAATCTGGAATTGGTATTCTGGACCTGACCAGAAATGACCAAATGAACAGTACATCTTCAATTAGGCATAACTCACTCTAGACACCTCCAAATTAGGTGATTCTTAAACCAATGGAAACTTGAAATATAGTAGAACACTTCTTATGAAGATCATAAACCCAACTTATGACCCTAACTTGGTCAAATTTCCAAGCAAATTTAGTCCATCAAACCTACCTGATTCTGGACTAACCTAGAAATCCTGGACAAATGGCCATCCAACCAGTTTTGGCAAAAATGCCATCACTTGGTCTACAAAACTGAAAATGTAGTGATTCTAAAGTCGAAATGTTCATAACACGTAACTTAGGGAAAATGTTATGAGAATTTAGGACTTCCCAATCTAGAATTCCTGCACTGGAATCATTTTAGCCATTTGACCCCAGAATAGTAATTAGACTATAACTTCAATAGAAAATTCCAAATGAGATAAGCCAAAATGATATGAAAACCTAAGAATTAGGGCTACAACTTTTGTTGAGGAACCTTAATCAAATTCTAGATGCAAAATCCTTAAATGTTAAATGCACCTGAACTTGAAATCCTGAATGTATAGGGTTAATGAGTCCAGGTTGGTTAAATTGCTATAACTCACCCTATACAACTTCAAATTTAGAAGTTCTTAAACCTGTGTAACCATGAGATACAGGGGAACAACTCATATGAAGAACACTAAGCCAAATTATGACTGTAACATGTCCAATTAACTTGAAAATTTTGAGTTCCAGAATCTGCGCTAATCTGGAACAGTATTGGTCATTGGACCAGTACTTGGTAAATTGACCATAACTAGAGCTACAAAACTCCAAATGAAGTGATTTAAATTGTAAAATAAAACTAAGACATAGAGGAACAATTTTCATAAAGAACACCTCATCAAATTATGATTAGAACTAGGTTGAAATTGGGTTCTAAAGTCAAGGTTCAAAACTGTCTAGAACCCCAAATCAACTAGAACTTGAGAAGTCATTAGAATTTTGTTTAGTTAACTATAAATGGGACTTAGAATGAGTATTAAAGTTTGGCAATTATGTGATTTCAGTGGACAAAGAGACTTCCAAATAAGGGAAGGCATAGGACAAATAAAGAGATCCATTTGAGGTTTGTGCACAACTAATCCTTTGCTTTGTTTTTCACTTTAAATTTGATTTAAATGAGCTATTATGAATGAGTTTGAATTTTCCCCTTGCATTTTGAGAATTTTGATTTTGTGAAATAAAATTTTGATCTTGGAAAGGAGGTTGTTGGCCCTTTTTATATTATTGTAGTACGAGGGTGGATCGGTTTTGAATGAAATTGAAATGTTTTGAGAATTTATATGTTGCTAACCCTTTTGGGTACTTGTTTTGAATGAAATGTGATTGTTTGAATATGGTTTGAAACCACAGTTGACATGACTATGTGATTTGTATTCCTCACTAGCATGCCTAGTAAGATGAATTGGATTTGTTTTCCCTCTCTGGCTGAAGTATTGAGGTGTGTTGTCAGTTGAGGTCGAATTGGATGAGTACTCATATATATGCTAGCTAGCCTTTGTATTCCTCATTAGCCTTTGGTTATTGGGATGAATTGGAAATTTGTGTCATGTTCTAAACTGTGTAGTTTTTAGTAAACTTATGTTTTATGATTGTTTGGAGTAAAAAGTGATTTTATTAAATGATTCTCTCGTTTTAGAAAAATTGTAATATTTTACACGTGTTTTAAATTATGATTTATATTGGGCTTTAAAACTTTTAGTTGTGCACCACTGAGTGTAATACTCAGTGATGGCTTCTTCATGCTGTCGCAGGTAAGGAGATAGACAAAACAGCAGAGTGAGCTTCTTGTAGCGGTGATTAGAGTTACATTTGGACTATTCTCGGGTATATTAGTGATACCCTTTGTAAATTTCCTTTTTTATGTAAATTGATCTATATGTATATATAGACAGATGAGCAGTTGTACAAATGAAAATGTATTGATATTGTATCCCTTTTGAGTTGTAAATTGAATATAAACTTTATTTTGATTTGTATATGAATTGAGCACATTTTATGAGAAACTGTGAAATGAAATGAAATGTTTGAGTTGGATTGAATTCAATTGTGTACAAGATATTTTATAAATTGTTTTTAACAGGTTTAGAAGAACTGTTTTCTTGTATTTTTAGCCGTTACCACGCAAAATTTTTGTAGAATTTTAAAATGCAAAATTATTTCCAAATAAAATTGATGACATCAATTTGAACCAATTACAATTTTAATATTGCTTTTCTCACCACGTCAAAATTAAATAAGAAATTGATACGTAAAACCCCTTGTAGTATATTTAATAGATTATCGGTGGGTGAAGTTCTGTAATTTATTAGGTATACTACGGGGTCATGTTATGCCTTAATAAGTGATTAGGTGTGATAGCAACGATGGATGGGAGTCAAATTAGTAAACTGATGACCAAAGCTAGATTGAACTACGATGGAACACCGCTCCAATCATGAACTGATGACAAGAATAGGACAACACCGTCGGTAAGGGTACAACTAGCAGCTCGATGGCAATGGAATGCGAAATTGCCAACAAGAGGAAGAGCTAGCATGATGATTGTACAATGGAGAAACGACACACCGAAGAAGAAGAAGGAAAAAGAGAGAGGAAGAAAATGATTAGTTCTTTTGATTTGATGGTAGTAGGTGATTCTAGTGGTTGTGAGAATGAAAAGGGGAAGTGAATTTGGTTTTAAGTGCCATTAATGCTATATGGGAATCGTGATCTGCAATAATTAAGAGATTTGCAGTGATTAAAACTTTATTGGAAATTGAACTCTTATGGGATAGAGTTAATTTGAATTTTAAATGCCCAGGAAGGAGGGATACTAAATTATCTTCTACAAATTTCAAACAACAAATAAGGCAAAATATTTTTAGGTATCCACCTATAATGGCTTAGTCAACCAGTTCAAGTGAAGGGGGCAATTGTTTACACCAAGATAATTAATTTCTTTATTAATAATTTTTAGGCTTAAAGATTAATTAAATTGATTTTTTGTGAAATTAATTTAATTAATTTTGTTTTGTTAATTTAATTCATTAATGGCTTAAGATAATTATTAAGTAAATATCTAGAGGTTGTTGGATGGTTTTTTGAGATAAGGAAGTTGGGAGTAGTTTCAAGCGATTCTAAGGAGTGGAAAGGTAACTATTGGTAACTACAGAATGTGAGAAGGTAGTGAAAAGGCCCCCAACACCCAACCAGCCAATTCAACGACAATAGTGATAGGCTAAGTCTATCTAGTTTTTATTTTATCTGTCTTTTAATTTTCAAAATTTTATATTTACTTTTCAAGTCTTGTACTTAAATTTTCAGTAATCAATACAATTTATATTACTGTTATTATTCAATCTGAAGTGAGATTTTTGACAGAATTACATTTAGTCTAGTCAAATTCCCATAATTATTTGAAAGAAATCAGAGAAGCGCACAACAAATACACTCAGGCATGCCTACATTTTTCTAAACTATTAAGCAACGAAGTTTCCCAAGCAAACATAAGGTTAATGAATTTTTTTTTACTCAAAATTTAAATAATAAATCAATTAAGAGTATTATAAATCTATTTTAATAAAATAAAATTTATTTAACCAGTAACTATCACTTAATAATAATAAATTAAAATAAAGTGTAATTTTTCACATAAAGATTTAAAGTTTTATATGATTAAATTTTGTTTATTTATATAAAAATATTTATATGCTATAAATTATTTAATGCATGTATATTGCAAGTATTTCAAAGACTAATATATTCAAATAATTATAATTATTAAAAATATATAATTATATAAAATTTAGATATAGAAATTAGTTTTGTAATGAAATAAAATTTTAGATATTAAATTATTTTAAATTGAAAACAACATAATAAAATTAATTATTAATTTAGACGGTAAAAAAATAAATTTTAAAAATTAAATTATTTTTTCATAAAAAATGTAGAGTTACTATATGATTTTTGATGTACTTCAAAAATTAATTTGTAATTTGCCTTAAAATAAAAGAAAGAACAAAACTTGACGTTTATCACTCTCTTCACTCTCTTGTGATACAAGAATGCCACTTTTCGCTAGGGCACAGTCTGAGCAATCTTCCATCTCTCGTTTTGAATGTTAAGGACTGCTGTAGCTTGGAGGTTTGGGCTTTAGCAATTGATATTTGTAAGAAACCCATCAGATTCTCTAGCATTAGAAATTTAGAATTTCTCCTATTTTGGTGATTTTGATCTGTTAAATCCTTTTGGCGTGATAAATCTTTTGTGGGTGTGTGCATAAATAAGAAAATGAGTAGCAGAGTCAGTGGAATGAAATTGACCAGTTCTGATGAAACAGAAACCTATTGGTTTTGTTGATGCATTGGTTTGGTGTTGAAATTTGATTAAATTGATGCGTCTTTAGCTACTTTTTTTTTTTTTGAGCTAATCATTTCCAACTATGTGATAGAATTATGCTAAATTTGATGGTAAAGGAGGGTTCAACCGTATTTAGATGTTTGGCCCAAGTTTAAGTCTCAAGTATTGGTTTCTTTCGGAGGGTCCATATGCAGTTTCACACGTGATGCTAAACTGTTTGATGTTATGTGCTTGAATTCTAACCTATATGACAGACTTTAGCTTGATTTCAGATTTTGTCACATGCTGATTTGATTTCTTATCCCTGAATATAAACATATTGAAGTTTTTCCAATTAAATTGCATCTTTTTAAAATTGGAGAAGACCTATTTTTCTACTTTCAAATGACACATACACATTTAATTGTTTAAACAAGCAATTTGATTGCAGGTTAATGTGAGATTAAGATTTATGATAGTTCCATTTGTTGTGGCTTCTATGGTAGAAAGTTTTACTTGAATATGACCATGTCCATGCTGTCCATAGTATATTCTCTGAGTTGAAATGTTTTCAGCAATCTGTTTCATGGAAAGTGTAAACATATCTGAATTAGTATTTGTTTTTCTTTTTCTTTTTTTTTTCATCATTCCAATTCTTGCCCTTTTTCCATGTTTTCCTTAGTTGGCTTTAATTGATATGATTCAGATTATTGGAATTTAATGGTTATTTAATCTAGTAATTCCATAGTGCATGTATTTTTGCTTATATAGAAATGCATTATGAAATTTGGACTCTTACAATTTTGTAATACACTGGCCATGTTTTTTTTAGTGGTTTGTAGTACTAGTTCTTCCTGTGATGTGATTATTTGCCGTAGATGATTGGTGTGATAGTGGTACAGGCTTGCTGATGATAGCACAGGAATGAAAATTTAGAAGAAATGTAATACATATCTTCTATGTTGTCAGTGTAATGAAGCTGCAAGTGTACAAATGAATTTATGAAAAAGGTCAATTAGGACACCAGTTGGGTGGGGTTAATATTGTTTATTATTTTCAGTACTGGTTCTATGTAATATAACTCATTTTAATTTGACCATATAGAGTCAAATAACATTTTCTGAGGGTTTCACATATAACTGGAAATGATTAATTGAAATCCAAGATGGTACATGCAATGTTATGTGTAATTACACTGACTGATGTGTATATAGTGATAATTTTTTGGGGATCAAATTAATTCTTTATAGTGATAATTTTTTGGGGATCAAATTAATTCTATAAGGTGGACGCTGCATTTCTTGGAATTTGTTCTAAAAATGTTACCTTGTGCACTATATGCAATCATGTAGGCACCCTATTGTCTTGATGCATTGCAACAGACTCTATAAACTCATATTTCTATGTTAAACTAGATTCAGATTCTTAGTAAAAGCCAAGAAATCTGTAAATGGAGGGGGCATCATTATATTAACATATCTTTATTCATTTTATTTATTAGCTGAACTTTTGATATTCTCATATATGGTCTTTGAATATATGCAGTAACTAATTTCTCAGTGGAATTGTTAGTTGATGGGTCAATCCTTTTCTTTTATCCTTTTAACAAGATTTCACCAGCCCATTATTACTGAATTTATTGAAGATAGCTTAAATTTTAACATTCAACATGTCTAATTGCTTTTATAAGACTGCTTTCTTCCCTGAGTATCATTATTTTTATTGAAGAATGAACTACTAGACATCATTTTTTGCATGCACACATACAGTTACAGTAATGAAACCTCTTTGTGCACAAGCTATGTATTAATTTATACATAATTAGCATGTGTGTTGATTTTCTGGTGGCCCCAAATACTTTTACTTACTGTTTTATTGTGAGATCTAATTTCACTTGCAACTAGAATTGTCCAGCTTCATGATTAATTTGGATTGTTTTTGTGATTGGTGATTGTCCTCTTACTGATACCAGTGTCATGTGTTTTAAGTTGCAAGTAGAATGTCAACTTGGTTTGGGATGTTGCTGGTGTTGACCTCCAACCAGATCCAACCCAAGGAGTGTTGATCTCATATTCTCAAAAGGATTTTTTTTTCTTTTTTTTTTTTTTTTTCATCTTTTCCTTATAATTTTTATGGTGTAAATATATTTTATGCATGTGGAAAGGATTAAGTCAGTTCCTAACTGTCCAACTTTAAACTAAGAATCATGAATTTTAAACAGAAGAAGTTGGTCATAGGATTATGAAATTGATTAAATCTTATAAACTAATGCATTACAGTAGGTAGGAGAATTTGGATTTTGGATGGTTCAGGAGTCTAATTGAGCTATTCTTGACTTTCAGAATTAGGGACAAACAGAACTATTATGGATCGGTTTTGTGGTTCTGCATCTCTCATGATAGTATCAGATCTTGATTTTACAATGGTAAGCTGTTGTCTTTTTATTAGCTTACATCATACTCCCGAATATTATTTGTGCTTGCTGGTAATTGCAGGTTGACCATCTTGATCCAGATAACCTCTCTCTTCTTAGATTCAATGCTCTATGGGAAGCCTATTACCGTCAAAATTCTCTGCTTGTGTTTTCTAGTGGCAGGTCACCTACAATTTATAAACAGTTAAAGAATGAGAAGCCCTTGTTGACCCCTGATATAACCATAATGTCTGTTGGAACTGAGATTATGTATGGTGAGTCAATGGCAAGAGATGACGACTGGGAAAAATACTTGAATCACAGGTGGAACAGGGAAATAGTCACAGAGGAAACAGCCAAGTTTCCTGAGCTTACTCCTCAGGTTTGTTATATAGCTAATTGACATTAATTGTTCAATATCTTATAGTGTAGTCTAGATTATTGGCTTCATGACCGGTAACCTTGGTTTTTGTATATAAGAGTATTTATGTAGAAAATCAGCACAGATGTATATATATGTGATAATGGCATTGCATATAGGGAATTGTATTGAATTTTAGTGGGCTATTACAGGCAGAAACAGAGCAAAGGCCTCACAAGGTAAGCTTTTTTGTGGAGAAGATTAAAGCCTTGGAAGTTATAGGGGCTCTCACAGAACTTTTAGAGAAACGTGGGGTAAGATAGATTTATTTATTTATTTATTATTATTATTTTTTAAATCTGAACCTTAAGACTCTGGACAGCTTCAATTCAAGTAGGTCTAGTGGCATGCTAAATGCATGCATAAAAATAGTTCTAATAGTATTTTTTTTCCCCCTTTCATTGTTGACCAGCTGGATGTGAAAGTGATATACAGTAATGTGACGGCTTTGGATATATTACCAAAACGTGCTGGCAAAGGACAGGCTCTTGCATATTTGCTGAAAAAATTTGAAGCTAATGGAAAAGTGCCTATCAATACTCTTGTGTGTGGTGACTCTGGTAATGATGCTGAACTCTTCAGCATTCCTGAAGTATATGGTGTGATGGTTTGTATCTTCTTAAGCTTTTATTATTTGCAATCTGCGATATGCTCATAAGTTTAATGGTTCTCTTATCTAGTCACTTATATTTTGAATATGTAGGTTAGCAATGCCCAGGAAGAATTATTGCAGTGGCATGTGGAGAATGCAAAGAGTAATTCTAACATAATTCACGCAACAGAGAGATGTGCATCTGGGATCATACAAGCCATTGGAAGCTTTAGGCTTGGTCCAAATGTTTCTCCAAGAGACATTAAAGACTTCCAAAAGTGCAGAGCAGAAATTTTTGGTCCCAGTCATGAAGTTCTGAAGTTTTATTTGTTTTATGAAAGATGGCGACGTGCAGAAGTTGAGAAATCCATAGAATATATGAAAAGTTTAAAATTAGTACTTGTAAGTATGATTTGGATCCTGTTTCTTCAAGAGTAGAATTCAAATAACATTTACATTTCTCTAGGCATTCTGTTAGATTCAGAAATTTAACCTGTGACAGGACATGTTTTCTGAGTTTTAAGCCGTGAAAGAGTTGTTGGAACCAAATAATAATAATTGTGGAAAAAAGGAAAGAACTGATAGTTTTCTGTTAACCAAATGCATATTCTCGTTTGAGAAGAATTGCAGGACACTTTTTGTGTGGCTGATAACAAATGGTTGGGCAATGGTTTGTGAACTTGATCTCAAGTCTCCAATGGTGTAATCAATTTATGCCCTCTTTATTCCTTGTTGATTAATGGTGAAGATATTCTTATTATTAGAATTATGGTTTGCTACTTGTTCCTGGTTATACATAAATTAAAAATTGAATGAGCTTCTCATGAATTACCTATTTTTTTTCGCTCATTGAACTGTGGAGGGCTTAAATTTTTGTAAAGTTTGATAGTTCATCCATTTTCTGCTTTTACCTTTTCTTTATAAGGTTTTTTCCTTCCTGTACAAGTTGCCATTGCAATTTTTTCTAGCCAAGGACTGATACATGGCTAAGTGCTCCCCTCCCCTTTTCTGTTTTCTCAGTTTCCATTGGGCACTTTTGTCCATCCCTCAGGAGTTGAGCAACCTGTTGACCATTGCATAGAAGCAATGACAAGGTTGTATGGGGATAAGCAAGGAAAGCAATATCAGATTTGGTTGGATCAGGTGTCTTCAGCGCAAGTTGGTTCAGACACATGGCTTGTGAAGTTCTATAAGTGGGAGTTATCAGGTGAGATTATCATGTTTCTCTTTAAGGTTTTGCTCTTTCCTACTCTTATTTGTTTGTTTATTCATTGTTTTGTTTTATCCAATATATACAGATTCTGCTCGCACGAGAACAGAACCGAGATATCTGAGCACTTTTCATTGAACATACTTGCAAAACTTTGAAAGCTTCTAAATGATATAGAAATTTAATGTCGTTATTTATGACTATATTAAATTGTCAATAATGATATAAATGTACATTCTATTCATTTGTACTGAAATCATGTGAGCTGTAGTCAATTACATCAATGCTAACAAATAGGTTGTTGCTTTTTTTACCACGAAGAATGAACTTACAAAAAAAACTTTTACAAGCTTCATTCCATTGCTTGGATTTTTCTCACGTGGAATCCATTAGAATGTCATTATATTGGGAATTCACATTGTGGTTATAGGAATTCTACCGCATGTTGACCTGGACAAAATAGTTCAGGTTCAGCTATCATGACATTGACCTAGATAACTGGAATGCTCTGTGTTTTGGTTATCCAACAACATGTTCCATATACTTATGTAGAAGTGGAGGCTTTCTTACTTAAATATCTTTCATGGCTAAGATGAATTGACTCTTTTAGGTCTTTTTCATTACAAACTTCTGTAGTTCCTTTGACATACAACTCTACCTGAATTATTATAGGGGAGGAGAGGCATTGCTGTTTGACCAGAGTCTTGCTGAGCTCTAAGGTATCAATGCTTTCCATTTTCAACTGTCACTTCCCTTCTTGATCTACACAGGTTGGTGGTTTCATGATAGATACTTTCATTGTGATTGGAACCAAATAAATATAAAATTCATTTCAATTGCAAATGAATTTCTTAGAAAATTTGTTCTAATAATTGATATCTTACATATTAATACATAAATTTTATTTTAAGTTATGAAACTATTATGAAAACTTTCAAAACTACAAATCTTAAGAATTCATTTGGAAATTGTATTAATTTGGTTCAAACATAACCAATTAAGCAGAATTAAAAACATAAAATTCCAAAATGAATTGCTCACAATTCCAATATGTTAAATATGTACTTGAAAAGCAAATAAGCTCTTTACGTATTATTTATTGTGGGTTTGGGCAGTCTGAGGTGCCAGATGGTTTCACATGGATGCACATGCATCAGACTTGGTTGGATGGTTCAGCACCGAAAGAGCTAACAACTTGGTTATTCTAGGTTTCAAATCAGTTCAGAATTTATTTGTTTTGACCCAAATATTGGTGTTTATTTCCTGGCTAGGCAGCTGGAAACAATCAATTGATTGGCTGATTTTGCTGCCAAATTTCTCGGCAATGTAGCAATGTCGGTACATCAAGAATGGATTGCAACACTTGAATACTGAGTACAGGAACTAGAGACCACCAAGGCTAGGTCATTGATGGGCGCGCATTAAATGAACTATAGCCCAGCAAAAGTGGGAGAAGCAAGTGTCATTCGCAAAGCTTGCCTTGTAGCCCAGCAGGTAAGTTTAGTCGTCTTTGCAACATCTTCTGCTATTGTAGCAGCAGCAATCCAAGCTCAAGAAGCTAGATCATTGATTCAGAAGCTATATTTTAGAAGAGAAAAGATAGCTGTTAGCTTTTTGTAGAGAAGCTACTATAGGTCGTGCAAGTTGGATAGCGAATAAAGCTGCAGAATAGCTGGCAAAGAGCTGTTCTAACTTTTTTGTTCCCATATTGCTGTTCTTTATGTCCCGCAAAGGATGTTGAAGAATATTTTGTATTCTGATACTGCTATGCTGCCTTGTGATGCAATGCAATTTTTTTTGTTTAATATGTTTATAACTATAATTATGCACAAGTCTAAATATACTCAGATTTTGTCCAAAAAATTAAAATAATATATTTTATGTTTATAAAAATTAAAATTGATTATTATTGAATTAAAATCTAAACAAATCTAAAGAAAAACTCAAATCAAAACAGAGAGCTTTGGAGGGGAAAATTGAATTCATTAACCTGGGAAAAAAAAAATTGAATTACAGTGTATCAAGGTCTATACATGTACAGCTATATATGTGAAACTACTTGAAGCATCTATGACGGTTGTGACAATTTGATAACAAACTCTCTCGCCATTTTCTTCATTCTTTATTACTATGAACCTGAGAGCTTGCTTGCTTAATTTCATTTTACTAAACGCAGCATTTTGAGTATCTTCTGTAAATAACTTAGAGCTGACTGTTACACACCACGTTGTATTCCTCCCCTCCCCCTCCCCCAAGCTGGAGTTTGGAAAGAGAGACCAATCCCAGCTTGGAAATGAAATCAGAAAATAATGGACTCCCAAAGCATTTTGTGAAAATGTTAGCTGGTTGGAGCTTGGAAGAAAAATGCATCGACTTAACCAAATCGTTGAGCAATTGATCATGAACAATATGGTAGTCAATGTCTAAGTGTTTGGTCCTTTCATGGAAGACAGAATTTGTCGCAATGTGAAGAGCAGCCTTATTGTCGCAATGAAGAGGAATAGGAGTGGGGAAAGAGATGCGAAAATCTTGGAGAACATAATATAACCATTGAAGCTTGTACACTGTATATGCAATGCTGCGATACTCTGCTTCAGCAGAAGACCAGCTCACTATTGCCTGCTTTTTTTGATTTCCATGAGATTAAGGAATTTCCAAGGAAAATGCAAAGGCCAGTGATAGATTTGCAAGTGTCAGTGTAGGTAGCCCAATCAGCGTCACAATAGGCATGAAGTGTCACACCCTACCCCTCTGTAAGGCATAACATGATCCCGTAGTATATCTAATGAATTACCAACTCCGTCTACTGATAACCCATTAAATATACTACAAGGGATTTTAAAAACTTTTCTTACTTCTTTTACAGTGGTGAGCACTATTTACAGGTGTTAAAAACCTAAATGAACTGAAGTGATAGAACCAACACATTTGAATTATTTGGAATTTCTGTAAAAATTTTGGCAGAGTGCCATCTGTATTTTAGATAAAACAGTTCTTTAGAAAACCTGTAAAAAGCACTTCAATATTTTTTCAAATCTCAACTTCAACATATTTCTCAACACAACATATTTATCAACTCAAATCCACAATGATTTTTCAAAGACTGAGATAAAAGAAATATAATACAATTTTTACAAGTCAAAATAACTCATAATTTACTTTACAACTTCAATGTATAATTTTAGTTTACAACTGCTCAAAACCAAAAACAATATGTACATACAGTGGTCATACATTACAGTACAAAATGCAAGATGTTAGTATACTCATCATACCCGGTAATCTCTCGCTGGAGGTACTAGCAGTCTAGTCTCACGCCTGTCTGTCTGCTCACTGCGATAAAGAATAAAGCTATCATTTGAGACAATGTCTCAGTGGTGCACAACATTAACCAAATACATCTTTAAATCATAATTCATAAATCATACAAATAGTGGATACTTAAAACTATAGTTAATTTCAAGACAGTAATTGTCAACAAGAATTTAAACTCCATTTCTCAATATCACAATAAATTTCAATAAGTCAGATTATGGTTAAATTCAAAAGACAGTGTATGTCAATAAGAGTTTAAATTCATTTCACAATCTCATAATACATATCAATAAATCACACACAGCTTAATCATGTTCCAAGGTTCAATTTGTCCCAAAAGCTGATGGCTAATGAGGTATTCAATTCGTCCCAAAAGTCGATGACTAATGAGGAATAACATAGCTAGCTAGCAAAAATATGAGTACTCATCCAATTCGTCCTCAACAGGCACACACCTCAACACTTCAACCAGAGAGGGAATTCAATTCGTCCCACTAGATAAGCTAGCGAGGAATACAATCAATATACATGATAGCTGTGGTTTCAAACCATTTCCAATACTTTTCAATCAATAAGTATCCATCAATATCATTCAAATAATTTCTCACAGTTTTCAAATCATTTACAATGCTTTTCAAGCAATAAATATCCATTCAACACATTTCCACAATTTAAAACAATAATGTACAAATAGTCATAATTCATTTCAATTGAAAAATTCAAAAGAAATAGTTGTTGTGCATAAACCCCTGATAACTGTCTCCTGGTCTTGACTCAGTGTTTCCTTCCCTTTTCCTGAGTCTTTGCTAACTGAGAAACACAATTTGAAGTGTTTCAGTACTTAATTAAACTGTCTCTAATGATAATGTTTGATAAGTAATTCACTGAATGCTATTATTTGCTTAATCACCTAATATACCGACCCTCGATGCGTTCTAGGTAAATTAGGTTTTAGTGTCACTAATATGTCACATTCGATAGTGTTTTAGGGTTGGTACACGTTATCAATTTCATTTCCTTGTTTAGTGCATTTTATTGCAACTTGCTGTATTCCGGTATACTAGTTTGACCTAGTCGGAAGACCTAGTTCCCTCGGTTTTCGGGTTTCGGTCAAAACTACAAACTTGTAGATCTATGTCTTATGGAACGCGAAGCAAAATTTTAGGTCATTCTGAGTTATGTAGACCAAGTTATGGTCATTTTACTATTGCTGGTCAAATGGCATCAAATTAGGTCATTTTAGGTCAAATTTGGTCAACTTTGGTTCGGCCAGTTTTTGGACCCGAACTTGTGCAAGTTGTTTGACTTGCTTATGGTCATTTCTGGACTTTGGTGTCTTCATAAGACTTGTAGGTATGGGTCTTAAATATTCATGGTTAAAATTTCAGGTCAATTGGACCTGTTTTGAGTGAGTTATGGCCTAAACACTAACTGCTGCCCAATTGGTCAATTTTCAGGCCTCATTTGTACTTAATCCGAATTGGTCATTTTTCATGCTACCTTGCAAGCAGAATTTTGGTATGCTTTCTCAATGAAAGTTGGCACATTTTGTGCCTAGTTTCACCTCCAATTGGTCTCATACCAATTGGAGTTACACATTTAAAGTTATGGGCTAAAATGTAGGCTGTCCTTAATTACATTGCATAAACATGTATCAATTACACATTTACCTTACTCTAAGTCCACTTCCCTTACCAATTCTGATTTGATACATTACCAAAACCATATACCACCTTACCTTAAAGTCATTTTGGGCAGAATACAAACATCCTCAACACACCAAATGAAACTCTAATTCATAAAGTCCAAATACAACCACATATACACATAAACATTTCTAATTCTTACATACACTTTACACAACCAATTTACATACATATTCATCAATCCTCAATATCACAATTTATCTAATATCTCCATGAATTCAAACATTCATTAAGGAGTCCTAAAGCTGCCGAAATGCTCCACAATGCCAAAGTGTCCCACAATTCATCAACTTCCATCCCAATTATGCAATCACCACATATATACATGGAATTAACTTACTAGGACATTAATCACCCTACTCAACATAATTTCCCATCAAATAAATGTAAGAATAAATCATCAAATATACATCTCCATGGCTGTCCAAACTGGATATATCAAGAACTTCTCAAAACAAAAAAATTCCTTCACAAAGCACACACCCATAACATGTTTACAAAGTTTAACAAAGCAATATTCAAAATCTCAAACTTACCTATTGTTGGGACTTGCTAAACCTTCACTAAACTTCTTGATTTTGGTATCTACTTCTTCCTTGTGAAGTGGGGATAATTTTTAAGGAAGACAAGTAATCAAAATCTAGCTTGAAAATGGGTGAAATGAAGCCATGCAAATGGGGTGGCCATGGAAGGGCTTTAGGAGTTCTTCCTTACGGCAATGGATGAATAAATGAGGAAGATGAAGTTTGAGTGGGAGTAATCTGCCCACTTATGATTATATTTAATCCATATTATAATTCTTAGTGGTCCACTTGCTCAAATTAATCATATAATAAGCTTAAAGTGCTAATTACACCATTTTCACTCCACTTTTGGCTATTTGCATTAGGTACCACTAAACTAATTTTTCATTTTATTTTCTAAGTGTAATATTATTTATTTTTAATGGATATTTAGGTCAAAAGACAATTCGGGATGTCAAATGACCATAATGCCCCTGTTCGGGTTACATTCCCGATTTTTCGGTAACACCGGGTTTTGTCTGTTTTTCAATTTCTCACTTTTCCTTGTACTAATACTTTAATTTTTCTTTGATATTTCTAATGATATTTATACTTCAATTGATGTCTCTTTAAGTCCTAAAAATATTTTCCAGGGTTCCCCGCAGTCCAGGGCTAGTCAATTGTCAACGCCGTGACTTCCCGATGCGGTCACCCATCGCTAGGGTTCTCGGCTCGCTTAACCTGGTTACATTTCTTTGTTATTATTTTTCCTTTGTTTTTCTTGTATTTTCTTTTCTTGTATTTCATTATTTTATGTCTCCTCACTCATGACGAAGTGTAGTTCTAGGCATCCTAGCTGTCCGGACAACACTGGTCACCGGAACAGTAGAACGCACTACCAAACATAGGGGTGTTACATGAAGATGAAAAGAATTATCAGCTAGGAAAAATAAACCTTTATGAGGACAACCTTTTAGGTAATGGAAGACATGGATGATAGCATCCCAGTGTGGCTGTCGAGGGGCTTTGTAACACCCTCTCGGTAGCAACTCCGTACATTCTACTGTTCCGGTGACCAGTGTCGGTCCGGACAGCTAGAACGTCCGGAAAAATATTTAAACTAAAGTCAGGAATCATAATTAACTCAAATATTAATAAGAAAAATTTAGGAAAAATTTTAGAAATAAAATACAACCAAGTTAAACGACCCGGTGCCCTAGCGATAGGTAACCCAGAGGGAAGTTGCGGTTCTCGCAACTAGGAGCCCTAGACCCGGGGGAAAAATCATAAAATAATTTTTAGGACTCCAGAGAAGGGTCATTGAGGTTCCTATGGCATTAGAATGCCAAGAAAATATTTAGAAAAATTTTTCAATTGGTACAGACAATTTTGACTCGTTAAGCCAAACGGAGGGCATTTTGGTCATTTCGCCTTCAGAGGTGATTTTTGGCCGACTTGTCTAGTTGAGTAAATAATTAATATGACATAAAATATGAATAAACATTACTAGAAATTAAATTGAAAATGAGTAGTGAAGAAAAGAAAAGAAAATAAGGAAAAATGCTTATTTATGACATCATGATGATGTCATTTAAAAGCCATAACCAATCATATTTAAACAACCTATTAACTAACAAATAAAAGAGACAAATTGAGACCAAAATAAATCAAAAAGCCAGCAGCCATCCCCTTCCCCAAAACCAGCCGAAATTCATACCTAGCCCAACCTCCATTGACAACTTCAAGCAAGCTCCATTTCCCTCTTCATTTCACCATAAACCCTAGACACCTTTCACAAAAATTTATCCTTGCACCTTGCATAACCTTTTGGCAGCCAAGAAAAGGAAAAGAAGTGAAGTTTTGAGCTTGGGAAAAATCTGCCTACAAAAGGTTAGTGCACCTATCTACTTAAAACCCTTATTTTCCATGTTAGGGACTTGAAATCAACATGAATTTGTGAATTAAATGAACCAAATTTGTGTGTATGCCTACCATTAATTTCGACAGCCCTAAGGAAGGAACAATGATGGAGTGTTTTATATGGTTTTAATGGACTTAGAATGAATTAGAGATTGTATTTAAGGTGTATATACACATATATAATTAATGAAAGTGCTTAACTAGGTGTATGGGTGAATTAAAAGGGAAAATTAGGGTTTTAGGAATGAAAAATTGGACTTGGCTTATGAAATGATTAATGGACATTCTAATGGTCAATTAGTGACCATTTGAGGCAAGTTAATCATAATTTGAACTGAACTAATGCATGGCAAAGTGAAATGTATAGGCTGCCTAGTGACAGCAGCAATGAGGCTGTGATTCCAGCCCACTTGGACAGCCATAACTTTGGCTGTGTAGGTTCAATTGGTGTTTGGCCAATTGGACATGAAACTAGACTTATAATGGCACATTTTTGCTAAAGAAACCATGCCCAAAAGACCAAAGCAAGAGGACCAAAAGTTGGCACCAATCCGGGTACCCTGCAAGCAAATTCTGCAGAATGACTAACTGTTCATTTGGCCATAACTCACTGTAGAAATGGTCAATTGACCTGAAATTTTTACAGCAACAAGTTAAGACATAGACAAACAACTTTCATGAAGAAACCTACCCAAAATTATGACCAGAACCTAACCCAAATGGCAGTCACAGTCACTGTTCATGGTACTGTAGATTTGGTAATTCTGCAGTTTTTCCAATCCGGCCAGCTGTGGTTTTTGAACCATATCTGGAGCTACAAAACTCCAAATGGAGTGATTCAAAAAAAGAAATTCAACTAGACAAAATAAGGAACAACTTTCATGTTTACCATTTCCTCAAATTCCCACTGCAATAGTGCTTAATAGAACAGTAAAGTTAGGCTTCAAAAACTGAAAATTCTGCCCTCTTGGTTTTAAGTTTAGAAATGGTATGGGTGCTCAATTCCAACAAGTTTTAAATGTAAAATGTGGTACATTGGGAGTGTTAAAACCAATGTACCTATTTTCTATTAAAAAGTCAACATTTTTGTTGACCAATGAGGTGAATAGTGACACCAAAACTTGAAATTCAAAATTTGAAGAATTCAAAAGTATCAAATGCCCTAGTACACCTAACAAGATTGGTTTGGATAGTTTGGCATGCCAGTAGGGTTCAGTTAGCAGTACTGCACATGGCAATATGCCATTCTGTGATTTCATGGCTTTTAGCCATTCTGACCTTGTATTGAGATGTGGCCTTGTGCCTAATATTTTTTACAGCTTGTTAGCTGTTCTGTTGCACACCCAGAGATACATATGTGACCGATGGTGTGACGGCCCGAGGTACTTGATACCCAGTGCCAGTTTACCCGTTTATCCAGTCCAGTCGTCCAGTATAGGTTACTTGGGCAACCAAATGAATGAAAGTGGACAAAGTAATGATGTACAAATTCAAAATGAATAAAACATATACATTCACTACATATTTGTTTTCTTGCTATTTCTTTTATTTTATTATTGCACCACTAAGCATTATTGCTTAGCGCGTTGCTTTTGCCACGCGTAGGTTCTGGAGATACAGATCGTGAGCCCAGTAGACCGCAGACTGGGTGAGTCCATCCTGCAGCTCTGCACAGTGTCCGGGTCACCTCAACTTCTACAGTGCATTGGTAGGACACTAGGTGTCATTTTGGTCTTTTGTAATTAAATTTTCATTTTCTCATATGTAGTTGAACTTATGAAATGTATTTTGATGATCATGTAAATAATGAGAATTGTGTTTATGAATGGAAAAGAGAATGTTTATTTGTGATTTATACTTGATTATTACATGAGATGAATGATTGAAAAATGTTGAGATTTTGATATTGGAGTTTGAGATGACGAGACATGAATATTGGAAGTGTTTTTCACAGGTTCCGAAGAACTGTTTTCTCCATTTTTAGTCGGTACTCTGCCGGATTTTCTTTAAAATTTTCAGAACCTCAAACAATTTATAATTTCGATCAATGGCTCAAATATATTATATTTCACAAGTTATATTCAAAAGCATGATAAAAATTAATTAAGGTATATTAGAGTGTGCCGATACACCGTGTGACATTACTTACTCGGGTATCCTGTACACAGGTATGGGGTGTCACATTTAGTGGTATCAGAGCACGGTTTAGGCGTTTCTGGGCCTAGATTGAGTCCATACCATGCATTGCATTTGTAAGAGTCGAGGTGACACTAATGCAGATCTGTTTGTCTTTCTTATTTTGAATAGGATATGGACCCTTCATCACAGAGAGCAGTCGAGGAGGAAGTGGAGAGTCATGCTCCACTGCGGAAATGAGGCGGGGGTAGGGGAGAACCTGCTCCACCAACTCAAGCAGAGCCTGCCCAGCCTCCACAGGCCATGTTCCAGCAAATGGCCGATTTCTTCAGACAAATGGCTGGAGTAATGCCACCACCACCACCACCAGCTCCACAGCAGAAATCACACCTGGAAAGGCTAAGAAAGTTTGGAGCAGTGGACTTTTTCGGTAAGAGAGAAGATGATTCTTTTGCGTAGAGAATTGGTTGAAACGAGCAGGCAGAGTTTTAAAACAACTCCACCGCACTCGAGCAAAACACGGAAGTCGCCATATCTTTGTTGCAAGATGATGCCTACCAATGGTGGGATACTGTGTCCAGTGAAGTGCAGCCAGAAGCTATAACTTGGGACTTCTTTCTCTCCGAATTCAAGAAGAAATATGTGGGTACTGTATACCTGGAAGAGAGAAGAAAAGAGTTTATTAACCTGAGACAGAGACAGTTGTCAGTGGCTGAGTATGAGAAGGAATTCATCCGATTGAGCCGCTATGGAAGGGAGATAGTCCCTAATGAAGCTGAAAGATGTAAGAGATTTGAAGAGGGACTAAATGACAACATAAAGATTCAGCTCAACGCCTACAGGAATCACAGAATTTACCAAGTTAGTGGAAGCTGCAATAAAGGTTGAAAAAGTAAGAATCAGTGAGCAGACCAGAAGGGATAGACAGCAGAAGAGGGGCCCGGGTCTGTCTAGTTCAGCTCCTGCATCTGGGAAGAGGTTCAAGGGTCCACCTGCACAGAGTTCGGGTCAGCCACACGGTCAGGGTCAGTCTCAGGTGCTCCGGCCACAGTTTACCCCTAGGAGAGGTCAATCCACACCATCAGTGGGCAGCTTTCCAGGGATGGGGTTCAGGGGACCAGCTCCAGCATCTTCTGCATGTCCGCATTGCTTGAAATGGCATAAAGGGGAGTGTTGGAGAGAGACTGGTGCTTGTTTAAGGTGTGGGTCAACAGAGCATCAGTTAAGGAACTGTCCACGCAGAACGACTACAGCTGCTCCAACACAAGCAGACAGACCTGCTCCTGCACCACAGAGAGGTAGAAAATCAGGTAAATCTGAGGCTATTGGACCATCACAGAGGCCTGCATCGAGCGGCAGAGAGGCTCGACGGACCACCAGCAAGAGCTTATGCTATTAGAGCTCAGGAGGAGCAAGATGCCCTGGACGTCATCAGGGGTACGTTTTCCCTCTACACTACACCTGTGCATGCATTGGTGGATCCAGGATCCACTCATTCATATATCTGCATCAACCTACCCGTAGAAAGGGGGATACTAGTAGGGGACAGTGACCAAGACATTCTGGTCACAAATCCATTGGGCCACAGTGTAGTGGTGAACAAAGTATACAAGGGTTGCCCGTTAAGGATTCAGGGGTATGAATTCTTGGCAGACCTGATTGAGTTGCCTTTCCACGAGTTTGACATAATTTTGGGAATGGACTGGTTGTCACGTCATCAGGCAATAGTTGATTGCAAATTGAAGAGAATTTCTTTGAAAACTCCTGGGGATGATGAGATCACTGTTGTGGGGGAAAGGACAGATTTCTTGTCCAATGTCATCTCAGCCACAGTTGCAAGAAGAATGATGAGAAAAGGCTATGAAGCCTACCTAGCACATGTGGTGGATACTAGGAAGGCTAAGCCAAACCTGAATGATATACCCACAGTAAGAGACTTCCCAGAGGTATTTCCTGAAGAGTTACCTGGTTTGCCACCAGAAAGGGAAGTTGAATTTGCTATTGAGACAACTGGCACAAAGACCCATTTCCATTGCTCCTTATAGGATGGCACCCACAGAATTAAGGGAGTTGAAAACTCAGTTGCAAGAGTTACTTGATAAGGGGTTTATACGCCCCAGTGTGTCACCATGGGGAGCTCCAGTGCTGTTTGTGAAAAAGAAGGATGGGACTTTGAGGCTATGCATCGATTACCGGCAGTTGAATAAAGTGACTGTGAAGAACAAATATCCGTTGCCTAGAATAGATGATCTGTTTGATCAGTTGAAAGGAGCAGGAGTATTTTCCAAAATTGACCTCAGATCAGGGTATCATCAGTTGAGGGTGAAGGATGTAGATGTGCCTAAGACTGCATTCAGGACCCGATATGGGCATTATGAGTTCCTGGTAATGCCCTTTGGCCTAACAAATGCACCAGCGGCATTTATGGACCTTATGAACCGTATCTTCCATCCATACTTAGATCGGTTCATAGTGGTCTTTATTGATGATATTTTGGTGTATTCCAAGACCAGGGAAGAACATGATGAGCATTTGAGGATTGTTCTGCAAACCCTGAGAGAAAAGAAGCTGTACGCTAAATTGTCCAAGTGTGACTTTTGGTTGAATGAGATTACATTCCTTGGACACATAGTGTCAGCTGATGGGATTAGGGTGGATCCCAAGAAAATAGAAGTAGTGATGGAATGGAAGCCTCCCAGGAATACAACTGAGGTCAGAAGCTTCTTGGGGCTAGCTGGGTATTACAGAAGATTTGTGAAAGGATTTTCCTTAATAGCTGCTCCAATGACCAAGCTGTTACACAAGAATGTCAAATTTGACTGGAACGATAAGTGTCAGACCAGTTTTGAGAAGTTGAAGGCTATGTTGATAGAGGCACCAGTGTTAACACAGCCAGTGTCAGGAAAAGACTTTGTAGTCTACAGTGATGCCTCACATAATGGGTTAGGGTGTGTATTGATGCAAGAGGGGAAGGTGGTCGCTTATGCTTCCAGACAGCTAAGGCCACATGAACAGAACTACCCTACCCATGATCTAGAGCTTGCAGCAATTATCTTCGCACTGAAGATATGGAGGCATTACTTATATAGTGAAAAATGCTACATTTACACGGGCCACAAAAGCCTAAAATACTTGCCAACCCAGAAGGAGCTCAACCTTAGACAGAGGCGATGGATTGAGTTCCTGAAAGACTATGATTGTGTAATTGACTACCATCCTGGGAAGGCAAATGTAGTTGCTGATGATTTGAGCAGAAAGTCCATCACAGCTTTGAGATCATTGAATGCCCGTCTATCTTTGGTTCGAGATGGAGCTATTTTGGCTGAGTTGCAAGTGAGGCCAAACCTGTTACAGCAGATTTTAGATGGGCAGAAAGTAGATGAGAAGCTAATGGATATTATGAGTAAAATCTCAGAGGGAAAAGTAACTGACTATGAGGTGAAAGCAGATGGGTGTCTGTACTATAAAGGAAGACTGTGTGTACCAGATAATGGGGAATTGAAGGCCAGTATTCTGAAAGAGGCACACACCAGTGTATATGCTATGCACCCAGGAAGTATAAAGATGTATCATAATCTGAAGCTTCAGTATTGGTGGCCTGGTATGAAGAAGGACATAGCTGACTATGTGACTAAATGCTTGACATGTCAGCAAGTCAAGGCAGAACATCAAGTTCCATCAGGTTTGCTACAGCCTATACGCATACCTGAATGGAAATGGGATCGGGTCACCATGGATTTTGTAAGTGGTCTACCTCTCACCCAGAAGAAATATGATGCAGTATGGGTGATAGTAGATAGATTGACGAAGTCAGCACACTTTCTGCCAGTTAGGACTGACTACTCACTGGAGAAGTTAGCAGAATTGTATATCAGTGAGATAGTTAGACTGCATGGAATTCCACTTTCCATCATATCTGATCGAGACCCAAGGTTTACATCGAGATTTTGGAAGAAGTTCCATGAATCCTTGGGTACACAACTCCACTTTAGCACAGCTTTCCATCCTCAGACGGATGGGCAATCAAAAAGAGTAATCCAGGTAAACAATTGAAACCAATTAGATAAATACACATATTGAACTGAAATGACAATAATAACATGAAATATATGTCAGGTCCTTGAGGATATGCTGAGGAGTTGTGTCATTGAGTTTGAGGGAAGTTGGGATAGATACCTCCCACTGGCAGAATTTGCATACAACAATAGCTACCAAGCTAGCAAATGGCCCCGTATGAAGCATTATATGGGAGAAAATGTAGAACTCCAGTGTACTGGACTGAATTGGGCGAAGACAAACTGGTGGGGCCAAACCTGGTGAAACAGACTGAGGAGAAAGTGAAACTAATCAAAGCCAATCTGAAGGTTGCCTCGCATGCATGTAAATCTTATGCCGACCTGAAGAGAAAAGAAATAGAATATGCGGTTGGCGACAAAGTGTTCCTCAAGGTGTCACCGTGGAAGAAGCTATTGAGGTTTGGAAGGAAAGGTAAGTTAAGCCCTAGGTTCATTGGCCCATATGAAGTAATTGAACGTGTGGGTCCAGTGGCCTATAGGCTAGCTTTACCACCAGAGCTGGATAAGATCCACAATGTGTTCCACGTGTCCATGCTCAGAAGATACCGCTCAGATCCTTCACATGTCATCTCCAGGGAAGAAATTGAAATACAACCGGATTTGACATATGAAGAAGAACCTCTACGGATCCTGGCTCGGGAAGTAAAAGAGTTGAGAAATAAGCAGATTCCACAAGTGAAAGTGCTTTGGAGACACCACAACATCGAGGAGGCAACTTGGGAAAGTGAAGAGACGATGAGGCAACAGTTTCCTCAACTGTTTGCATCAGGTAAATTTCGAGGACGAAATTTAAATTAGAGGGAAAGACTTGTAACACCCTCCCGGTAGCAACTCCGTACATTCTACTGTTCCGGTGACCAGTGTCGGTCTAGACAGCTAGAACGTCCGAAAAAATATTTAAACTAAAGTCAGGAACCATAATTAACTCAAATGTTAATAAGAAAAATTTAGGAAAAATTTTAGAAATAAAATACAACCAAGTTAAACGACCCGGTGCCCTAGCGATGGGTAATCCAGAGGGAAGTTGCGGTTTTCGCAACTAGGAGCCCTAGACCCGGGGGAAAAATCATAAAATAATTTTTGGGACTCCAGAGAAGGGTCATTGAGGTTCCTATGGCATTAGAATGCCAAGAAAATATTTAGAAAAATTTTTCAATCGGTACAGACAATTTTGACCCGTTAAGCCAAACGGAGGGCATTTTGGTCATTTCGCCTTCAAAGGTGATTTTTGGCCGACTTGTCCAGTTGAGTAAATAATTAATATGACATAAAATATGAATAAACATTACTAGAAATTAAATTGAAAATGAGTAGTGAAGAAAAGAAAAGAAAATAAGGAAAAAGGCTTATTTATGACATCATGATGATGTCATTTAAAAGCCATAACCAATCATATTTAAACAACCTATTAACTAACAAATAAAAGAGACAAATTGAGACCAAAATAAATCAAAAAGCCAGCAGCCATCCCCTTCCCCAAAACCAGCCGAAATTCATACCCTAGCCCAACCTCCATTGACAACTTCAAGCAAGCTCCATTTCCCTCTTCATTTCACCATAAACCCTAGACACCTTTCACAAAAATTTATCCTTGCACCTTGCATAACCTTTTGGCAGCCAAGAAAAGGAAAAGAAGTGAAGTTTTGAGCTTGGGAAAAATCTGCCTACAAAAGGTTAGTGCACCTATCTACTTAAAACCCTTATTTTCCATGTTAGGGACTTGAAATCAACATGAATTTGTGAATTAAATGAACCAAATTTGTGTGTATGCCTACCATTAATTTCGACAGCCCTAAGGAAGGAACAATGATGGAGTGTTTTTTATGATTTTAATGGACTTAGAATGAATTAGAGATTGTATTTAAGGTGTATATACACATATATAATTAATGAAAGTGCTTAACTAGGTGTATGGGTGAATTAAAAGGGAAAATTAGGGTTTTGGGAATGAAAAATTGTACTTGGCTTATGAAATGATTAATGGACATTCTAATGGTCAATTAGTGACCATTTGAGGCAAGTTAATCATAATTTGAACTGAACTAATGCATGGCAAAGTGAAATGTATAGGTTGCCTAGTGACAGCAGCAATGAGGCTGTGATTCCAGCCCACTTGGACAGTCATAACTTTGGCTGTGTAGGTTCAATTGGTGTTTGGCCAATTGGACATGAAACTAGACTTATAATGGCACATTTTTGCTAAAGAAACCATGCCCAAAAGACCAAAGCAAGAGGACCAAAAGTTGGCACCAATCCGGTTACCCTGCAAGCCAATTCTGCAGAATGACCAAATGAATAGTAACTGTTCATTTGGCCATAACTCACTGTAGAAATGGTCAATTGACCTGAAATTTTTACAGAAACAAGTTAAGACATAGAAAAACAACTTTCATGAAGAAACCTACCCCAAATTATGACCAGAACCTAACCCAAATGACAGTCACAATCACTGTTCATGGTACTGTAGATTTGGTAATTCTGCAGTTTTTCCAATCCGGCCAGCTGTGGTTTTTGAACCATATCTGGAGCTACAAAACTCCAAATGGAGTGATTCAAAAAAAGAAATTTAACTAGACAAAATAAGGAACAACTTTCATGTTTACCATTTCCTCAAATTTCCACTGCAACAGTGCTTAATGGAACAGTAAAATTAGGCTTCAAAAACTGAAAATTCTGCCCTCTTGGTTTTAAGTTTAGAAATGGTATGGGTGCTTAATTCCAACAAGTTTTAAATGTAAAATGTGGTACATTGGGAGTGTTAAAACCAATGTACCTATTTTCTATCAAAAAGTCAACATTTTTGTTGACCAATGAGGTGAATAATGACACCAAAACTTGAAATTTAAAATTTGAAGAATTCAAAAGTATCAAATGCCCTAGTACACCTAACAAGATTGGTTTGGATAGTTTGGCATGCCAATAGGGTTCAGTTAGCAGTACTGCACATGGCAATATGCCATTCTGTGATTTCATGGCTTTTAGCCATTCTGACCTTGTATTGAGATGTGGCCTTGTGCCTAATATTTTTTACAGCTTGTTAGCTGTTCTGTTGCACACCCAGAGATACATATGTGACCGATGGTGTGACGGCCCGAGGTACTTGATACCCAGTGCCAGTTTACCCGTTTATCCAGTCCAGTCGTCCAGTATAGGTTACTTGGGCAACCAAATGAATGAAAGTGGACAAAGTAATGATGTACAAATTCAAAACGAATAAAACATATACATTCACTACATATTTGTTTTCTTGCTATTTCTTTTATTTTATTATTGCACCACTAAGCATTATTGCTTAGCGCGTTGCTTTTGCCACGCGTAGGTTCTAGAGATACAGATCGTGAGCCCAGTAGACCGCAGACTGGGTGAGTCCATCCTGCAGCTCTGCACAGTGTCCGGGTCACCTCAACTTCTACAGTGCATTGGTAGGACACTCGGTGTCATTTTGGTCTTTTGTAATTAAATTTTCATTTTCTCATATGTAGTTGAACTTATGAAATGTATTTTGATGATCATGTAAATAATGAGAATTGTGTTTATGAATGAAAAAGAGAATGTTTATTTGTGATTTATACTTGATTATTACATGAGATGAATGATTGAAAAATGTTGAGATTTTGATATTAGAGTTTGAGATGACGAGACATGAATATTGGAAGTGTTTTTCACAGGTTCCGAAGAACTGTTTTCTCCATTTTTAGCCGGTACTCTGCCGGATTTTCTTTAAAATTTTCGGAACCTCAAACAATTTATAATTTCGATCAATGGCTCAAATATATTATATTTCACAAGTTATATTCAAAAGCATGATAAAAATTAATTAAGGTATATTAGAGTGTGCCGATACACCGTGTGACATTGCTTACTCGGGTATCCTGTACACGGGTATGGGGTGTCACAGGCTTGCATAAATTGGCTCAGCTGTTGAATAGAGAAGGTGACATATGGCCTTGATAAATTGAGATATAATGTAACACCCTCATACTAAGTAGTTACGTATATTCTACTGTTCTGGTGACTAATGTCTGTCTGGATAGCTAGAATGTCTAGAACTATACTTAAATCACATAGAGAAGCCACAAATAAAATTGATAAAAATCAAATGAAGTTGGATAAAAATAAGAGAAATAAAGCACAAATCGATTAAAGTGCTGAAGGTCTAGGCGATGGGAAATCGACCAGGGAAGTGACTGGGAGCTTAGTTGCTACCTTAAATTCGTGAGGGACCCTATGACATCCTTAATTAAGGGTTAATTGCGAAATTATTGGGAAGGTGAAAATTATAGAAAGGAAAAAAAGAATAAGTATAAATAAGGGAATCAGAATCAAAGGACTCATTGAGCATTATGGGAAAAGATGGACTGTAACCCGATGAGGGGTATTTTGGCCAATTCACTTCAAGAGGTGACTTTTGACCTAAATGTCCATTAATTTGAGTAAGATTAAAATATTGAAACAGAAGTAAAAATATGAATAAGTGTATGGAAAGAAAAGAAAAGGGATGAAAAATCCAAATTTTAATTGAATTATGACATAAGCATGACCTCACCATGTCACAATTAAAAATTATAATTTAAATAAACTAATTTTGGGGATAATTATATAAGAGACAAGACATAAATTAAAAATAAAAAATCTCTTCTTCTTCAACCTTCCATAGCTGGTCACTCTCTTTCTTTGGCCTTCCTCCATTTTCAATCCTCTTAGTTGATTAAACCTTGAATTTCTCCCCAAATTTTCATGATCAAACACTAGAAAAGCCCTAATTAGACCTTGAGTTAAAGATTAGGAATGAGAAATTGGGATAGACTTGAAGGAATTTGAAGATTGAGAAGAGCACCATTAGAGGTAAGTTACATCTAAGCTTGAACTGCCTTATAATTTTTGAAATTGAGATTAATTATGAAGAATAAACTTGAAAAATGAAAGAAAACATGCTTGTATTTCAGCCAGCCAAAGGAGAGTAGGGTTTTGATGTGTTTTAAATGAATTGGGCATGAATTCTAGCTTAATTAAACTGGTGTATATGATTGGTATGCTAAATTGCATGAGTTTGCATGAATTTGGGATGATGAGGAATTAGGATTTATGGGAAATTAGGGCTTTTGTGGTATGTTATGCAATTGATGTTATAAGAGTTAATTATGGTCATTTGGCATGCTTTGGTTGAGAATTGATGAAAGGAATAAATGGATTGGTAGTGTGTTGAATTGCTAGAATCTGGACGCTTGAGTCTACTGTGCTTAATAGCCTATAAATTGAGTTACACAACTTCAATTGGTATAAACCCAATTAGAAAAGAAAACTAAGACATAATTCTAAAGTTTTCATGAAGATGCCCTGCCCAGAAAATGACCATAAGTTACCCTAAATGAGCCTTGAATCCCGATTGTAATTCTGGACCTGGCAAAAAATGACCAAATGAACAATACTTAGTAAATTGGGCATAACTCACTCTAAAAAACTCCAAATTAGATGATTCTTGAACCAATAGAAACCTGAGACATAGGAGAACAATTCTTATGAAGACCATAGAACCAAATTATGACCCTAAGTTGATCAAATTACTAGATAAAATTGCTCCAGCAAAACTGCTTTGATTCTGGACTAACCTAGAAATCCTGAACAATGAGCTATCCAACCAGTTTTCGCAAAATTACCATAACTTGGGCTATAAAAATGAAAATTAGGTGATTCTAAAGCCAAAATTCTCATAAGGCATAGAACTAAAAACTTTATATTTTGACTAGAACCCAGTTCTTAGGGCAAGGTAAGAGAATTGTTGGGATAAGTCAGGAATTCTAATTTTGGAATTCTTGCTCCTTAGCTAATTGGCTCTATGACCTCCGAATGGTTCTCAGGATATAACTTCCTCTACAAAACTCCAATTGAAGTGATTCAAAATGATTTGGAAACCTAAGACCAAGACCTAAAACATTGTTTTAGGGACAAGGCCAAATTATGAGGTTAAGATGCCCGGATATAGAATACAAAGTTAAGGTACAAATCTGGATAACCTAGAATTTTAGGATATGGAACCTGGAACAGTGTTTGATGTTTTGGCCATGACTTGAGATCCAGAACTCCAAATTGAGTGATTCAAATTGAAAAATAAAACTAAAACATAGAGGAACAATTTTTATGAAGAGCACTTTACCAAATTATGACTGGAACTAGGTTAAAATAGAGTTGCAAAGTCAGGGCTCCAACTGTCCAGAACTAGAAATTATTCAAATTGCATAGCCAACTTAGGAAATTCATTAGGCATTTATTGAATAACCTTTAGAGATATTTGAGATGAGTATTGAAACATTTTAATTGTGTGTTTCAGTAGAAAAGGAGACTTTGGGAGATAAAGAAAAGTAAATAAAGAGAAAGGAAATCCATTGAGGTTTGTGCACAACTAACCCTTTTTTTCTATGTTTTAAAATTTGAAATTGATTTGAATGAATTTATATGAATGAATTATGATTTTCCCTTGCATTTGTGAACTTTAATTTTATGAAATGAATTTGTAAATGCGGAAAGACGGATGTTGGCCTCTTATATCATTGTAGCAAAGGGGTGGGCCAGTTTTGAATGATTTTAGAAGTGTTTGAGAAATGGTGTGTTGCCAACCCTTTTGGGTTTTATGATGATTTGAATGTGGTTATTGTTTTGCAAATGTGATTATTAATTGAGAAATCTTTGAAAATTATTTTTAAACCACAGTTAGCATGACAGTCTCTTACTGTGTTCCTCCTCCTTTTATGGGGTCGAGTTTGATTATCTGATCCTCCCTCCCTAGTTTACTAGTTGAGGTTGAGTTCGGATGAGTACTCATATAGCTAGCTAGCCACCACCCTCATTAATAATAATTAGTGAGGTTGTAGATTGCTTTTTCGTGGTGTACAACACGACATTGATCGGAAATTTTGTATTGTGACCCTAACTATGTGATTGTTTGGCAACACAACTAATTTATGAATGCTTTTATAAAATGTGATTAAAATATATGATTTGTATGATTGTAAATTATAAGATTGGTTTTATGACTTATGAAAAATATGGATATTCGAATTTCTTTGTCATGCATTAACGAAGTATGTTTTATATTAAATTAAAAATTTTAGTTGTGCACCACTGAGTAAAATACTTAGCGATAGCTTCTTTATGCTGTCGTAGATAAGGAGAAAGGCAAAGCAGCAGAGTGAGCTACTTTTAGCTGTGGTTGAAGCTGTGTTTGGATTATTTCCAGGTATATTAGTTATAACCTTTGTAAATTCATTTTGATGTAAATTAGCTTGTATGTACATAAAAGACAAATGAGCAGTTGTACAAATAAAATTATAATAAAATTTTGTTATCTTTTGAATTGTCAATTTGTATATGAACATCTATTTTGATTTGTAGATGAGAAATGTATATTTCTTTAGTATTGGATGAATGAAAAGAAATGACTTAAGTTTGATTGCGTTCAAATTGTGTATGAGATATTTTTATAAATTGTTTTTCAACAAGTTTGAAGAACTCTTTTATTGCATTTTTAGCCGATACCATGCAAAATTTCTATAAAAATTTTAAAAATGCTAATTTATTTCTAAATAAATTTTGTGGCATATATCCAATCTAAAGACCCTTTAATAAATCTTTTATCATCATTTTACACTTAAAAATGAAATGGAATTGTTTTAAAATTTCTTATAGTATGTCTAATAGGTTATCGGTAGATGAAGTTCGGTAATTCATTAGGTATACTACGGGATCATATTATACCTTACAGAGAGGTAAGGTGTGACATATTTTAGTGGTATCAGAGCTTTGGTTTTGAATTGTCATTTTGAAATATTTTTTATTAGTACAGCTGCTCAATTGTCATTGATTGATACATATAGTATATTTACATCTTGAATATAGACTAATGAAGGAAAATCTCCTTTTTGTTGAGTGTTCAGAAAATAGAAACTTTGTGATTGAAATGGAAGAAGGGAATTGTTCAGAAGAACAATTAGTTGTCGCTGAGGCACAAGGGGAAGCCCCAACTCCTCAGAATGTCAGTGGATCAGCTGCACCAATCCCACCCATGCAGTAGTTCCCTACACAATTCGTACAACAAATGGTCGAATTCTTCCAGTAAATGGTTGAAAATATACTAGTCCAAGCCCCAGTGCAAAGCACTAGCAGTGCAACCCTAACCCTAGCATGACAGTATGACAAGTTAATGAAATATTGGGTGACAGAATTTAAGGGTACAGTAGACCCGCTAGAAGCAGAGCAATGGTTGGAGAGAATGGAGAGGGTTTTCAAGAAAATGCACTGCACAAATGAATTAAAGTTTGAGTATTTAGTTTCTCTGCTGTATGGAGATGCATATGAATGGTGAAAGACCATTCCCCACAGTTTGGTAGAATCTCCAGTGCTAACATGGGATGACTTCCTTAGAGAATTCAGATAAAAATATATTCCAAACACCTATGTAGATATGAAGCTACAAGAGTTCTTGAGTCTGAAGCAAGGGAATAGAACTGTGACAGAGTATGAGAGGGATTTTTCCCGTTTGAGTCACTATGATGGAAGTTTACTCACCACCGGCAGGGACAAATGCAAATGGTTTGAGGTTGGGCTGAGACCGAGTCTGAGGCTGCAGGTGGTTGATTTTAGACATGAAAATTTCTCAGAGTTGATTTCACAAGCCCTAGAATTAGAAAAAATTGAGTTAGAAGGGGTAGCTAAAAAGGGAACAGAAGAAAAGGAAAATAGTGGAAAGACTTTAGGTCAAGCTTCTAGCAGTGGATCGGGAAAGAGAAAACATTTTGGGGGATCTAGCACTCGTGGATCTGGTAGAGGGAGATCCTCAGGACAGAGGCCACCCAAGTCTACCAATAGATACCCAGAGGAGCACTATCTGTTCGTCTTTGTGAGACGTGTGGTAGGACCCATGGAGGGGTATGCTACAAGGCCATAGGTGCCTATTATAACTGTGGTGGTATGGGGCATTTTTGATTTATTTGTAAATTAAATTCTCAATAATAAATTAATTTTAGTCATCTGATAAATATCATTTAAATAATTAGCAACCCCATAGATAGGAATTACTAGTGCATAAAAATTGTTTATAAACAACAACCTTTTTGTGAATTAGTTACGTGTGTAGGATTAGAATTGCATTTTTAGGATAAAGTTTAATAGAGAAATAATAAACACGTTTTCTAGAAACATTAGTAGAGGACTGGCACTCAAATTAATGAGGTTAGACCAGGCGTAAGTGGTGCTTAACACCTTCCCCTACCATACCCACTATGTCGAACCTAGATATTGGGCTATGATAATGATGGTTGTGGAAACTCTGCAAGGAGTAAGTTGCCATCCATGACCCTCGGAAGAAATACTGAATATGTCTCAGTTATTACCCATGTTGCGGCTCTTGTCTATCTTTTCCTTCATGGCATAAATCCTTAGTACCGTGGTAGTGTTATCGGAAGATAGTACTTGCCAGTGGTTTGATTCTATTAGGATTGCATAAAGTGCATGTCTAAGAAATGCTGTCTAAGGAGGTGGTATTTAAGTGAGACCATTGTGACTCTACTATATTTCCTGGGCATTACCTGGTGCATTTTATATAATTCTAGTGGAAAATATTTCGCCTCACGCCCCACACCCCTTTCACAGCCATCTAATCTCATTTCAACTGCACTTGCTAGGAAAATAATTCAGAAGGGGAATGAAGCATATTTGGCCCATGTGATAGACACCTAGGTGGGGAATCCAAGTCTAAAGAATATCCCTACAGTATATGACTTTCCAAACGTCTTTCCTAAAGAATTGCCAAGATTACCTCTAGAAAGAAAGGTGCAGTTTGAAATTGAGGTTATGCCTGGTGTGGAACCAATCTCTATTACTCCATATAGAATGGCACCTACTGAATTGAAAGAGCTGAAGGTGCAGTTACAAGAATTACTTGATAAGGGTTTCATCCGCCCTAGTGTGTCGCCTTGGGGAGCACCAGTGTTGTTTGTCACGAAGAAGGATGGTACTCTCCGTCTGTGCATTGACTACAGACAGTTAAATAAGGTGACCATAAATACAACACCCCTCACCCGACTACAATGTAGTCGAGCAAGGAGTGCTACATTCGGTGCCGGACCACCCTAACTTATCTTACTTTATTTCTTTAATCATTTTTGTCACACCCTACCCTTCTGTAAGGCATAACATGATCCCGTAGTATACCTAATGAATTACCAACTCCGTCTACTGATAACCCATTAAATACACTACAAGGGATTTTAAAAACTTTTCTTACTTCTTTTACAGTGGTGAGCACTATTTACAGGTGTTAAAAACCTTTTTGAACTGAAGTGATAGAACTAACACATTTGAATTATTTGGAATTTATGTAAAAATTTTGGCAGAGTGCCATCTGTATTTTGGATAAAACAGTTCTTCAGAAAACCTGTAAAAAGCACTTCAATATTTTTCCAAATCTCAACTCCAACATATTTCTCAACACAACATGTTTCTCAACTCAAATCCACAGTGATTTTTCAAAGACTGCGATACAAGAAATATAATACAATTTTTACAAGCCAAAATAACTCATAATTATTTTACAACTTCAAGGTACAATTTGAATTTACAACTGCTCAAAACCAAAAACAATATGTACATACAGTGAACATACATTACAGTACAAAATGTAAAATGTGGTATACTCATTATACCCGATAATCTATCGCTGGATGTACTAGCAGCCTAGTCTGCTGCCCTGTCTGTCTGTCTACCTGCGACAGCAATAAAAAGCTATCGCTGAGACAATGTCTCAGTGGTGCACAACATTAACCAAATACAACTTAAGTCACAGTTCATAAATCATTTAAATGATGGATATGTAAAATCATAGTTAAATCCAAGACCATGAGTGTCAGAAGGAATTTAACACAATATCATAACAAATCTCAGAGATCAAAACATATTTAACTTCAAAAGACAGTAAATGTCAATAAGGATTTAACTCCATTTCATAATCTCATAATACAAATCAATAAATCACACACAGCTTAATCATGTTCCAAAGTTCAATTCGTCCCAAAAGCCGATGGCTAATGAGGTATTCAATTCGTCCCAAAAGTTGATGACTAATGAGGAATAATATAGCTAGCTAGCAAAAATATGAGTACTCATCCAATTCGTCCTCAACAGGCACACACCTCAACACTTCAGCCAGAGAGGGAATTCAATTCGTCCCACTAGACAAGCTAGCGAGGAATACAATCAATATACATGATAGCTGTGGTTTCAAACCATTTCCAATGCTTTTCAATCAATAAGTATCCATCAATATCATTCAAACAATTTCTCACAGTTTCAAACCATTAACAATGCTTTTCAAGCAATAAATATCCATTCAAACACATTTCCACAATTTAAAACAATAATGTATAAATAGTCATAATTCATTTCAATTGAAAAATTCAAAAGAAATAGTTGTTGTGCACAAACCTCTGATAACTGTCTCCTGGTCTGGACTCAGTGTTTCCTTCCCTTTTCCTGAGTCTTTACTAACTGAGAAACACAATTTGAAGTGTTTCAGTACTAAATTAAACTGTCTCTATCGATAATGCTTGATAAGTAATTCATTGAAAGCTATTATTTGCTTAATCACCTAATATATCGACCCTCGATGCGTTCTAGGTAAATTAAGTTTTAGTGTCACTAATATGTCACATTCGATAGTGTTTTAGGGTTGGTACACGTTACCAATTTCATTTCCTTGTTTAGTGCATTTTATTGCAACTTGCTGGATTCCGGTATACTAGTTTGACAGACCTAGTTCCCTCGGTTTTCAGGTTTTGGTCAAAATTACAAACTTTTAGATCTATGTCTTATGGAATGCGGGGCAAAATTTTAGGTCATTCTGAGTTATGTAGACCAAGTTATGGTCATTTTACTATTGCTGGTCAAATGGCATCAAATTAGGTCATTTTATGTCAAATTTGGTCAACTTTGGTTCGGCCAGTTTTTGGACCCGAACTTGTGCAAGCTGTTTGACTTGCTTATGGTCATTTCTGGGCTTTGGTGTCTTCATAAGACTTGTAGGTATGGGTCTTAACTATTCATGGTTAAAATTTCAGGTCAATTGGACCTGTTTTGAGTGAGTTATGGCCTAAACACTAACTGCTGCCCAATTGGTCAATTTTCAGGTCTTAATTGTACTTAATCCGGATTTGGTCATTTTTCAAGTTACCTTGCAAGCAGAATTTTGGTATGTTTCCTTCTTGAAAGTTGGCACATTTTGTGCCTAGTTTCACCTCCAATTGGTCTCATACCAATTGGAGTTATACATTTAAAGTTATAGGCTAAAATGCATACTGCCCTTAAATACATTGCATAAACATGTATCAATTACACATTTGCCTTGCTGCAAGTCCACTTCTCTTACCAATTCTGTTTTGGTACATTACCAAAACCATATACCACCTTACCTTAAAGTCATTTTGGGCAGAATACAAATGTCCACAACACACCAAATGAAACTCTAATTCACAAAGTCCAAATACAACCACATATACACATAAACATTTCTAATTCTTACATACACTTTATACAACTAATTTACATACATATTCATCAATCCTCAATATCACAATTTATCCAATATCTCCATGAATTCAAACATTCATCAAGGAATCTCAAGGCTGCCGAATGCTTCACATTGCCAAAATTCCCCATAGTTTCTTCCACTTCAATTCTAAATGCACAATCACCACATATACATGGAAATAACTTACTAGGACATTAATTCACCCTACTCAACATAAATTCACATCAAATATATGTAAGAATACTTCATTAAATATAGAACTCCATGGCTGTCCAAAATTGGATATATCAAGAACTCCTCAAAACTTTAAAATTTCTTCACAAAGCAAACACCCATAACATGTTTTCAAACTTTAACAAAGCAATATTCAAAAATACAAACTTACCTATTGTTAGGACTTGTTAAACCTTCACTAAACTTCCTTGATTTTGCTATCAAACTCTTCCTTGTGATGTGGAGGTAATCTTTAATGAAACAACCTAGGTGTTTGGAGGTGAATTGAAGGAGGTTGATGAAGCTTTATGCAAAACGGCAATGGAGGTTTTCAATTCTTCATTTCGGCATGGATGAACCAAGTGAGGGAGATGAAGATGCAGATTGTATAATAGGTGTACACCTGCCCATTTAGCTCTTAATTTATTCCATAGTGGTCCACTCATACAAATTAATTCATTTTATATGTTTAATTCTCATTTATTCCACATTAAACTCATAATTTTTGCTATTTACTTTATATACCACCAATTTAATTTTTCATTATATTTTCCAAGTGTAATATTATTTATTTTTAATGGACATTTAGGTCAAAAGACACTTAAGGATGTCAAATGACCACAATGCCCCTGTTCGGGTTGCATTCTGATTTTTGGTAACAAGGTTTTTCTGTTTTTCGATATCTCACTTTTCCTTTTACTAATTATTTAATTTTTCTTTGATATATCTAATGATATATACACTTCAATTGATGTCTCTTTAAGTCCTAAAAATATTTTCCAGTGTTCCCATGATCCGAGCTAGTCAACGGTCCACGCCGTGACTTCAGTCTGATCACCATCGCTAGGGTTCTCGGCTCGCTTAACTTGGTTACATTTCTTTGCTATTATTTTTCCTTTGTTTTTCTTGTGTTTTCTCTTCTTGTATTTCATTATTTTATGTCTCCTCACTCATAACGAAGTGTAGTTCTAGTCATCCTAGCTGTCCGAATAACACTGGTCACCGGAACAGTAGAACGCACTACCGAACATAGGGGTGTTACAATTCTCCCCCCCTTAAATAAATTTCGTCTCAAAATTTTACCTGGCATTAGTCTCTGAACAGCTGTGGGTGCTGTCTCCTGATATCCTCTTCACGTTCCCAAGTAGCTTCCTGGCCTGAATGATGGTTCCACAGCACTTTAACCAGGTGTATCTGTTTGTTCCTCAACTGCTTCACCTCATATGCCAGAATTTTTATGGGTTCTTTCTCATATGAGAGGTTTGGATTTACCTCAATCTCTTCAACTGATAGTACATGAGATGGGTCAGATCTGTACCTCCTTAACATGGACACATGGAAGACACTGTGTATCCTTGCTAGCTTTGGAGGTAATGCCAACCGATATGCCAAAGGACCCACTCTTTCCAGAACTTTATATGGTCCGATGAAACGAGGACTCAGTTTCCCCTTTCTGCCAAATCTCATAATCCTCTTCCAAGGAGAAACTTTGAGGAATACCTTATCACCCACTGCATATTCAATATCTCTTCTTTTCAAATCAACATAGGACTTCTGACGGTCTGATGCAGCCTTGAGTCTATCTCTAATTAATCTGATCTTTTCCTCTGTCTGCTGAACAATTTCTGGCCCAATCATCTTCCTTTCACCTACTTCATCCCAACTTAAGGGAGTTCTGCACTTTCTGCCATACAAAGCTTCATATGGAGGCATCCCAATGCTTGATTGGTAGCTGTTGTTATAAGCAAACTCAATCAAAGGCAAGTGTGTATCCCAACTACCTTCAAATTCAATCACACAAGCCCGTAGCATATCCTCTAATATCTGAATAACCCTCTCAGATTGGCCATCCATGCGTGGGTGGAATCTTGTCTTTGAAGTTCAATCTAGTTCCTAGGGCTCTCTGAAGACTACCCCAGAATCTAGAAGTGAACCTAGGATCTCTGTCAGATACAATTGATACTGGCACTCCATGTAATTTTACAATCTCATATATGTACAATTTGGCCAATCTTTCCAGGCTATAGTCCATCCGTACTGGCAAAAAGTGAGCAGACTTGGTCAATCTGTCTACTATAACCCATACTGCATCATGACTACTCTGTGTCCTTGGAAGTCCTGTAACAAAATCCATAGTTATTCGTTCCCATTTCCACTGCATCGACAAAGGATGTAACAAACCACTTGGAACTTGATGTTCTGCCTTTACTTGCTGACAAGTTAGGCATTTGGAAACAAACTCAGCTATATCCCTCTTCATGCCCATCCACCAGTAATGCTCTTTCAGCCCTCTGTACATTTTAGTTCCACCAGGGTGCATAGCAAGTGGAGACTCATGTGCTTCCTTCATAATGATCTGTCTCAATTCAAAGATCATTAGGAATGCACATTCGCTCGATGTAGCAATAAACCATCATCTCTCATAGAGAATTCGTGTTTCTTGCCTGTGGACTTCTTTCAAAGAGCTTCCGATATTTTTCATCACTTTGAGCACCATTACGACCGATCAATCAATACCGGCTATACATGCCATGCGACTACCGTCATCCCTCATCATCAATCTCTAAACCGGCATCTTTGTCAGGCTTTCAATTCATATACCATGGACAAAGGAGAAACTCTGAGACTTGCCATAGTCTTGCGACTTAAGGCGTCAGCCACCACATTTGCTTTCCCTGGCTGATAGTCTATTAAGCAATCATAGTCTTTAATGAGTTCTAACCATCTCCTCTGCCTCAAATTCAATTCCTTCTGGGTGCCTAAGTACTTCAAGCTCTTGTGATCTGTGTAAATGTAGCATTTGTCTCCATACAAATAGTGTCTCCAGATCTTCAGAGCAAAAACAATAGCTGCTAGCTCCAAATCATGTGTTGGGTAGTTCCTCTCATGTGGTTTCAGCTGCTAGCTCCAGATCATATAGGAAGCCCTTTTCAAGTAGTTCTTGCAATTTTATCTTCAACTCCTTCAACTTTGCTGGTGCCATTCTGTATGGCGTTATGGAGATTGGTTCCACACCAGGCATAACATTAATTTCAAACTTCACTTCTCTTTCCGGAGGTAATCCTGGCAATTCATCAGGAAACACATCTGGAAAGTCATATACTGTAGGGATGTCCTTCAATGCTGGACTCCCCACTTGGGTGTCTACCACATGTGCCAAATATGCTTCACACCCCTTTCTGATCATTTTTCTGGCTAGTGCAGCCGAAATGATGTTTGATGGCAATAACTGCCTCTCCCCATGTATTACCACATCGCTTGTAACACCCCTAAGTTCGGTAGTGCGTTCTGCTGTTCCGGTGACCAGTGCTGTCCGGACAGCTAGGATGCCTAGAACTACACTTCATTATGAGTGAGGAGACATAAAATAATGAAATACAAGAAAAGAAAATACAAGAAAAACAAAGGAAAAATAATAGCAAAGAAATGTAACCAAGTTAAGCGAGTCGAGAACCCTAGCGATGGGTGACCGCACCGGGAAGTCACGGCGTGGACCGTTGACTAGCCCTGGATTGCGGGGAACCCTGGAAAATATTTTTAGGACTTAAATAGACCCTTATTGAAGAATAAATCTCATTAGAAAGATCAAAGAAAAATTAAATAATTAGTACAAAGAAAAGTGAGAAATCGAAAAACAGACAAAACCCGGTGTTACCGAAAAATCGGGAATGCAACCCGAACAGGGGCATTATGGTCATTTGACATCCCGAATTGTCTTTTGACCTAAATGTCCATTAAAAATAAATAATATTACACTTAGAAAATAAAATGAAAAATTAGTTTAGTGGTATCTAATGCAAATAACCAAAAGTGGAGTGAAAGTGTGTAATTAGCACATTAAACATATTAAATGAATTAACTAATGTGAGTGGACCACTAAGGGATTTTAAAATGTATTAAGTGGGCAGATTGCTCCACTAAAATATCATCTTCAACATTAGAAACCTCCATTGCCGTGAATGCAAAGCTCCCAAAACCTCCATGGCCATTTTTCTTCAAGCTTGATCCACTCCTTCATTTCACCTCTAATCACCTAGGTAGCTTCATTAAAAATTGTCCCCACATCACAAGGAAGAGTTTGATACCAAAATCAAGAAGTTTAGTGAAGGTTCAACAAGTCCCAACCAAAGGTAAGTTTGTATTTTTGAACATTGCTTTGTTAAACTTTGTATACTTGTTATGGGTGTTGGATTTGTGAAGAAAATTTTCAAGTTTGAGAAGTTATTGATGTGTTCATTTTGGACAGCCATGGAGTTATGTATTTAATGAAATATTTGTACATATATTTGATGAGAAATGATGTTGATTAGGGGATTTAATATCCTTGTAAATTATTCCATATGTATATGGTGATTTTGCACTTGGAATGGAAATTGATGAATTGTAGGACACTTTGGTATTGAGGAACATTTTCGGCAGCCTCGAGACTCTTGGATAAATGTATGTGTTCATGAAGGTATTGGCAGAATATTGACATTAAGGATTGATGGATATGTATGTAGATTGATTGTGTAAAGTGTATGTAAGAATGAGTAATGATTAGGTGTATATGTGATTATACTTAGACTTTGTAAATTTGAGTTTTAATTGGTGTATTAAGGATAATTGTAATCTGCCCAAAGTGATATTAAAGTGAAGTGGAATATGGTTTTGGTAATGTACCAAAACAGAATTGGTAAGGGAAGTGAACATATAGTAAGGTAAGGGTGTAATTGATGTATGTTTAAGCAATGTGATTAAGGCAGTATGCATTTTAGCCTATAACTTTAAATGGGTAACCTCAATTGGTATGAGACCAATTGGAGGTGAAACTAGGCACAAAATGTGCCAACTTTCATTGAGAAAGCATACCAAAATTCTGCTTGCAAGGTGGCATGAAAAATGACCGATTCGGATAAAGTGCAATTGAAACCTAAAAACTGACCAATTGGGCAGCAGTTAGTGTTTAGGCCATAACTCACTCAAAACAGGTCCAATTGACCTGAAATTTTAACCATGAGTAGTTAAGACCCATACCTACAAGTCTTATGAAGACACCAAAGCCCAGAAATGACCATAAACAAGTCAAACAGCTTGCACAAGTTCGGGTCCAAAAACTGGCCGAACCAAAGTTAACCAAATTGACCTAAAATTGACCTAATTTGATGCCATTTGACCAGCAATAGTATAATGACCATAACTTGGTCTACTTAACTCAGAATGACCTAAAATTTTGCCCCGCGTTCCATAAGACATAGATCTACAAGTTTTTAGTTTTAACCAAAACCTGAAAACCAAGGGAACTAGGTCGTCCGGCTAGGTCAGACTAGTATCCCGGAATCCAGCAAGTTGCATTAAAATGCACTAAACAAGGAAATGAGTTTGGTAAAACATACCAACCCTAAAACCCTATCGAATGTGACATATTAGTAACGTTAAAACCTAAGTTACCTAGAACGCATCGAGGGTCGGTATGTTAGGTGATTAAGCAAATGATAGCTTTCAGTGAATTATTTGTCAAACATTATCGATAGAGACAGTTTAATTTAGTACTGAAACACTTCAAATTGTGTTTCTCAGTTAGTAAAGACTCAGGGAAAGGGAAGGAAACACTGAGTCCAGACCAGGAGACAGTCATCAGAGTTTTGTGCACAACTAGTTTTCAACTGATTTTGCTCTGAATAATATTTCATATGATTAATTGTATGTTATTGTTTTAAGTTGTGTTTGTGCACAACTAGTTTTTAACTGATTTTGTTTGAATATTTCATATGATTAAATGACACTTTTCTTATGTATTATGTTTAATAAGCATTGGATTTAATTCAATGATTATTGAAATTGTTATAGTATGTATGAATTTAGCTTTGTGAAATGGTATTTCCACAAGTATTAAGCATTGTTATGGATTGAATAAATTATGTTTTGGAAAATTATGATAGAACATGTTTTGAATTGTGATGGTAATTTTCATGGAAAAATGCAATTTATGATTTGAATTGTGATGAGCATAAAAATTATTGGATATTGGAATTGAATTTGAATCGAATTATGTTGTGATTTATGCTCACTAAAAGGATTGTGATATTGTTTTATATCTCACTATAGATGCTTGACTAGGTTATTACCCGTCTCTCTCATTTGTTGAGAAGACAATGGAGTTAGTTATGTTTTGATTACCATGGTACGTGCACAGGCTTAGATTTTCCTCTGATTTGAGGTTAGATCTAAGTTTATTTTATCGTTATGGCCCTTGCGGAAGATTCATTATTGTGATGGTACTGTGCGCGATGATTCGACCTCCCCGACCATAGGGAGTTAGAATCTGATTCGACCTCCCCGACCATAGGGAGTTAGAATCACATCGAAGATGGCCCTATCGGATTAGTCTTGCATAGTTAGTGAGATAAAGATTGATTTTTGAGATACAACATGGTTTTTGGAAATACATAATGATTTTTGAGATAAAGAATGATTTTTGAGATACAGAATGGCTTTTGGATGGTAAAGAATTGTGATTTCAATTATGGTTTATGTATAATTGATTTTGTTGGAATTACTTAAATGGTTAGTCATGATTTGATAAATTGAATTTTATGATCAAAGTCATTTATACAAATGATGTACATTATTGGCAATGAATATTTTGAGTTTTGGAATTTGATGAGTATTCAGATTTCCAAATTATTTACTGTAAATTTTGTCAATGTATATTGTACTATGTTTTAAATTATAGTTGTGCACCACTGAGTTCACCACTCAGCGATAGCTTTGTATGCTGTCGCAGGTATGAAAAGCATAGAGCAGTGAGTAAGTTTCTTTGAAGACACTTTCAGACCAGCTCCAGGTATATTATAAGTATACCCATGTGCATAGGTCTGATGTATGCATGTAATAATATGTATGTAAATTATTTGAGCAGTTGTAAATTAAATGTGACACCCCTTACCCGACTACAGTGTAGCCGAGCAAGTTATGCCTCTCAGTGTGCCGGAGCACTCTATTTTATCTTAATTCATTTTTATCATAGTTTTGAAAATAATTTGTGAAATATAATTCATTTATTGAAATTGTAATTTATTTGAGGTTCCGAAAATTTTAAAGAAAATCCGGCAGAGTACCGGCTAAAAATGGAGAAAACCGTTCTTCGGAACCTGTGAAAAACACTTCCTATATTCTTATTCATTCATCTCAACTCCATTTATCAAAATCTCAATATTTTTCAGTTCACATTCATTTCTCAATCATTCATTTCATGTGATAATCATATATATATCATAGATAAACATTCACTTTTTCATTTACAAACACAATTCTCATTATTTACATGAGCATCAAATTACATTTCATAAGTTCATTTACACATGAGAAAATAAGATCAATTACAAAATACCAAAATGACACCTAGTGTCCTACCAATGCTTTGTGAGGTGACACGGACACTATGCGAATCGCAGGATGGACTTACCCAACTGTGGTCTCGGCTCTCGATCAAGATCTTGATACCTACGCGTTGCAAAAGCGACGCTCTAAGCATAAAGCTTAGTGGTGCAAATAATAAAATAGAAAGAAATAATATGCAAATAAAAATCATAATTTCTTAGCCATTGTGTTCATAAGAACTGAATAATTATCAACTTAATGTTTAGTCGAGGGCTAATTACGTTTTATGATATTAACTTCTTCATGCATTTTGTTTATTTATTTTCTTCATGATCTTGAGTTTCTTTGTATTCTATCGTAATCATTTCTGATATTTAATTTTCGTATTTTCTTTAACAATCAGTTCAATTACAGTTATACTTTTCCATGCCCAAGTAACCTATCTTTGACGATCGGATTTGGATAAACGGGTAAACTAGCACCGGGTACCGTGTACCTCGCCGTCACACCATCGGTCACAATGTGTCTCCCGGTGTGCAAACAGAATGGCTAATAAGCCATATAAGCAATAAGGCATAAAGCCAAGTAAAACATCATAATCAGTATAGCCATAGGCTATCACATCACAGAATGGCAATGAAACCATACATCATACGCAGTACTGCTATCAGAACCCTATTGGCATGCCAACCTATCCAAACCAATCACATTAGGCCTACTAGGGCATTTGATACTTTTGAATTCTTCAATTTTTGAATTTTAAGTTTTTATGTCACTATTCACTTTAATAGTCAACAAAAAGTTGACTTTTGCATAGATCATAGGTGCATTGGTTTTAACACTCCCAATGTACCACATTTTGCATTTAAAACTTGTTGGTTTTGGTCACTTTCTCAAAGCTTAGGTCATTTTGGCAAAATTGCCAATTTTCGGTTTTGGTGCTCCGAAGTTGCACTGTTCTATTGGTCGATCTACTGTTGGAATTTGACAAAACTTCCTTCATAGAAAATGTTCCTTATTTTGTCTAGTTGAATTTCTTTTTTTGAATCACTCCATTTGGAGTTTTGTAGCTCAAGTTATGGCCAAAATAAGTTTACTGTTCACGTGCACTGTTCATGCTGCACTTTTGGGTTTTGGCAGATTTTGGTCCAACTTTGGTCAGTAATTTGACCAAGTTAAGTTCATAATTTGGTCTAACTTTCTTCATATGAAATGTTCTACTATGCCTTAGGTTTCCATCGGTTCAAGAATCGCCTAAATCCGAGTTTTCTAGAGAGAGTTATAGCCATCCAAACATTACTACTCAAATCAAAATTTGCAGAGTTGCAGGTTTGAACAGTGACTGTGACTGCCATTTGGGTTAGGTTCTGGTCATAATTTGGGGTAGGTTTCTTCATGAAAGTTGTTTGTCTATGTCTTAACTTATTGCTGTAAAACTTTCAGGTCAATTGACCAAATCTAAAGTGAGTTATGGCCAAATGAACAGTTACTGTTCATTTGGTCATTCTGCAGGGGCTGTTTGTAGGGTATCCGGATTGGGGCCAAGTTTTGGTCCTCTTGCTTTGGTCTTTTGGACATGGTTTCTTCAGCAAAAATGTGCCATTATAAGTCTAGTTTCATGTCCAATTGGCCAAACACCAATTGGACCTACACAGCCAAAGTTATGGCTGTCTAAGTGGGCTGGACTCATAGCCTCCCTGCTGCTGTCACTAGGCAGCCTACCACTTTTGTTTGTAACACTCTAGTACACTTCAATTTATGATTAACTTACCTCAAATGGTCACTAATTGACCATTAGAATGTTCTTTAACAATTTCATAAGCCAAATCAAAATTTCACTCCTCAAAACCCTAATTCCCACTATAAATGTTCACAACATACCTTAATTAATCACTTTCATTCCTTACATATATATATATATACCTTAAAACATACTCTCTAGTTCACTCTAAGTCCATCAAAACAATCTAATTCATTCCTTCCTTAGGGCTGCCAAAAATTCATGGTATACATACACATGAATTTAGTCCATTTAATTTACCATTTCATATCAATTTCAAGTTCCTAACATGAAATAAAAGGAATACTTGCATAAATAAGCACTAACCTCACTTGTGACCTAACTTGGACTTGCCCAACTTCAAAATTTCCTCAAATTTCTGCTGCCTTATGCTTCCTCAAGGTTTAGGGATAATTTTTTGTGAAGGAAGTTTAGGGTTTTGGGGTGGAGAGCTTAGGGAAAATCAAGCTTTGAACAAGAGCTTTCATGGAGTTTTTTTTTCTTCTCTCTCTCTCTCAATGTTTCTGCAGCCCAAAGATGAAGATGGCTGTCCACTTTTTCCAATTTTTATCTCCTTTTATTCATGTTTAAGTAGTTTATAATGATGTGTCAAAATTTGGTTGGGTGAAAATATTTTAATTGCATCATGCTCATGTCATAAATATGACTTTTATTTCATTTTCTTTTCTTTTCTTTTCTACTCATTTTCAATTTAATTTTTAACAATATTTATTCATATTTTAGATCATAATAATTATTTACTCAACTGGACAAGTCGGCCAAAAATCGCCTCTGAAGGCAAAATGACCAAAATGCCCTCCGTTTGGCTTAACGGGTCAAAATTGTCTGTACCGATTGAAAAATTTTTCTAGGTATTTTCTTGGCATTCTAATGCCATGGGAACCTCAATAACCCTTCTCTGGAGTCCCAAAAATTATTTTATAATTTTTCCCCCGAGTCTAGGGCTCCTCGTTGTAGAACCGCAACTTCCCTCCGTTACCCATCGCTAGGCACCTAGCTGCTTAACTTGGTTGTATTTTATTTCAAAAATTTTTACTAAATTTTTCTTATTAATATTTGAGTTAATTATGATTCCCGACTTTAGTTTAAATATTTTTCCGGACGTTCTAGCTGTCCGGACCGACACCGGTCACCGGAACAGTAGAATGTACGGAGTTGCTACGGGGAGGGTGTTACATTAAAATTGCACATTGAAGTTGTAAAGTGAATTATGAGTTATTTTGACTTGTAAAATTTGTATTATATTTCTTTTATCTCATCCTTTGAAAATACTGAAAAATTGTTGTGGATTGAGTTGAGAAAAATATTGTGTTGAATTTTGTTGGAGTTGAGATTTGGAAAAAATATTGAAGTGCTTTTTACAGGTTTTCTGAAGAATTGTTTTATTCAAAATACAGATGGCACTCTACCAAAATTTTTACAGAAATTCCAAATAAGTCAAATGTGTTTGTTCTATCACTTCAGTTCACAAAAGTTTTTAACACCTGTAAATAGTGCTCACCACTGTGAAAGAAGTAAGAAAAGTTTTTAAAATCCCTTGTAGTGTATTTAATGGGTTATCAGTAGACGGAGTTGATAATTCATTAGGTATACTATGGGATCATGTCATGCCTTACAGAGGGGTAGGGTGTGACATCGCTGTACTGAGGGAGACCAAAAGTGACTGTCTTCAGCCTACAGCCAATCATGGCATGATGCCTAGCTAACCAATCCATGCCCAAGATGATATCATAATCTCTGAAGGGCATTTCAATGAAATCAGACAGAAAAGTGTGTCCTTGGATCACCAAAGGACAATCTCTATACATTCTATTAACCCTGACTTCCTGCCCTAGTGGACTTGTTACTAGCACCTAAAAGTCCATTTGTATACATGGAACAGCAATGCAATCAATAATGCTAGCACTCACATAAGAATGGGTAGAACCCGGGTCAAATAACACAAACACATTCTGATTAAAAGTTGAGAAGGTACCAGCCACAACATCAGATGTCTCGGCCTCTTCCCTCTGTCTCATTGCATACATTCCGATCGAGCCTTTGTCTTGCTCGATTGTTTCATCGTGCCTTGGCTGCACTTTGGGCTACTGTACCCCTGCCTCTACCTCTGCTGGGTGGTTGTGAACTTCTAGTGACAGGGCTCTGAACTGACCCATCTGCAGTAGTAGGAGGTGGTCCAACCCTGCGACTACTGGTGCAGTCCTTGGCAAAGTGTCCTGTGCCTCCACAGTTATAACAGGCTCCAATAGCCTTGTAGCAGATCCCACCATGATTTCTTCCACATGTCTCACATTGGCGGGGAGGGTAGGAACCTCTGGTTCTCTGCTGACCAGATAAGGGAGCCTTCTGTCCTGAATATCTTCCCCTACCAAATTTCTTGCCACCTCTGCCATGTCCCCCATAGTTCTTCCTCTTTCCAGTAGGACCACTGGAACTCTTCTCTGATTTTCCCTCTTTCTCTGTATTCTCGATTTCTTTTACGTGGAGCGACTTGGACTCAATTCTTTCTAACTCTAGAGCTTGAGAAATAAGTTCGAGAAGTTAGTGTGTTTGAAGCCGACTACTTGTAACTGACATCGAGCTTCAAGCCGGTTTCAAACCTCTTGCATCTCTCCTCTTGGTAGCAAGTAAACTTACTACATAATGGCTCAAAGCGGAAAATTCTCTTTCATACTCACCACCGATCCGCCCTGTTTTGACTTAGGAATTCTTGTAGCTTCGGTCTACATAAGCATCGAGGACATATTTCGCTCAATTCCCGAGAAAGTCATTCCATGTTAGCACTGCAGTTTCTACTGGACTGGGAATGGTTTTCCACCACCATAAGCATCCCCTATAGCAAAGATACGAGTATTGAATCTGAGCTCCTCCGCAATGCGCTTTCTTGAATACCCTATCCATCCTTTCTAACCACTGTTCAGCCTCTAGAGGATCTACTGTCCCCTTGAACTCTGTGGCCCCATACTTCATCAATTTATCATACTGCTTAGTAGGAGATTGTGGTTGTACCACTGGTGTCTGTATTGGGACTTGAGTAGGCACGTTACCATCCATTTGTTGGAACATTGCGACCATCCACGAGCGAATCGAGCAGAAACTACTGATCGCTGCAGTGGTCTTCTTGAACCACTGAAATTGGTAGGCTTGGGGCATCCCCTTGCACCTCAGCCTCAATAGATTGATCGACTGAACGATCACCCTCTTCCATAGTCAATGCGAGGATCTTAGACCTCCTGAACAATTAACACAAGGAGATTTCCTCCCGTTAGTGCATATTTATAATGTAATGTACTGTATGTATCAAACAATGATATTGAGCAGTTGTACTATGAAGAAAGAATATTCAAGTAACATGTGGAAATAGAATTTAAAAACTTTGCTCTGATACCACTAAAACATGTCACACCCTACCCCTCTGTAAGGCATAACATGATCCCATAGTATACCTAATGAATTACCAACTCCGTCTACTGATAACCCATTAAATACACTACAAGGGATTTTAAAAACTTTTCTTACTTCTTTTACAGTGGTGAGCACTATTTACAGGTGTTAAAAACCTTTTTGAACTGAAGTGATAGAACTAACACATTTGAATTATTTGGAATTTCTGTAAAAATTTTGGCAGAGTGCCATCTGTATTTTGGATAAAACAGCTTCTTGAAAAACTGTAAAAAGCACTTCAATATTTTTCCAAATCTCAACTCCAACATATTTCTCAACACAACATGTTTCTCAACTCAAATCCACAGTGATTTTTCAAAGACTGCGATACAAGAAATATAATACAATTTTTATAACCCAAAATAACTCATAATTATTTAACAACTTTAAGGTACAATTTGAATTTAGAACTGCTCAAAACCAAAAACAATATGTACATACAGTGAACATACATTACAGTACAAAATGCAAAATGTGGTACACTCATTATACCCGATAATCTCTCACTGGATGTACTAGCGACTTAGTTCATCGCCTCTGTCACTGTCTACTTGCATAAAGAATAAAGCTATCGCTGAGACAATGTCTCAGTGGTGCACAACATTAACCAAATACAACTTAAGTCACAGTTCATAAATCATTTAAATGATGGATATGTAAAATCATAGTTAAATCCAATACCATGAGTGTCAGAAGGAATTTAACACAATATCGCAATAAATATCAGAGATCAAAACATATTTAACTTCAAAAGACAGTAAATGTCAATAAGGATTTAACTCCATTTCACAATCTCATAATACAAATCAATAAATCACACACAGCTTAATCATGTTCCAAAGTTCAATTCGTCCCAAAAACCAATGGCTAATGAGGTATTCAATTCGTCCCAAAAGTCGATGACTAATGAGGAATAACATAGCTAGCTAGCAAAAATATGAGAACTCATCCAATTGCTCTCAACAGCACACACCTCAACACTTCAGCCAGAGAGGGAATTCAATTCGTCCCACTATACAAGCTAGCGATGAATACAATAAATATACATGATAGCTGTGGTTTCAAACCATTTCAATGCTTTTCAATCAATAATTATCCATAAATATCATTCAAACAAATTTTCAAAGTTTCAAACCATTGACAATGCTTTTCTAGCAATAAATATCCATTCAAATACATTTTCACAATTTAAAACAATAATTTACAAATAGTCATAATTCATTTCAATTGAAAAATTCAAAAGAAATAGTTATTGTTCACAAACCTCGATAATCGTCTCGGTCCGACTCGATTTCCTTCCTCTTCCCGAGTCTTTACTAACCGAGAAACACAATTTGAAGTGTTTCAAGATTAAATTAAACTGCTCTATCGATAATGCTTGATAAGTAATTCATGAAAGCTATTATTTGCTTAATCACCTAATATATCGACCCTCGATGCGTTCTAGGTAAATTAGGTTTTAGTGTCACTAATATGTCACATTCGATAGTGTTTTAGGTTGGTACACGTTACCAATTTCATTTCCTTGTTTAGTGCATTTTATTGCAACTTGTCGATTCCAGATACTAGTTTGACCTAGCCGGAAGCCCTAGTTCCCTCGGTTTTCGGGTTTCGGTCAAAACTACAAACTTGTAAATCTATGTCTTATGGAACGCGGGGAAAAATTTTAGGTCATTCTGAGTTATGTAAGCCAAGTTATGGTCATTTTACTATTGCTGGTCAAATGGCATCAAATTAGGTCATTTTAGGTCAAATTTGGTCAACTTTGGTTCGGCCAGTTTTTGGACCCGAACTTGTGCAAGCTGTTTGACTTGCTTATGGTCATTTCTGGGCTTTGGTGTCTTCATAAGACTTGTAGGTATGGGTCTTAACTAATCATGGTTAAAATTTCAGGTCAATTGACCTGCTTTGAGTGAGTTATGGCGTAAACACTAACTGCTGCCCAATTGGTCAATTTTCAGGTCTCAATTGTACTTAATCCGGATTTGGTCATTTTTCAAGTTACCTTGCAAGCAGAATTTTGGTATGTTTCCTTCATGAAAGTTGGCACATTTTGTGCCTAGTTTCACCTCCAATTGGTCTCATACCAATTGGAGTTATACATTTAAAGTTATAGGCTAAAATGCATACTGTCCTTAAATACATTGCATAAACATGTATCAATTACACATTTGCCTTGCTACAAGTCCACTTCTCTTACCAATTCTGTTTTGGTACATTACCAAAACCATATACCACCTTACCTTAAAGTCATTTTGGGCAGAATACAAATGTCCTCAATACACCAAATGAAACTCTAATTCACAAAGTCGAAATACAACCACATATACACATAAACATTTCTAATTCTTACATACACTTTACACAACCAATTTACATACATATTCATCAATTCTCAATATCACAATTTATCCAATATCTCCATGAATTCAAACATTCATCAAGGAATCTCAAGGCTGCTGAATGCTTCACATTGCCAAAATTCCCCATAATTTCTTCCACTTCAATTCCAAATGCACAATCACCACATATACATGGAAATAACTTACTAGGACATTAATTCACCCTACTCAAAATAAATTCACATCAAATATATGTAAGAATACTTCATTAAATATAGAACTCCATGGCTGTCCAAAATTGGATATATCAAGAACTCCTCAAAACTTTAAAATTTCTTCACAAAGCAAACACCCATAACATGTTTTCAAACTTTAACAAAGCAATATTCAAAAATACAAACTTACCTATTGTTAGGACTTGTTAAACCTTCACTAAACTTCCTTGATTTTGCTATCAAACTCTTCCTTGTGATATGGAGGTAATCTTTAATGAAACAACCTAGGTGTTTGGAGGTGAATTGAAGGAGGTTGATGAAGCTTTATGCAAAACGGCAATGGAGGTTTTCAATTCTTCATTTCGGCATGGATGACCCAAGTGAGGGAGATGAAGATGCAGATTGTATAATAGGTGTACACCTGCCCATTTAGCTCTTAATTTATTCCATAGTGGTCCACTCATACAAATTAATTCATTTTATATGTTTAATTCTCATTTATTCCACATTAAACTCATAATTTTTGCTATTTACTTTATATACCCCCAATTTAATTTTTCATTATATTTTCCAAGTGTAATATTATTTATTTTTAATGGACATTTAGGTCAAAAGACACTTAAGGATGTCAAATGACCACAATGCCCCTGCTGTTGCATTCCGATTTTTCAGAATAATTTGGTTTTGTCTTTTTTCGATTTCTCACTTTTCCTTGTACTAATTATTTAATTTTTCTTTGATATTTCTAATGATATTTACACTTCAATTGATGTCTCTTTAAGTCCTAAAATATTTTCCGTGGTTCCCCGCAGTATTAGTCAACGGTCCACACCGTGACTTCCCGATGCGTCACCATCACTAGGGTTCTCATTGCTTAACTTGGTTACATTTCTTTGCTATTATTTTTCCTTCGCTTTTTCTTGTATTTTCTCTTCTTGTATTTTATTATTTTATGTCTCCTCACTCATAATGAAGTGTAGTTCTAGGCATCCTAGCTGTCCGAATAACACTGGTCACCGGAACAGTAGAACGCACTATCGAACATAGGGGTGTTACAATTCTCCCCCCCTTAAATAAATTTCATCTCGAAATTTTACTGCATTAGTCTCTCAACCTGTGGGTGCTGTCTCGATATCCTCTTCACGCTCCCAAGTAGCTTCCTCGGCCCGAATGATGGTTCCACAAAGACTTTAACTGTGTGTATCTGCTTGTTCTCACCGCTTCACCTCATATGCCAGAATTTTTATGGGTTCTTCCTCATATGAGATGTCTGGATTTACCTCAATCTCTTCAACTGATAGTACATGAGATGGGTCGGATTTGTACCTACTTAACATGGACACATGGAAGACACTGTGTATCCTTGCTAGCTCTGGAGGTAATGCCAACAGATATGCCAAAGGACCCACTCTTTCCAGAACTTCATATGGTCCGATGAAACGAGGACTCAGTTTCCTTTCGCCAAATCTCATAATCCTCTTCCAAGGAGAAACTTTGAGGAATACCTTATCACCCATCGTGCATATTCAATATCTCTTCTTTTCAAATCAACATAGGACTTGATGGTCCGATGCACTTTGAGTCTATCTCTAATTAATCTAATCTTTTCCTCTGTCTCACGAACAATTTCTCGCCCAATCATCTTCCTTTCACCTACTTCATCCCAACATAAGGGAGTTCTGCACTTTCGCCATACAAAGCTTCATATGGAGGCATCCCAATGCTTGATTGGTAGCTGTTGTTATAAGCAAACTCAATCAAAGGCAAGTGTGTATCCCAACTACCTTCAAATTCAATCACACAAGCCCGTAGCATATCCTCCAATATCTGAATAACCCTCTCGATCGCCATCCGTCTGGGTGGAATGTCAGGTCAAGTTCAATCTAGTTCCTAGGGCTCTCAAGACTACCCTAATCTAGAAGTGAACCTAGGATCTCCGCTGATACAATTGATAATCGGCACTCCATGCAATTTTACAATCTCATATATGTACAATCCGCTAATCTTTCCAGCTATAGTCCATCCGCATCGCAAAAAGTGAGCGACTTGGTCAATCACAACTATAACCCATACCGCATCATGACTACTCGTGGTCCTTGGAAGTCCCGTAACAAAATCCATAGTTATTCGCTCCCATTTCCACTGCATCGACAAAGGATGTAACAAACCACCGAACTTGATGTTTTGCCTTTACTTGCCGACAAGTTAGGCATTTGGAAACAAACTCAGCTATATCCTCTTCATGCCCATCCACCAAGAATGCTCTTTCAAATTTCTCTATACATTTTAGTTCCACCGTGGTGCATAGCAAGTGGAGACTCATGTGCTTCCTTCATAATGATCTGTCTCAATTCAAAGATCATTAGGAACGCATTCGCTTCGATGTATCAATAAACAATCATCACTCATAGAGAATTCATGTTTCTTGCCCTGGTGGACTTCTATCAGTAGCTTATGATATTTTTCATCACTTTGAGCACCATTCCGACCGATCAATCAACACCGGCAGACATGCCATGCGATCACCGTCATCCCTCATCATCAATCTCTAAACCGCATGTCAGGCTTTCAATTCATATACCATGGACAAAGGAGAAACTCTAAGACTTGCCATAGTCTTGTGACTTAAGGCGCCACCACCACATTTGCTTTCCCTGGCTGATAGTCTATTAAGCAATCATAGTCTTTAATGAGTTCTAACCATCTCCTCTACCTCAAATTCAATTCCTTCTGGGTGCCTAAGTACTTCAAGCTCTTGTGATCTGTGTAAATGTAGCATTTGTCTCCATACAAATAGTGTCTCCAGATCTTCAGAGCAAAAACAATAGCTGCTAGCTCCAGATCATGTGTTGGGTAGTTCCTCTCATGTGGTTTCAGCTGGCGTGATGCATAAGCAATGACATTCCGATCTTGCATCTGTACACAGCCTAACCCATTGTGAGAAGCATCACTATAAACTGTGTATTCTTTACCCGGAGTAGGTAAAGTGAGAACTGGAGCTTCAGTCAAACACCTCTTCAACTCATTAAAACTTTGCGGACATTTATCTGTCCACTAAAATTTTACATCCTTCCAAAGCAGTTTGGTCAGTGGAGAAGATAACATAGAAAACCCCTTCACAAACCGACGGTAATATCCAGCTAATCCCAGAAAACTGCGAATTTCTGTGATATTCCTGGGTGGCTTCCAATTAAGGATAGCTTCTACCTTGCTGGAATCTACCTTGATCCCTTCAGCTGACACAACATGTCCCAAAAAGGAGATTTCTTTCAGCCAAAATTCACATTTCGACAATTTGGCATATAACTGTTTCTCCCTTAAAGTCTGCAGTACAATCCGCAGATGTCTATCATGCTCTTCTGCATTCCTCGAGTATATCAAAATGTCATCAATAAACACCACCACAAATTGATCGAGATATGGTCTGAAGATAGTGTTCATCAGATCCATAAAAGCAGCTGGAGCATTTGTTAACCCGAATGGCATTACTAGAAACTCATAGTGGCCATACCAAGTTCTGAAAGCAGTTTTTGGAATACTCTGCTCTTGCACCTTCAACTGATAATAACCAGATCGCAAATCAATTTTGGAGAATACAATCGCACTCTTCAATCGATCGAAATGATCATCAATGCGAGGCAATGAATATCTGTTCTTTATTGTCACCTTATTCAACTGTCGGTAATCAATGCATAAGCGAGGAGTACCATCCTTCTTCTTAACAAAAAACACTGGTGCTCCCCAAGGTGATACACTAGGGCGGATGAAGCCCTTTTCAAGTAGTTCTTGCAATTTTATCTTCAACTCCTTCAACTCTGCTGGTGCCATTCTGTATGGCGTTATGGAGATTGGTTCCACACTGCATAACATTAATTTCAAATCGCACTTCTCTTCCAAGGTAATCGCAATTCATCAGAAACACATCCGAAAGTCATATCGTAGGGATGTCCTTCAATGCCGGACTTCCCCACTTGGGTGTCTACCACATGTGCCAAATATGCTTCACACTTTTCGATCATTTTTGCTAGTGCACCGAAATGATGTTTGATGGCAATAATCGCCTCTCCCATGTATTACCACATCGCCAGATCGAGGATACCAAAAGTGACTGTCTTCAGCCTACAGTCAATCATGGCATGATGCCTAGCTAACCAATCCATGCCCAAGATGATATCATAATCTCTGAAGGGCATTTCAATGAAATCAGACAGAAAAGTGTGTCCTTGGATCACTAAAGGACAATCTCTATACATTCTATTAACCCTGACTTCCTGTCCTAGTGGACTTGTTACTAGCACCTCAAAGTCCATTTGTATACATGGAACAATAATGCAATCAATAATGCTAGCACTCACATAAGAATGGGTAGAACCCGGGTCAAATAACACAAACACATTCTGATTAAAAGTTAATGTTGTACTAGAGTAGGATATCGCATATCTTTATTGGACTAGCGGTATCAATCAATCGAGTTTGGAACAACGGATGATTGTCAGAATATTCTTAGAAGTACTTGAGAAGAACTAAGGATTTATTCTTGATTTATGGAGGTGGAGACTTGCGTTGGATGGTTATCTGGATTACGATTTCCAATCGGATATCGATGATAGAGAATACCTCTTGGATATGTGTTCATTTGTAATGGAAGTGCGATGCGATTGGAAGAGTTTCAAGCGAATACATTTCGCGAATTCCTCACGAAGTGAGTATAATGCTTTGCATCGAGATCTTGCAAAGAAAACATTTGGATGAAGAAGTTACCGTGGCGGAACTTACGGTGGATTCCTTCCATTGAGTCGTGGTTGTGTTATGCACCATGTCACCATCTCGCGGTGCCACGTGTCACCTTGTGAAATGACCAAAAATGCCCACAATGTCTTAATTTTGGGTTCTTAACCTAGAAATAATTATTTTCTTCTTCTAATTAATTATATCCAAATATAAATTAATTAATTAATCTTGAGAAATAAGTTCAGAGAGAAGTTAGTGTTTGAAGCCGACTACTTGTAATCTACATCGGGCTTCAAGTTGGTTTCAAACCTCTTGCATCTCTCCCTGCTGGTAGCAAGTAAACTTATTGCATAATGGCTCAAGCGGGAAAATTCTCCTTCATACTCACCACCGATCCGCCTCGCTTCATTTAGGAATTCTTGTAGCTTCGGTCTACATAAGCATCGTGGACATATTTCGCTTTGAATTCTCGAAAAGTCATTCCATGTTAGCACCGCAGTTCTACTGCATCGTGGGGAATGGTTTTCCACCCATATAACATCCTCAGAGCAAAGATACAGAGTATTCGACCGAGCTCCTCCGCAATGCGCTTGAATACCCTATCCATCCTTTCTAACCATCGCTCACCTCTAGATGATCTACTGTCCCCTAGAACTCAGAGCCCCATACTTCATCAATTTATCATCGCTAGTAGGAGATTGTGGTTGTACCACCGTGTCCAGATTGGGACTTAAGTAGGCACGCACACCATTTGTTGGAACATTGCACCATTCACGAGCGAATCGAGCAGAAACTATGGTACCGCATGGTGTCACAACCATCGACATTGCGTAGGCTCGGGCATCCCTTGCACCTCTCAATAGATTGATCGATCAACGATCACCCTCTTCCATAGTCAATGCGAGGATCTTAGACCTCAACAAATTAACACAAGGAGATTTCCTCCCGTTAGTGCATATTTATAATGTAATGTACTGGATGTATCAAACAATGATATTGAGCAGCTGTACTATGAAGAAAGAATATTCAAGTAACATGTGGAAATAGAAATTAAAAACTTTGCTCTGATACCACTAAAACATGTCACACCCTACCCCTCATGAGCATAACATTTATCACGTAGTATACTAATGAATTACCAACTCCGTCACGATAACCCATTATTACACTAAAGGATTTTAAACTTTTCTTACTTCTTTACGATGGTGAGCACTATTTCTGGTGTTAAAACCTTTTTGAGCTAGTGATAGAACTAAGACATTTGAATTATTGGAATTTACCTTAAAATTTTGTGATGCCATCGTAATACCGGATAAACAATTCTTGAAGCACATAAAAAACACTTCCAATATGTTTCAAATCTACGGCTCCAAATATTTTCTCAACCTGACATATTTCTCAACTCAAATCCACGATGATTTTTTCAAATGAGATAAAAGAAATATAATACAATTTTTACAAGCCAAGATAACTCATGATATTTTACAAGCTATTATTAATTTAATTTATTGCAAAACCAAAAAAATATATACACATAGGTAGTCATACATTCACAGTACAAAATGCAAAAATGTGGTATACTCATTATACCCGATAATCTCTCACCGATGTACTAGCAAATAGCTCATCGCCTGTCTGTCTGCCTACTTGACAAAGAATAAAGCTATCACGAGACAATGTCTCAGCAGGTACAACATTAACCAAATACAACTTAAGTCACAGTTCATAAATCATTTAAATGATGGATATGTAAAATCATAGTTAAATCCAATACCATGAGTGTCAGAAGGAATTTAACACAATATCGCAATAAATATCAGAGATCAAAACATATTTAACTTCAAAAGACAGTAAATGTCAATAAGGATTTAACTCCATTTCACAATCTCATAATACAAATCAATAAATCACACACAGCTTAATCATGTTCCAAAGTTCAATTCGTCCCAAAAACCAATGGCTAATGAGGTATTCAATTCGTCCCAAAAGTCGATGACTAATGAGGAATAACATAGCTAGCTAGCAAAAATATGAGAACTCATCCAATTCGTTCTCAACAGGCACACACCTCAACACTTCAGCCAGAGAGGGAATTCAATTCGTCCCACTAGACAAGCTAGCGAGGAATACAATCAATATACATGATAGCTATGGTTTCAAACCATTTCCAATGCTTTTCAATCAATAAGTATCCATCAATATCATTCAAACAATTTCTCAAAGTTTCAAACCATTTACAATGCTTTTCAAGCAATAAATATCCATTCAAACACATTTTGACAATTTAAAACAATAATTTACAAATAGTCATAATTCATTTCAATTGAAAAATTCAAAAGAAATAGTTATTGTTCACAAACCTCTGATAACTGTCTCCTGGTCTGGACTCAGTATTTCCTTCCCTCTTCCTGAGTCTTTACTAACTGAGAAACACAATTTGAAGTGTTTCAGTACTAAATTAAACTGTCTCTATCGATAATGCTTGATAAGTAATTCACTGAAAGCTATTATTTGCTTAATCACCTAATATATCGACCCTCGATGCGTTCTAGGTAAATTAGGTTTTAGTGTCACTAATATGTCACATTCGATAGTGTTTTAGGGTTGGTACACGTTACCAATTTCATTTCCTTATTTAGTGCATTTTATTGCAACTTGCTGGATTCCGGTATACTAGTTTGACCTAGCTGGAAGACCTAGTTCCCTCGGTTTTCGGGTTTCGGTCAAAACTACAAACTTGTAGATCTATGTCTTATGGAACGCGGGGCAAAATTTTAGGTCATTCTGAGTTATGTAGACCAAGTTATGGTCATTTTACTATTGCTGGTCAAATGGCATCAAATTAGGTCATTTTAGGTCAAATTTGGTCAACTTTGGTTCGGCCAGTTTTTGGACCCGAACTTGTGCAAGCTGTTTGACTTGCTTATGGTCATTTCTGGGCTTTGGTGTCTTCATAAGACTTGTAGGTATGGGTCTTAACTATTCATGGTTAAACTTTCAGGTCAATTGGACCTGTTTTGAGTGAGTTATGGCTTAAACACTAACTGCTGCCCAATTGGTCAATTTTCAGGTCTCAATTGTACTTAATCCGGATTTGGTCATTTTTCAAGTTACCTTGCAAGCAGAATTTTGGTATGTTTCCTTCATGAAAGTTGGCACATTTTGTGCCTAGTTTCACCTCCAATTGGTCTCATACCAATTGGAGTTATACATTTAAAGTTATAGGCTAAAATGCATACTGTCCTTAAATACATTGCATAAACATGTATCAATTACACATTTGCCTTGCTACAAGTCCACTTCTCTTACCAATTCTGTTTTGGTACATTACCAAAACCATATACCACCTTACCTTAAAGTCATTTTGGGCAGAATACAAATGTCCTCAATACACCAAATGAAACTCTAATTCACAAAGTTGAAATACAACCACATATACACATAAACATTTCTAATTCTTACATACACTTTACACAACCAATTTACATACATATTCATCAATTCTCAATATCACAATTTATCCAATATCTCCATGAATTCAAACATTCATCAAGGAATCTCAAGGCTGCTGAATGCTTCACATTGCCAAAATTCCCCATAATTTCTTCCACTTCAATTCCAAATGCACAATCACCACATATACATGGAAATAACTTACTAGGACATTAATTCACCCTACTCAAAATAAATTCACATCAAATATATGTAAGAATACTTCATTAAATATAGAACTCCATGGCTGTCCAAAATTGGATATATCAAGAACTCCTCAAAACTTTAAAATTTCTTCACAAAGCAAACACCCATAACATGTTTTCAAACTTTAACAAAGCAATATTCAAAAATACAAACTTACCTATTGTTAGGACTTGTTAAACCTTCACTAAACTTCCTTGATTTTGCTATCAAACTCTTCCTTGTGATATGGAGGTAATCTTTAATGAAACAACCTAGGTGTTTGGAGGTGAATTGAAGGAGGTTGATGAAGCTTTATGCAAAACGGCAATGGAGGTTTTCAATTCTTCATTTCGGCATGGATGACCCAAGTGAGGGAGATGAAGATGCAGATTGTATAATAGGTGTACACCTGCCCATTTAGCTCTTAATTTATTCCATAGTGGTCCACTCATACAAATTAATTCATTTTATATGTTTAATTCTCATTTATTCCACATTAAACTCATAATTTTTGCTATTTACTTTATATACCCCCAATTTAATTTTTCATTATATTTTCCAAGTGTAATATTATTTATTTTTAATGGACATTTAGGTCAAAAGACACTTAAGGATGTCAAATGACCACAATGCCCCTGTTCGGGTTGCATTCCCGATTTTTCGGTAACACCGGGTTTTGTCTGTTTTTCGATTTCTCACTTTTCCTTGTACTAATTATTTAATTTTTCTTTGATATTTTTAATGATATTTACACTTCAATTGATGTCTCTTTAAGTCCTAAAAATATTTTCCAGGGTTCCCCGCAGTCCAGGGCTAGTCAACGGTCCACGCCGTGACTTCCCGATGCGGTCACCCATCACTAGGGTTCTCGGCTTGCTTAACTTGGTTACATTTCTTTGCTATTATTTTTCCTTCGTTTTTCTTGTATTTTCTCTTCTTGTATTTTATTATTTTATGTCTCCTCACTCATAATGAAGTGTAGTTCTAGGCATCCTAGCTGTCCGAATAACACTGGTCACCGGAACAGTAGAACGCACTATCGAACATAGGGGTGTTACAATTCTCCCCCCCTTAAATAAATTTCATCTCGAAATTTTACCTGGCATTAGTCTCTGAATAGCTGTGGGTGCTGTCTCCTGATATCCTCTTCACGTTCCCAAGTAGCTTCCTGGCCTGAATGATGGTTCCACAGCACTTTAACCAGGTGTATCTGTTGTTCTCACCGCTTCACCTCATATGCCAGAATTTTTATGGGTTCTTCCTCATATGAGATGTCTGGATTTACCTCAATATCTTCAACTGATAGTACATGAGATGGGTCAGATTTGTACCTCCTTAACATGGACACATGGAAGACACTGTGTATCCTTGCTAGCTCTGGAGGTAATGCCAACCGATATGCCAAAGGACCCACTCTTTCCAGAACTTCATATGGTCCGATGAAACGAGGACTCGCTTCCCTTTCTCGCCAAATCTCATAATCCTCTTCCAAGGAGAAACTTTGAGGAATACTTTATCACCCACTGCATACTCAATATCTCTTCTTTTCAGATCAACATAGGACTTCTGACGGTCTGATGCAGCCTTGAGTCTATCTCTAATTAATCTGATCTTTTCCTCTGTCTGCTGAACAATTTCTGGCCCAATCATCTTCCTTTCACCTACTTCATCCCAACATAAGGGAGTTCTGCACTTTCTGCCATACAAAGCTTCATATGGAGGCATCCCAATGCTTGATTGGTAGCTGTTGTTATAAGCAAACTCAATCAAAGGCAAGTGTGTATCCCAACTACCTTCAAATTCAATCACACAAGCCCGTAGCATATCCTCCAATATCTGAATAACCCTCTCGGATGGCCATGCATCTGTCTGGGTGGAATCTTTGTCTTTGAAGTTCAATCTAGTTCCTAGGGCTCTCAAGACTACCCCTGAATCTAGAAGTGAACCTAGGATCTCTGTCAGATACAATTGATACTGTCACTCCATGCAATTTTACAATCTCATATATGTACAATCTGGCTAATCTTTCCATGCTATAGTCCATCCAGATCGCAAAAAGTGAGCAGACTTGGTCAATCACAACTATAACCCATACCGCATCATGACTACTCGTGTCCTTGGAAGTCCTGTAACAAAATCCATAGTTATTCGCTCCCATTTCCACTGCATCGACAAAGGATGTAACAAACCAGCTGGAACTTGATGTTTTGCCTTTACTTGCTGACAAGTTAGGCATTTGGAAACAAACTCAGCTATATCCCTCTTAATGCCCATCCACCAGTAATGCTCTTTCAGCCCTCTATACATTTTAGTTCCACCAGGGTGCATAGCAAGTGGAGACTCATGTGCTTCCTTCATAATGATCTGTCTCAATTCAGCATCATTAGGAACGCACATTCTGCCCTGATGTAGCAATAAACCATCATCTCTCACAGAGAATTCAGGTTTCTTGCCTTGCTGGACTTCTTTCAGTAGCTTCTGATATTTTTCATCACTTTGAGCAGCCATTCTGATCTGATCAATCAACACTGGCTGTACATGCCATGCGACTACTGTCTGTCCCTCATCATCAATCTCTAAACTGGCATGCTGTGCTTTCAATTCATATACCATGGACAAAGGAGAAACTCTAAGACTTGCCATAGTCTTGTGACTTAAGGCGTCAGCCACCACATTTGCTTTCCCTGGCTGATAGTCTATTAAGCAATCATAGTCTTTAATGAGTTCTAACCATCTCCTCTACCTCAAATTCAATTCCTTCTGGGTGCCTAAGTACTTCAAGCTCTTGTGATCTGTGTAAATGTAGCATTTGTCTCCATACAAATAGTGTCTCCAGATCTTCAGAGCAAAAACAATAGCTGCTAGCTCCAGATCATGTGTTGGGTAGTTCCTCTCATGTGGTTTCAGCTGGCGTGATGCATAAGCAATGACATTCCGATCTTGCATCTGTACACAGCCTAACCCATTGTGAGAAGCATCACTATAAACTGTGTATTCTTTACCCGGAGTAGGTAAAGTGAGAACTGGAGCTTCAGTCAAACACCTCTTCAACTCATTAAAACTTTGCGGACATTTATCTGTCCACTAAAATTTTACATCCTTCCAAAGCAGTTTGGTCAGTGGAGAAGATAACATAGAAAACCCCTTCACAAACCGACGGTAATATCCAGCTAATCCCAGAAAACTGCGAATTTCTGTGATATTCCTGGGTGGCTTCCAATTAAGGATAGCTTCTACCTTGCCGAATCTACCTTGATCCCTTCACTGACACAACATGTCCCAAAAGGAGATTTCTTTCAGCCAAATTCACATTTAGACAATTTGGCATATAATCGCTTTCTCCTTAAAGTCTCAGCATAATCCGCAGATGTCTATCATGCTCTCGCATTCCTCGAGTATATCAAAATGTCATCAATAAACACCACCACAAATTGATCGAGATATGGTCTGAAGATAGTGTTCATCAGATCCATAAAAGCAGCTGGAGCATTTGTTAACTCGAATGGCATTACTAGAAACTCATAGTGGCCATACCGAGTTCTGAAAGTAGTTTTTGGAATACTCTGCTCTTGCACCTTCAACTGATAATAACCAGATCGCAAATCAATTTTGGAGAATACAGTTGCATTCTTCAATCGACGAACAGATCATCAATGCGAGGCAATGAATATCTGTTCTTTATTGTCACCTTATTCAACTGTCGGTAATCAATGCATAAGCGAGGAGTACCATCCTTCTTCTTAACAAAAAACACTAGTGCTCCCCAAGGTGACACACTAGGGCGGATGAAGCCCTTTTCAAGTAGTTCTTGCAATTTTATCTTCAACTCCTTCAACTCTGCTGGTGCCATTCTGTATGGCGTTATGGAGATTGGTTCCACACCAGGCATAACATTAATTTCAAACTGCACTTCTCTTTCCGGAGGTAATCCTGGCAATTCATCAGGAAACACATCCGAAAGTCATATCGTAGGGATGTCCTTCAATGCTGGACTCCCCACTTGGGTGTCTACCACATGTGCCAAATATGCTTCACACCCTTTCTGATCATTTTTCTGGCTAGTGCAGCCGAAATGATGTTTGATGGCAATAACTGCCTCTCCCCATGTATTACCACATCGCTGTACTGAGGGAGACCAAAAGTGACTGTCTTCAGCCTACAGTCAATCATGGCATGATGCCTAGCTAACCAATCCATGCCCAAGATGATATCATAATCTCTGAAGGGCATTTCAATGAAATCAGACAGAAAAGTGTGTCCTTGGATCACTAAAGGACAATCTCTATACATTCTATTAACCCTGACTTCCTGTCCTAGTGGACTTGTTACTAGCACCTCAAAGTCCATTTGTATACATGGAACAATAATGCAATCAATAATGCTAGCACTCACATAAGAATGGGTAGAACCCGGGTCAAATAACACAAACACATTCTGATTAAAAGTTGAGAAGGTACCAGCTACAACATCAGATGTCTCGGCCTCTTCCCTCTGTCTCATTGCATACATTACGATCGAGCACCTTTGTCTTGCTCGATTGTTTCATCGTGCCTTGGCGTCTTGGGCTACCTCTACCACTGCCTCTACCTATGCTGGGTGGTTGTGAACTTCTAGTGACAGGGCTCTGAACTGACCCTTCTGCAATAGTAGGAGGTGGTCCAACCCTACGACTACTGGTGCAGTCCTTGGCAAAGTGTCCTGTGCCTCCATAGTTATAACAGGCTCCAATAGCCTTGTAGCAGATCCCACCATGATTTCTTCCACATGTCTCACATTGGCGGGGAGGGTAGGAACCTCTGGTACTCACGACTGGATAGGGGAGGCTTCTGTCCTGAATATCTTCCCCTACCAAATTTCTTGCCACCTCTGCCATGTCCCCCATAGTTCTTCCTCTTTCTAGTAGGACCACTGGAACTCTGTTTTACATATTTTCCCTCTTTCTCTGTCTTCTCTGATTTCTTTTTCTGTGGAGCAGCTTCAGACTCAATTCTTTCTAACTCTAGAGCTTGAGAAATAAGTTCAGAGAAGTTAGTGTGTTTGAAGCCGACTACTTGTAATCTGATACTGGGCTTCAAGTTGGTTTCAAACCTCTTGCATCTCTCCCTGCTGGTAGCAAGTAAACTTACTGCATAATGGCTCAAGCGGGAAAATTCTCCTTCATTCTGCTGCCCTGTCTGTCTGTCTACTTGCGACATCAATAAAAAGCTATCGCTGAGACAATGTCTCAGTGGTGCACAACTGTTAGTAGTATGCCCTAGAGCATATCATTTAGTATGTATCTTGTATATATTTTATTAATAAAAGGCATTTCCACTTTTCCGTTTACATAATATATTTATGTGTAATAGAAAAGGTCCATTGATATTTTGTTAGAAATATTATTCTTAAGTTGTTAAGAATATGAGTGACAATATTTCTAGCACAAAGTATCATAAATAGGTTCACAATCGAGGATACTTCATAATAAGGACATGACTTATCCAGAAAGATTGTATTCATGTTTGTTCCCAAGTTATTTATATGAGATATAAATAAGATGGAATGGTGAGTCTCATGCCATATAACATACATGATAGGCACTTATACATGATAAGTAGGCCGAACCAGTGACACTTATGACAAGCACATGGAGTTTACTCTTGTCAATGTTTTGTCATAAATCATATCAGTGCATATAATCTTTAGACTGAGATAGCACAGTTATCTTGTATATAGGTAGTTTGAGTTTGATCTCGCTTTCATACTTGTACTGTATGGGTATATGGGCATCTGTTGGCTCCTACTAGTTATATATGGAGGTAGGTGTTGATCAAGATGGAATCTGTTCCTCTAAGTAAATAGAGTTAAAATCCTATGTTCATTTAATTGTTCTTGATGTTTCAAGTTCCTGCCAGACAGATAGATTTATTCGTAAAAGAGTTTCGATGAGAAAAATCTTTTAATCAAGAACTGGAATTAAAAGAGAATATAATATTCATAGCAAATGGAGTTTGACATAAACCATGACTCAACTTTGAGTTGGGATTTTGTAAAGAGAGATTCTAGTGCATGGTAACATATGATTATAGGTTCATTTAAGGTAAACCTTATTACTAATTGGGTGGCCATGGCATGCTATGCTAGGTGTTAACCATGGTCTATGAGGTTCATAAAATGATTTAGAGAAATCATTTATGGTAAGAAAGAGTTCTGATGATATTAAGAGTTGATATCATGTCTCATTGCCAATTAGTGATGAGCCTAGTAAGTCACACACATACACAAGTTATCACCTATTTAAATATGATTTAATTAATTAATTAATTAAAGAGTTTAATTGATTAATTAAATAGATTTGGTTTGCAATTAAATTGCAAAGTCCCTAGCATGACTTGAAACCAAATCTAGATTATTGGATGTATAGTATAAATTAAATTTATATTTAAAGTGTTTAAATATGAATTTAATTGATGAGAAATTAATTAATAGAGATTAATTAATTAATTTATATTTGATATAAATTAATTAGAAGAAGAAAATAATTATTTTGGGTTAAGAACTCAAAATTCAGACACAGGGCATTTTGGTCATTTCACGGCAGTGACACGTGGCACCATGAGATGGTGACACATGGCATAACACATAAGCTTGCCAAATGTTTTTTTTAATCATGTAAGATGATTAAAATCAAGATTAAATATAGGTTTGACACTTGGCACAATGTGATTGGGTCACTTAAACCTAGAGCTAATCAAAGGGTGACATGTGGCTAGGGTTTAATGTGTTAACCTAGCTATTTAAGTGGGGTTATGAAAAGAAAACATAACCAGCAGCCTCTCCTCTCATATGTCACGCCACTTTGAGCCTCTCCAGCTATTTCTCTTCATCTCTCATCAATTCAAAGAGATTAGCCATCAATCTCTTGAATTAAGAACACTAGAAATTGTTTCTAGTGTCCTGCTTGCATCTCTAAACTCTTAAAAGGCATAACATGAAAATCTAATTAATAAAAAAGGCTTTACAAGCTGTTCAAGGGCTGCCATAGGTGGTCTTGGTGTGGACGAGCTCGAGGGACCACATCCGTGTCCTCAAGACGAATCTCAAAGGCGCAGACACGCTGCAAAGACATCAAGAGGTTAGTGTAATCGTTCTTGATTTAATCTAGGGTTCTAAAATTAATTTGATTAATTTTAAAATCTTAAATGGCAAATACAGATCCAAAAACATATTAAAAGAGTTTTAATATGTTGTTTATCATTGAAATCAAATAGATAAAAATAAATCTTGCATAGTGCATGTGACCCTAGGTGAAAATTTTTGAATTCAATGGTATAATCTTGTGTTTTTCACGCTTCCGTTCCTTCAATTGGTATCAGAGCCACTATATTTGCCATTTAGATTGTTGATTATATAATTTAATTGTGTGTTTGATCATGAGATCAAGAGATTCATTGCTGGTTGGATCATGAGATGTGGCGTCACACATGGCGAAGCTACCATTGGTGGCGGCAACAATGGTTCCTTGGGTGGTTCAAGGTTTGGCTTTTAATTCTGCAATTGTTGTATGATCTAAGGCCTATTCTTTGACTAATTAAAGTGTTTAATTAGTTGTTTTAATCACACAATTAAATTATGATTCAAATCAGAATTTTAAAAATTGTTTGAATGTGATTCAAATCTGAATTTTAAAAGTTGTTTGAATGTGATCCAAATCTGAATTTTTAAAGTTGTTTGAATCATATTTAAATATGATTTTTAAAATTGATTCAATAAAATTCAGATCTGATTTTTTAAAAAATATTTGAATGTGATTCAAATCTGATTTTTTAAAAAATTGTTTGAATGTGATTCAAATCTGAATTTTTGAAGTTGTTTGAATGTGATTCAAATCTGAATTTTTAAATTTGTTTGAATGAGATTCAAATCTAAATTTTTAAATTTATTTGAATCATATTCAAATCTGGAATTTTAAGTTGAATATGAGATATTCAATTTAATTTAAGAATGTATGTTTTATTTAATTGTTAAATAGTGATATGCATGATGGATGATCATGGACTATAAAAGACCAATGTGATTGGATTTATTTCTTTTATGTTTCTTTGGGATTGTAAATTAATTAATTTATTTTAATTTATTTTGGGCATGTATTATTAAGTTTGTAATATTTTGGGTTGTAATTTCATTTATTTAAGTTCTTGTAAATTCGCCTTGGTATGCCAAGGATTACTATGTAATATTGGATTGCAAGAAGTTCAAGGAGGTCAAGAGCATTGGTGGGACCAAAGGGGAGGAATTCAATATCAAGTGTTGATTATGTACTCCTTCAGCAACTCTTGTAAAATGAATGAATGAAATGCACCTAGGAATGCCCCGATTCAATTCTTGGTGGCTCGAATTGAATCCCTTAGAAAGTCCATGATCATACCATATTTATCGCTTATCCATGAATGCATGAGATGTATGGGAATGTATGCAATTATATGATATATGCATGCTAAATGGATAATGTGCAAAGTGAGACCTTAATAGTAATTAGGATGGCTATAAAATCTTCCAAACAAATGATTAAGTTGGAAATGCTATAATTAAAGTAATTATAACATAAGCCCTCCATTGGGGCAATTATTTTAAGAAATTTTAAATAGTTGCATGAGATGCAATTAATTTAAGAGATTTTCTTAAGAATAATTGTTACGCATGAGATGTTGTAAATATGTAAATGGTTTGGTGGCCAATATTGGATGTACCTGAGGACATTAAAATTATTTGCATAATTATCGCTCAATGGGATCAACTTAACTAATGCAAGATAAGTCAATATTGGATGTACGAGATTTTGAGCATTAGGGGCTAGTAAAGGATTGAACCTCACATGAGATGTGATGGGCAAGGAGTTGCTCACTTATAGTTTATTGTAATTCCAATAATGGATGTACTGAGGATGATCAATAGAATTATAAGAATTCAATCACCCACTAGAAATCCATCCAACTAGGATTTCCGTTTTCTACTCTGGAAGTGTAGGATTCGCTAAGTTAGTGGGAGGACCAATTTGATTAAAAGACCATAATCATTTTGGTTAATTACATGATACATTTACTAATTAATCTGGTTATTTCGCAATTAATTTTCTCGATAAAAATGAGCACAAAACAACCACCACCATCCAATATCCTTGCAAGCATACTTGATCACAACAGTTGACAGGACCTAATCATCGATTGGCTAAGAAATTTGAAACTTGTCTGAACCTTGAACATATAGGATATGTTCTATATTCAAATGTTCCTGGTCCCTTACCTCCAGAGGCCACACAAGAGGAACATGAAACTTTGGACAAGTGGAAGGAGCATGATATGAGAGCTAAGTGTTACATGCTTGCTTCTTTGAGTAATGAGTTACGAAGCAACATGAGAACATGCAGAGTGCGAGTGAGATCCTCCTTCACCTACAAGAGTTGTATGGTGAGCACAAAGAGAATGCTAGGTATGAGATATCTAGACCTATTCCGTATGAGGATGTCCGAGGGATGAATGTTGGGGATCATGTCCACAAGATGATTCGGTGATTGAGCAGCTTGGAACATCTTGACTTCAACATGGATTTCCAACTACAGACGGATTTGATCCTTCATCCCTTCACGAGTCTTTTGGGAATTTTGTGACAAATTTCCATATGACTAAACAGAATGCACCTTAGCTGAATTACTCAACATGCTTGGTTATTGCCCAAAAGAATATGCCAGTGCAATAAAGGAAAAGAGGTAGCTTTGTTGCATCTTCTTACTGGAAAGTCCAACAAGAAGAAGGGCAATAAGAAAAAGAAACCTCGATTCTGGTCCTTCCAAGAAAATAGCTAAACAGTAAAAGGAAGACCAAAGTCGACAAAGGCAAAGGAAAGCGTTTCCACCGCCAACAGAAAGTGTTTCCATTGCAAGAAGAAAGTGTTTCCATCGGCGCAGTATAGCAATCTAAATGAATGCAATGCCATGGTGAAAACCAACTCAGGTTCAAAATATATTTGGCACTTAAGGTTATGTCATGTTGCAGAAGATAGGATTGCAAAACTGGAGAAAATGGGGATTCTATCCTCATTGGGCTCTGAGCCTACTCCAACTTGTGAATCTTGCCTTCAGGGCCAAAATACTAAATCACCCTTTGTTGGACAAGGGCTAAGAGCTGAAAATATTTTGGAGCTAATACATAGTGATGTATGTGGTCCATTTAAAGAAATGGCTAGAGGGGATTTTCATTATTTTATTACTTTTACTGATGATAAATCAAGGTTTGGGTATTTGTATTTGATGAAATACAAATATGAATCTTTTGAAAAGTTCAAAGAATTTAAATCTGAAGTAGAAAATCAAACAGGAAAGAGTATTAAAGCTCTTCGATCAGATCGTGGAGGTGAATATTTGAGTACTGAATTTGATGAATACTTGAGAGAGCATGGCATTGTTTCTCAGCTGACTCCTCCAGGAATGCCACAACTGAATGGTGTATCTGAAAGGAGAAATCATACCCTATTGGATATGGTACGTAGTACGATGAGCTATACTGATATGCCAATCTTCTTTGGGGATTTGCATAAGAATCAGCTTTGTATATTTTGAATAGGATTCCATCAAAATCGCTTTCTTCCACACCTTATGAGATATGGCATGGAAGAAAACCAAGTCTTAAGCATGTTAAGATTTGGGGTTGTCCAAATTATATCAAAAGTGAACAATGATAAATTGGAGACCAGATCAGAAAAAGGTCGATTTGTTGGATATCCAAAAGATAGTTTTGGATATTATTTTTATTTGCATACTTCACAAAAGGTTGTGATAAGTAGAGATGCCACATTTCTTGAACAACAGTTTGTTCAAGAAGGAGGCAAAGGAAGGCAAATAGAGTTAGAATTGGAGAATTCTGACCAACCAATGCATCGATGGATATAGATCCATCTAGTCAACCTATACCCATTGATGAAACATCTACAGATGTTCCTCGTAGAACAACTAGGGTATCTCACCCACCAGTGAGATATGGTTTTCTTCTTGAAGAAGAACAAGAGTTGTCTACTCATGAAGAAGTAGATCATGGAGATGATCCACTTACCTATGAAGAAGCTATATCAGATATAGACTCTTCAAAATGGATTGATGCTATGAAATTCGAGATTGATTCCATGTATAAGAATCAAGTTTGGGATCTTGTTGACCCACCAAGGTATTGTACCTATAGGGAACAAATGGGTTTTCAAGAAGAAAATTGGTTCTGATGGAAAGGTAGAGACCTATAAGGCAAGGCTAGTAGCGAAAGGGTTTCGCCAAAGGCAAGGAATAGACTATGAGGAGATTTTCTCGCCTGTTGCCATGCTTAAATCAATTAGGATTTTATTAGCAATAGCTGCGTACTATGATTATGAGATTTGGCAGATGGATGTCAAAACAGCTTTTCTCAATGGATACATTGAAGAAAACATTTTCATGGAACAACCTAAGGGATTTGAATCCTAAGATGGTTCCAAGGTATGCAAGCTAAAGCAATCCATTTATGGGTTGAAACAAGCTTCGAGGAGTTGGAACATCCGTTTTGATGAAGCCATTAAATCTTTTGGTTTTATCAAAAATGAGGATGAGCCATGTGTATATAAGAAGGTTAGTGACAGTGCTATCACTTTCCTTGCCTTATATGTGGATGACATACTGTTGATGGGTAATGATATAGGTATGTTGACGACTATAAAGGTATGGTTGTCAAATACATTCTCCATGAAAGACTTAGGGGAGGCAACCTATATTCTTGGGATTCGCATCTATAGAGATAGAGCGAAAAGAATAATTGGTTTATCCCAAAGTCTATACTTGGAAAAGGTGTTAAAGAGGTTTAACATGCTTGATTCCAAGAGAGGATTGTTACCAAGTGAGACATGGTATCCACCTTTCTAAAGAGATGTCTACATAGACTCCTGAAGAAAGAGATTTGATGGACTGGATTGCATATGCTTCGTCTATTGGAAGTTTATTGTATGCAATGTTGTGTTCTAGTCCAGTTATCGCATATCTCGTTAGTTTGACTAGCGGTATCAATCCAATCCGTGTTTGGAACATCGATAGTCACAAGAATATTCTTAAGTACTTAAGAAGAACTAAGGATTTATTCTTGATTTATGGAGGTGGAGACTTGCAATTGGATGGTTATACTGATTCTGATTTCCAATTAGATATTGATGATAGAAAGTCTACCTGGATATGTGTTCATTTGTAATGGAGGTGCGATCGGTTGGAAGAGTTCCAAACAGAGCACGATTGCAGATTCCACTCATCGAGGTCGAGTATATTCTCGCATCGATGTCGCAAAAGAAGTCGCTTTGGATGAAGAAGTTCGTGATGTAACTTACAAGAGTTCCTTCCATTGAGTCAGCAGTTCCATTACACTGTGACAACAATGGAGCAGTCATATAGGCTAAGGAACTAAGGTCTCACCCAAAATCCAAACACATAGAAAGGCACTACCACATTTTCAGAGATATAGTTGGGCAAGGCAATATAGCCATGCAGAAAATAGCATCAGCTGAAAATCCGGCTGATTCATTCACTAAGCCTTTGTCATAAGCTCAGTTAGACTGACATCTTGAGAAGATGGGTCTAAGGTATTGTAATGAATGGCTCTAGTGCTAGTGGGAGATTGTTAGTAGTATGCCCTAGAGCATATCATTTAGTATGTATCTTGTATATATTTTATTAATAAAAGGCATTTCCACTTTTCCGTTTACATAATATATTTATGTGTAATAGAAAAGGTCCATTGATATTTTGTTAGAAATATTATTCTTAAGTTGTTAAGAATATGAGTGACAATATTTCTAGCACAAAGTATCATAAATAGGTTCACAATCGAGGATACTTCATAATAAGGACATGACTTATACTTAACGATTGTATTCATGTTTTTTCCAAAGTTATTTATATGATATAGAAATAGGATGGAATGGTGTGTCTCATGCCATATAACATACTTGATAGGGACTTATACATGATAAGTAGGTCGAACCGGTGACACTTATGACAAGCACATGGAGTTTACTCTTGTCAATGTTTTGTCATAAATCATATCGATGCATATAATCTTTAGACACGAGATAGCATGATTATCTTGTATATAGGTAGTTTGAGTTTGATATCGCTTTCATACTTGTACCGTGTATGGGTATATGGGCATCTGTTGGCTCCTACTAGTTATATATGGAGGTAGGTGTTGATCAAGATGGAATCTGCCTCTAAGTAAATAGAGTTAAAATCCTATGTTCATTTAATTGTTCTTGATGTTTCAAGTTCTGGCCAGACAGATAGATTTATTCGTAAAAGAGTTTCGATGAGAAAAATCTTTTAATCAAGAACTGGAATTAAAAGAGAACATAATATTCATAGCAAATGGAGTTTGACATAAACCATGACTCAATTTTGAGTTGGGATTTTGTAAATGAGAGATTCTAGTGCATGGTAACATATGATTATAGGTTCATTTAAGGTAAACCTTATTACTAATTGGGTGGCCATGGCATGCTATGCTAGGTGTTAACCATGGTCTATGAGGTTCATAAAATGATTTAGAGAAATCATTTATGGTAAGAAAGAGTTCTGATGATATTAAGAGTTGATATCATGTCTCATTGCCAATTAGTGATGAGCCTAGTAAGTCACACACATACACAAGTTATCACCTATTTAAATATGATTTAATTAATTAATTAATTAAAGAGTTTAATTGATTAATTAAATAGATTTGGTTTGCAATTAAATTGCAAAGTCCCTAGCATGACTTGAAACCAAATCTAGATTATTGGATGTATAGTATAAATTAAATTTATATTTAAAGTGTTTAAATATGAATTTAATTGATGAGAAATTAATTAATAGAGATTAATTAATTAATTTATATTTGATATAAATTAATTAGAAGAAGAAAATAATTATTTTGGGTTAAGAACTCAAAATTAAGACACAGGGGCATTTTGGTCATTTCACAGTGTGACACGTGGCACCATGAGATGGTGACACATGGCATAACACATAAGCTTGCCAAATGTTTTTTTAATCATGTAAGATGATTAAAATCAAGATTAAATATAGGTTTGACACTTGGCACAATGTGATTGGGTCACTTAAACCTAGAGCTAATCAAAAGGTGACATGTGGCTAGGGTTTAATGTGTTAACCTAGCTATTTAAGTGGGGTTATGAAAAGAAAACATAACCAGCAGCCTCTCCTCTCATATGTCACGCCACTTTGAGCCTCTCCAGCTATTTCTCTTCATCTCTCATCAATTCAAAGAGATTAGCCATCAATCTCTTGAATTAAGAACACTAGAAATTGTTTCTAGTGTCCTGTTTACATCTCTAATCTCTTAAAAGGCAGAACTTGAATTTCTAATTAATAGAAAAGGCTTTAGAAGCTGTTCAAGGGCTGCCATAGGTGTTCTTGGTGTGGACAAGCTAGAGGGACAACATCTGGTGTCCTGAAGACGAATCTCAAAGGCGCAGACACGCTGCAGCACATCAAGAGGTTAGTGTAATCGTTCTTGATTTAATCTAGGGTTCTAAAATTAATTTGATTAATTTTAAAATCTTAAATGGCAAATACAGATCCAAAAACATATTAAAAGAGTTTTAATATGTTGTTTATCATTGAAATCAAATAGATAAAAATAAATCTTGCATGGTGCATGTGACCCTAGGTGAAAATTTTTGAATTCAATGGTATAATCTTGTGTTTTTCACGCTTCCGTTCCTTCAACAACATTAACCAAATACAACTTAAGTCACAGTTCATAAATCATTTAAATGATGGATATGTAAAATCATAGTTAAATCCAAGACCATGAGTGTCAGAAGGAATTTAACACAATATCACAATAAATCTCAGAGATCAAAACATATTTAACTTCAAAAGACAGTAAATGTCAATAAGGATTTAACTCCATTTCACAATCTCATAATACAAATCAATAAATCACACACAGCTTAATCATGTTCCAAAGTTCAATTCGTCCCAAAAGCCGATGGCTAATGAGGTATTCAATTCGTCCCAAAAGTCGATGACTAATGAGGAATAACATAGCTAGCTAGCAAAAATATGAGTACTCATCCAATTCGTCCTCAACAGGCACACACCTCAACACTTCAGCCAGAGAGGGAATTCAATTAGTCCCACTAGACAAGCTAGCGAGGAATACAATCAATATACATGATAGCTGTGGTTTCAAACCATTTCCAATGCTTTTCAATCAATAAGTATCCATCAATATCATTCAAACAATTTCTCACAGTTTCAAACCATTTACAATGCTTTTCAAGCTATAAATATCCATTCAAACACATTTCCACAATTTAAAACAATAATGTACAAATAGTCATAATTCATTTCAATTAAAAAATTCACAAAAAATAGTTTTTATGCACAAATCTCTGATAACTGTCTCCTGGTCTGGACTCAGTGTTTCCTTCCCTTTTCCTGAGTCTTTACTAACTGAGAAACACAATTTGAAGTGTTTCAGTACTAAATTAAACTGTCTCTATCGATAATGCTTGACAAGTAATTCACTGAAAACTATTATTTGCTTAATCGCCTAATATATCGACCCTCGATGCATTCTAGGTAAATTAGGTTTTAGTGTCACTAATATGTCACATTTGATAGTGTTTTAGGGTTGGTACACGTTACCAATTTCATTTCCTTGTTTAGTGCATTTTATTGCAACTTGCTAGATTCCGGTATACTAGTTTGACCTAGCCGGAAGACCTAGTTCCCTCGGTTTTCGGGTTTCGGTCAAAACTAAAAACTTGTAGATCTATGTCTTATGGAACGCGGGGCAAAATTTTAGGTCATTCTGAGTTATGTAGACCAAGTTATGGTCATTTTACTATTGCTGGTCAAATGGCATCAAATTAGGTCATTTTAGGTCAAATTTGGTCAACTTTGGTTCGGCCAGTTTTTGGACCCGAACTTGTGCAAGCTGTTTGACTTGCTTATGGTCATTTATGGGCTTTGGTGTCTTCATAAGACTTGTAGGTATGGGTCTTAACTATTCATGGTTAAAATTTCAGGTCAATTGGACCTGTTTTGATTGAGTTATGGCCTAAACACTAACTGCTGCCCAATTGGTCAATTTTCAGGTCTCAATTGTACTTAATCCGGATTTGGTCATTTTTCAAGTTACCTTGCAAGCAGAATTTTGGTATGTTTCCTTCATGAAAGTTGGCACATTTTGTGCCTAGTTTCACCTCCAATTGGTCTCATACCAATTGGAGTTATACATTTAAAGTTATAGGCTAAAAAGCATACTGCCCTTAATTACATTGCATAAACATGTATCAATTACACATTTGCCTTGCTACAAGTCCACTTCTCTTACCAATTCTGTTTTTGTACATTACCAAAACCATATACCACCTTACCTTAAAGTCATTTTGGGCAGAATACAAATGTCCTCAACACACCAAATGAAACTCTAATTCACAAAGTCGAAATACAACCACATATACACATAAACATTTCTAATTCTTACATACGCTTTACACAACCAATTTACATACATATTCATCAATCCTCAATATCACAATTTATCCAATATCTCCATGAATTCAAACATTCATCAAGGAATCTCAAGGCTGCCGAATGCTTCACATTGCCAAAATTCCCCATAGTTTCTTCCACTTCAATTCCAAATGCACAATCACCACATATACATGGAAAAAACTTACTAGGACATTAATTCACCCTACTCAACATAAATTCACATGAAATATATGTAAGAATACTTCATTAAATATAGAACTCCATGGCTGTCCAAAATTGGATATATCAAGAACTCCTCAAAACTTTAAAATTTCTTCACAAAGCAAACACCCATAACATGTTTTCAAACGTTAACAAAGCAATATTCAAAAATACAAACTTACCTATTGTTAGGACTTGTTAAACCTTCAATAAACTTCCTTGATTTTGCTATCAAACTCTTCCTTGTGATATGGAGGTAATCTTTAATGAAACAACCTAGGTGTTTGGAGGTGAATTGAAGGAGGTTGATGAAGCTTTATGCAAAACGGCAATGGAGGTTTTCAATTCTTCATTTCGGCATGGATGAACCAAGTGAGGGAGATGAAGATGCAGATTGTATAATAGGTGTACACCTGCCCATTTAGCTCTTAATTTATTCCATAGTGGTCCACTCATACAAATTAATTCATTTTATATGTTTAATTCTCATTTATTCCACATTAAACCCATAATTTTTGCTATTTACTTTATATACCACCAATTTAATTTTTCATTATATTTTCCAAGGGTAATATTATTTATTTTTAATGGAAATTTAGATCAAAAGACACTTAAGGATGTCAAATGACCACAATGCCCCTGTTCGGGTTGCATTCCCGATTTTTCGGTAACACCGGGTTTTTTCTGTTTTTCGATTTCTCACTTTTCCTTGTACTAATTATTTAATTTTTCTTTGATATTTCTAATGATATTTACACTTCAATTGATGTCTCTTTAAGTCCTAAAAATATTTTCCAGGGTTCCCCGCAGTCCAGGGCTAGTCAACGGTCCACGCCGTGACTTCCCGGTGCGGTCACCCATCGCTAGGGTTCTCGGCTCGCTTAACTTGGTTACATTTCTTTGCTATTATTTTTCCTTTGTTTTTCTTGTGTTTTCTCTTCTTGTATTTCATTATTTTATGTCTCCTCACTCATAACGAAGTGTAGTTCTAGGCATCCTAGCTGTCCGAATAACACTGGTCACCGGAACAGTAGAACGCACTACCGAACATAGGGGTGTTACAATTCTCCCCCCCTTAAATAAATTTCGTGTCGAAATTTTACCTGGCATTAGTCTCTGAACAGCTGTGGGTGCTGTCTCCTGATATCCTCTTCACGTTCTCAAGTAGCTTCCTGGCCTGAATGACGGTTCCACAACACTTTAACCAGGTGTATCTGTTTGTTCCTCAGCTGCTTCACCTCATATGCCAGAATTTTTATGGGTTCTTCCTCATATGAGAGGTCTGGATTTACCTCAATCTCTTCAACTGATAGTACAAGAGATGGGTCAGATCTGTACCTCCTTAACATGGACACATGGAAGACACTGTGTATCCTTGCTAGCTCTGGAGGTAATGCCAATCGATTTGCCAAAGGACCCACTCTTTCCAGAACTTCATATGGTCCGATGAAACGAGGACTCAGTTTCCCCTTTCTGCCAAATCTCATAATCCTCTTCCAAGGAGAAACTTTGAGGAATACCTTATCACCCACTGCATATTCAATATCTCTTCTTTTCAAATCAACATAGGACTTCTGACGGTCTGATGCAGCCTTGAGTCTATCTCTAATTATTCTGATCTTTTCCTCTGTCTGCTAAACAATTTCTGGCCCAATCATCTTCCTTTCATCTACTTCATCCCAACATAAGGGAGTTCTGCACTTTCTGCCATACAAAGCTTCATATGGAGGCATCCCAATGCTTGATTGGTAGCTGTTGTTATAAGCAAACTCAATCAAAGGCAAGTGTGTATCCCAACTACCTTGAAATTCAATCACACAAGCCCGTAGCATATCCTCCAATATCTGAATAACCCTCTCAGACTGGCCATCTGTCTGTGGGTGGAATGCTATGCTGAAGTTCAATCTAGTTCCTAGGGCTCTCTGAAGACTACCCTAGAATCTAGAAGTGAACCTAGGATCTCTGTCAGATACAATTGATACTGGCACTCCATGCAATTTTACAATCTCATATATGTACAATCTGGCCAATCTTTCCAGGCTATAGTCCATCCGTACTGGCAAAAAGTGAGCAGACTTGGTCAATCTGTCAACTATGACCCATACTGCATCATGACTACTCTGTGTCCTTGGAAGTCCTGTAACAAAATCCATAGTTATTCGTTCCCATTTCCACTCTGGTACAGACAAAGGATGTAACAAACCAGTTGGAACTTGATGTTCTGCCTTTAATTGCTGACAAGTTAGGCATTTGGAAACAAACTCAGCTATATCCCTCTTCATGCCCATCCACCAGTAATGCTCTTTCAGCCCTCTGTACATTTTAGTTCCACCAGGGTGCATAGCAAATGGAGATTCATGTGCTTCCTTCATAATGATCTGTCTCAATTCAGCATCATTAGGAACGCACATTCTGCCCTGATGTAGCAATAAACCATCATCTCTCACAGAGAATTCAGGTTTCTTGCCCTGCTGGACTTCTTTCAGTAGCTTCTGATATTTTTCATCACTTTGAGCAGCCATTCTGATCTGATCAATCAACACTGGCTGTACATGCCATGCGACTACTGTCTGTCCCTCATCATCAATCTCTAAACTGGCATGCTGTGCTTTTAATTCATATACCATGGACAAAGGAGAAACTCTGAGACTTGCCATAGTCTTGCGACTTAAGGCGTCAGCCACCACATTTGCTTTCCCTGGCTGATAGTCTATTAAGCAATCATAGTCTTTAATGAGTTCTAACCATCTCCTCTGCCTCAAATTCAATTCTTTCTGGGTGCCTAAGTACTTCAAGCTCTTGTGATCTGTGTAAATGTAGCATTTGTCTCCATACAAATAGTGTCTCCAGATCTTCAGAGCAAAAACAATAGCTGCTAGCTCCAGATCATGTGTTGGGTAGTTCCTCTCATGTGGTTTCAGCTGGCGTGATGCATAAGCAATGATATTCTGATCTTGCATCTGTACACAGCCTAACCCATTGTGAGAAGCATCACTATAAACTGTGTATTCTTTACCCGGAGTAGGTAAAGTGAGAACTGGAGCTTCAGTCAAACACCTCTTCAACTCATTAAAAATTTGCTGACATTTATCTGTCCACTAAAATTTTACATCCTTCCGAAGCAGTTTGGTCAGTGGAGAAGATAACATAGAAAACCCCTTTACAAACCGACGGTAATATCCAGCTAAACCCAGAAAACTGCGAATTTCTGTGATATTCCTGGGTGGCTTCCAATTAAGGATAGCTTCTACCTTGCTGGAATCTACCTTGATCCCTTCAGCTGACACAACATGTCCCAAAAAGGAGATTTCTTTTAGCCAAAATTCACATTTCGACAATTTGGCATATAGCTGTTTCTCCCTTAAAGTCTGCAGTACAATCCGCAGATGTCTATCATGCTCTTCTGCATTCCTCGAGTATATCAAAATGTCATCAATAAACACCACCACAAATTGATCGAGATATGGTCTGAAGACAGTGTTCATCAGATCCATAAAAGCAGCTGGAGCATTTGTTAACCCGAATGGCATTACTAGAAACTCATAGTGGCCATACCGAGTTCTGAAAGCAGTTTTTGGAATACTCTGCTCTTGCACCTTCAACTGATAATAACCAGATCGCAAATCAATTTTGGAGAATACAACTGCACCCTTCAACTGATCGAACAGATCATCAATGCGAGGCAATGGATATCTGTTCTTTATTGTCACCTTATTCAACTGTCGGTAGTCAACGCATAAGCGAAGAGTACCATCCTTCTTCTTAACAAACAACATTGGTGCTCCCCAAGGTGACACACTAGGGCGGATGAAGCCCTTTTCAAGTAGTTCTTGCAATTTTATCTTCAACTCCTTCAACTCTGCTGGTGCCATTCTGTATGGCGTTATGGAGATTGGTTTCACACCAGGCATAACATTAATTTCAAACTGCACTTCTCTTTCTGGAGGTAATCCTGGAAATTCATCAGGAAACACATCTGGAAAGTCATATACTGTAGGGATGTCCTTCAATGCTGGACTCCCCACTTGGGTGTCTACCACATGTGCCAAATATGCTTCACACCCCTTTCTGATCATTTTTCTGGCTAGTGCAGCCGAAATGATGTTTGATGGCAATAACTGCCTCTCCCCATGTATTACCACATCACTGTACTGAGGGAGACCAAAAGTGACTGTCTTCAGCCTACAGTCAATCATGGCATGATGCCTAGCTAACCAATCCATGCCCAAGATGATATCATAATCTCTGAAGGGCATTTCAATGAAATCAGACAGAAAAGTGTGTCCTTGGATCACCAAAGGACAATCTCTATACATTTTATTAACCCTGACTTCCTGTCCTAGTGGACTTGTTACTAGCACCTCAAAGTCCATTTGTATACATGGAACAGCAATGCAATCAATAATGCTAGCACTCACATAAGAATGGGTAGAACCCGGGTCAAATAACACAAACACATTCTGATTAAAAGTTGAGAAGGTACCAGCCACAACATCAGATGTCTCGGCCTCTTCCCTCTGTCTCATTGCATACATTCTGACTGGAGCACTGTCTTGCTCTGATTGTTTCACTGTGCCTTGGCTGCCTGCTGGGCTACCTCTACCCCTGCCTCTACCTCTGCTTGGTGGTTGTGAACTTCTAGTGACAGGGCTCTGAACTGACCTTCTGCAGTAGTAGGAGGTGGTCCAACCCTGCGACTACTGGTGCAGTCCTTGGCAAAGTGTCCTGTGCCTCCACAGTTATAACAGGCTCCAATAGCCTTGTAGTAGATCCCACCATGATTTCTTCCACATGTCTCACATTGGCGGGGAGGGTAGGAACCTGCGGTACTCACGACTGGATAGGGAGGCTTCATCTGAATATCTTCCCCTACCAAATTTCTTGCCACCTCTGCCATGTCCCCCATAGTTCTTCCTCTTTCCAGTAGGACCACTGGAACTCTGTTCTACAGATTTTCCCTCTTTCTCTGTATTCTCTGATTTCTTTTTCTGTGGAGCAGCTTCAGACTCAATTCTTTCTAACTCTAGAGCTTGAGAAATAAGTTCAGAGAAGTTAGTGTGTTTGAAGCCGACTACTTGTAATCTGATACTGGGCTTCAAGCCGGTTTCAAACCTCTTGCATCTCTCCCTGCTGGTAGCAATTAAACTTACTGCATAATGGCTCAGGCGGGAAAATTCTCTTTCATACTCAGTCACTGATCTGCCCACCTGTTTCAGACTTAGGAATTCTTGTAGCTTTTGGTCTACATAAGCATCAGGGACATATTTCTGTCTGAATTCCCTGAGAAAGTCATTCCATGTTAGCACTGCAGGTTCTACCAGACTCTGGGGAATGGTTTTCCACCAGTCATAAGCATCCCCCTATAGCAAAGATACAGAGTATTCGAATCTGAGCTCCTCCGTGCAATGCAGTTTCTTGAATACCCTATCCATCCTTTCTAACCACTGTTCAGCCTCTAGAGGATCTACTGTCCCCTTGAACTCTGTGGCCCCATACTTCATCAATTTATCATACTGCTTAGTAGGAGATTGTGGTTGTACCACTGGTGTCTGTATTGGGACTTGAGTAGGCACGTTACCATCCATTTGTTGGAACATTGCGACCATCTCACGAGCGAATCGAGCAGAAACTACTGATGCTGCGGTGGTCTTCTTGAACCACTGAAATTGGTAGGCTTGGGGCATCCCCTTGCACCTCAGCCTCAATAGATTGATCGACTGAACGATCACCCTCTTCCATAGTCAATGCGAGGATCTTAGACCTCCTGAACAATTAACACAAGGAGATTTCCTCCCGTTAGTGCATATTTATAATGTAATGTACTGTATGTATCAAACAATGATATTGAGCAGTTGTACTATGAAGAAAGAATATTCAAGTAACATGTGGAAATAGAATTTAAAAACTTTGCTCTGATACCACTAAAACATGTCACACCCTACCCCTCTGTAAGGCATAACATGATCCCGTAGTATACCTAATGAATTACCAACTCCGTCTACTGATAACCCATTAAATACACTACAAGGGATTTTAAAAACTTTTCTTACTTCTTTCACAAGCAGTGAGCACTATTTACAGTGTTAAAAACCTTTTGAATCAAGTGATAGAACTAACACATTTGAATTATTTGGAATTTCAGAAAATTTTGGCAGAGTGCCATCTGTATTTTGGATAAAATAGTTCTTCGTAAAACTCAGAAAAAGCACTTCAATATTTTTCCAAATCTCAACTCCAACATATTTCTCAACACAACATGTTTCTCAACTCAAATCCACAGTGATTTTTTAAAGACTGCGATACAAGATGTCACACCCTACTCCTCTGTAAGGCATAACATGATCCCATGGTATACCTAATGAATTACCAACTCCGTCTACTGATAATCCATTAAATATACTACAAGGGATTTTAAAAACTTTTCTTACTTCTTTTACAGTGGTGAGAACTATTTACAGGTGTTAAAAACTTTTGTGAACTGAAGTGAACCAGCTAACTCATTTGGAGTATTTGGAATTTCTGTAAAAATTTTGGCAGAGTGCCATCTATAATTTGGATAAAACAGTTCTTCAGAAGACCTGTAAAAACACTTCAATAAATTTCCAAATCTCAACTTCAACATTTTTCTCAACCCAACACAGTTCTCAAGTCAAATTCACAGTAATTTTTCAAGGACTGAGATAGAGAAAATATAATACAATTTTTTACAAGTCAAAATATCTCATAATTTACTTTACAACTCCAATGTACAACTTTAATTTACAACTGCTCAAAACCAAAAATAATATGTACATACAGTGAACATACATTACATTACAAAATACAAAATACTGGTATACTAATTATACCCGGTAGTCTCTCGCTGGAGGTACTAGCAAATTTAGTCTCACGCCTCTATCTGTCTGCCTACTGTGATAAAGAATAAAGCTATCGCTGAGACAATGTCTCAGTAGCACAACAATAACCAAATACAATTTAAATCACAATTCATAAGTCATGTAAATAGTGGATACTTAAAACCATAGTTAATTTCAAGACAATAATTGTCAACCAGAATTTAAACTCCATTTCTCAATATCACAATAAATTTCAATAAGTCAGATCATGGTTGAATTCAAAACACAGTATATGTCAATAAGAGTTTAAATTCATTTCACAATCTCACAATACATATCAATAAATCACACACAACTTTAATCATGTTCCAAGGTTCAATTCGTCCCAAAAGCCGATGGCTAATGAGGTATTCAATTCATCCCAAAAGTCAATGACTAATGAGGAATAACATAGCTAGCTAGCAAAAATATGAGTACTCATCCAATTCGTCCTCAACAGGCACACACCTCAACACTTCAGCCAGAGAGGGAATTCAATTCGTCCCACTAGACAAGCTAGCGAGGAATACAATCAATATACATGATAGCTGTGGTTTCAAACCATTTCCAATACTTTTCAATCAATAAGTATCCATCAATATCATTCAAATAATTTCTCACAGTTTCAAATCATTTACAATGCTTTTCAAGCAATAAATATCCATTCAAACACATTTCCACAATTTAAAACAATAATGTACAAATAGTCATAATTCATTTCAATTGAAAAATTCAAAAGAAATAGTTGTTGTGCACAAACCTCTGATAACTGTCTCCGGGTCTAGACTCAGTATTTCCTTCCCTTTTCCTGAGTCTTTGGTAACTGAGAAACACAATTTGAAGTGTTTCAGTACTAAATTAAATTGTCTCTAACGATAATGTTCGATAAGTAATTCATTGAAGGTTATTATTTGCTCAATTACCTAATATACCGACCCTCGATGTGTTTTAGGTAAATTAGGTTTTGGTGTCCTTAATATGTCACATTCGATAGGATTTTAGGGTTGGTACATTTTACCAAATTCAATTCTATGTATATTGCATTTTCTTGCATTTCATTGCAAATTGTTGGATTTCGGGATACTAGTTTGACCTAGCCGGACGACCTAGTTTTCTCGGTTTTCGGGTTTCGGTTAAAACTAAAAACTTGTAGATCTATGTCTTATGGAATGCGGGGCAAAATTTTAGGTCAATCCGAGTTAAGTAGACCAAGTTATGGTCATTACACTATTGCTGGTCAAATGGCATCAAATTAGGTCAATTTTAGGTCAATTTGGTCAACTTTGGTTCGGCCAGTTTTTAGACCCGAACTTTTGCAAGCTTTTTGACTTGCTTCTGGTCATTTATGGGCTTTGGTGTCTTCATAAGACTTGTAGGTATGGGTCTTAACTATTCATGGTTAAAATTTCAGGTCAATTGGACCTGTTTTGAGTGAGTTATGGCCTAAACACTAACTGCTGCCCAAATGGTCAGTTTTTAGGCCTCATTTGCATCTAATCCGAATTGGTCATTTTTCATATCACCTTGCAAGCAGAATTTTGGTATGCTTTCTCAATGAAAGTTGGCACATTTTGTGCCTAGTTTCACCTCCAATTGGTCTCATACCAATTGAGGTTACACATTTAAAGTTATTGACTAAATTGCATACTGTCTTTAATTACTTTGCTTATACATGTATCCATTACACATTTAATTGCTATATGTCCACTCCCCTTACAATTTCTGTTTTGGTACATTACCAAAAACCATATTCCACTTCACTTAAATGTCACTTTGGGCAGATTGCAATTATCCTTAATACACCAATTAAAGCTCACATTTACAAAGTCTAAATACAATCACATACACACCTAAACATCACTAATTCTTACATACACTTTACACAATCAATCTATATACATATCCATCAAACTTCTATGTCAATATTCTGCCAACACCTTCATGAACACACACATTTATTCAAGAATCCCAAAGCTGCCGAAAATCTTCCTCAATACCAAAGTGTCCTACAATCATCAATTTTCATCCAAGTGCAAAAATCACCTTATACATATGAAATAATTTACTAGGATATTAAACCACCATAACCAACATCATTTCTCATCAAATATATGCACAATTATTTCATCAAATACATGACTCTATGGCTGTCCAAAATGAACATTTCAATAACTCTTCAAACTTAAAAATTTTCTTCACAAAACCAACACCCATAACATGAACACAAAGTTTAACAAAGCTATCTTCAAAAATGCTAACTTACCTTATGGTTGGAACTTGCTAAACCTTCACCAAACTTCTTGATTTTAGTATCAAACTCTTCCTTGTGATGTGTAGAAAATTTTTCATGAAGGAACCTAAGTGATTGGAGTTGAAATGGAGGAGTTAAGAGAGCTTGATGAAAACGGCCATGGAGGGTTCTTCACCTCTTCATTTCGGCAATGTTAAATCCAAATGAGAAAGATGAATTGCAGATGGTAAGATGAGTGTACACCTGCCCCATTATCTTTAATTTATTCATTTAGTGGTCCACTTACTTAGATTAAATCATATAATATGTTTAATTTCTACTTATTCCACATTAACCCTTAATTCTTACTATTTACTTTAGGTACCACCAAATTAATTTTTCATTTCATTTTCAAAGTGTAATATTATTTATTTTTAATGGAAATTTAGGTCAAAAGACAATTCGGGGTGTCAAATGACCATAATGCCCCTGTTCGGGTTACATTCCCGATTTTTCGGTAACACCGGGTTTTGTCTATTTTTCGATTTCTCACTTTTCTTTGTACTAATTATTTAATTTTTCTTTGATCTTTCTAATGATATTTATTCTTCAATAAGGGTCTATTTAAGTCCTAAAAATGTTTTCCAGGGTTCCCCGCAGTCTAGGGCTAGTCAACGGTCCACGCCGTGACTTCCCGGTGCGGTCACCCATCGCTAGGTTTCCCGGCTCGCTTAACTTGGTTACATTTCTTTGCTATTATTTTTCCTTTGTTTTTCTCGTATTTTCTTTTCTTGTATTTCATTATTTTATGTCTCCTCCCTCATATTGAAGTGTAGTTCTAGGCATCATAGCTGTCCGGACAAAACTGGTCACCGGAACAGTAGAACGCACTACCGAACTTAGGGGTGTTACACAAGAAATATAATACAATTTTTACAAGCCAAAATAACTCATAATTATTTAACAACTTCAAGGTACAATTTGAATTTACAACTGCTCAAAACCAAAAACAATATGTACATACAGTGAACATACATTACAGTACAAAATGCAAAATGTGGTATACTCATTATACCTGATAATCTCTCGCTGGATGTACTAGCAAATTAGTTCGCCGCATGCTCTGTCTGCTCACCGATAAAGCAATAAAGCTATCATTTGAGACAATGTCTCAGTGGTGCACAACATTAACCAAATACAACTTAAGTCACAGTTCATAAATCATTTAAATGATGGATATGTAAAATCATAGTTAAATCCAAGACCATGAGTGTCAGAAGGAATTTAACACAATATCACAATAAATCTCAGAGATCAAAACATATTTAACTTCAAAAGACAGTAAATGTCAATAAGGATTTAACTCCATTTCACAATCTCATAATACAAATCAATAAATCACACACAGCTTAATCATGTTCCAAAGTTCAATTCGTCCCAAAAGCCGATGGCTAATGAGGTATTCAATTCGTCCCAAAAGTCGATGACTAATGAGGAATAACATAGCTAGCTAGCAAAAATATGAGTACTCATCCAATTCGTCCTCAATAGGCACACACCTCAACACTTCAGCCAGAGAGGGAATTCAATTAGTCCCACTAGACAAGCTAGCGAGGAATACAATCAATACACATGATAGCTGTGGTTTCAAACCATTTCCAATGCTTTTCAATCAATAAGTATCCATCAATATCATTCAAACAATTTCTCACAGTTTCAAACCATTTACAATGCTTTTCAAGCTATAAATATCCATTCAAACACATTTCCACAATTTAAAACAATAATGTACAAATAGTCATAATTCATTTCAATTAAAAAATTCACAAAAAATAGTTTTTGTGCACAAATCTCTGATAACTGTCTCCTGGTCTGGACTTAGTGTTTCCTTCCCTTTTCCTGAGTCTTTACTAACTGAGAAACACAATTTGAAGTGTTTCAGTACTAAATTAAACTGTCTTGATAAGTAATTCACTGAAAGCTATTATTTGCTTAATCACCTAATATATCGACCCTCGATGCGTTCTAGGTAAATTAGGTTTTAGTGTCACTAATATGTCACATTCGATAGTGTTTTAGGGTTGGTACACGTTACCAATTTCATTTCCTTGTTTAGTGCATTTTATTGCAACTTGCTGGATTCCAGTATACTAGTTTGACATAGCCGGAAGACCTAGTTCCCTCGGTTTTCGGGTTTCAGTCAAAACTACAAACTTGTAGATCTATATCTTATGGAATGCGGGGAAAAATTTTAGGTCATTCTGAGTTATGCAGACCAAGTTATGGTCATTTTACTATTGCTGGTCAAATGGCATCAAATTAGGTCATTTTAGGTCAAATTTTGTCAACTTTGGTTCGGCTAGTTTTTGGACCCGAACTTGTGCAAGCTGTTTTACTTGCTTATGATCATTTATGGGCTTTTGTGTCTTCATAAGACTTGTAGGTATGGGTCTTAACTATTCATGGTTAAAATTTCAGGTCAATTGGACCTGTTTTGAGTGAGTTATGGCCTAAACACTAACTGCTGTCCAATTGGTCAATTTTCAGGTCTTAATTGTACTTAATCCGGATTTGGTCATTTTTCAAGTTACCTTGCAAGCAGAATTTTGGTATGTTTCCTTCATGAAAGTTGGCACATTTTGTATCTAGTTTCACCTCCAATTGGTCTCATACCAATTGGAGTTACGCATTTAAAGTTATAGGCTAAAATGCATACTGTCTTTAAATACATTGCATAAATATGTATCAATTACACATTTGCCTTGCTACAAGTCCACTTCTCTTACCAATTCTGTTTTGGTACATTGCCAAAACCATATACCACCTTACCTTAAAGTCATTTTGGGTAGAATACAAATGTCCTCAACACACCAAATGAAACTCTAATTCACAAAGTCCAAATACAATCACATATACACATAAACATTTCTAATTCTTACATACACTTTACACAACCAATTTACATACATATGCATCAATCCTCAATATCACAATTTATCCAATATCTCCATGAATTCAAACATTCATTAAGGAATCTCAAGGCTGCCGAATGCTTCACATTGCCAAAATTCCCCATAGTTTCTTCCACTTCAATTCCAAATGCACAATCACCACATATACATGGAAATAACTTACTAGGACATTAATTCACCCTACTCAACATAAATTCACATCAAATATATGTAAGAATACTTCATTAAATATAGAACTCCATGGCTGTCCAAAATTGGATATATCAAGAACTCCTCAAAACTTTAAAATTTCTTCACAAAGCAAACACCCATAATATGTTTTCAAACTTTAACAAAGCAATATTCAAAAATACAAACTTACCTATTGTTAGGACTTGTTAAACCTTTAATAAACTTCCTTGATTTTGCTATCAAACTATTCCTTGTGATGTGGAGGTAATTTTTAATGAAACAACCTAGGTGTTTGGAGGTGAATTGAAGGAGGTTGATGAAGCTTTATGCAAAACGGCAATGGAGGTTTTCAATTCTTCATTTCGGCATAGATGAACCAAGTGAGGGAGATGAAGATGCAGATTGTATAATAGGTGTACACCTGCCCATTTAGCTCTTAATTTATTCCATAGTGGTCCACTCATACAAATTAATTCATTTTATATGTTTAATTCTCATTTATTCCACATTAAACCCATAATTTTTGCTATTTACTTTATATCCGACCAATTTAATTTTTCATTATATTTTCCAAGTGTAATATTATTTATTTTTAATGGACATTTAGATCAAAAGACACTTAGGGATGTCAAATGACCACAATGCCCCTGTTCGGGTTGCATTCCCGATTTTTCGGTAACACCGGGTTTCGTCTGTTTTTCGATTTCTCACTTTTACTTGTACTAATTATTTAATTTTTCTTTGATATTTCTAATGATATTTACACTTCAATTGATGTCTCTTTAAGTCCTAAAAATATTTTCCAGGGTTCCCCGCATTCCAGGGCTAGTCAACGGTCCACGCCGTGACTTCCCGGTGCGGTCACCCATCGCTAGGGTTCTCGGCTCGCTTAACTTGGTTACATTTCTTTACTATTATTTTTCCTTTGTTTTTCTTGTGTCTTCTCTTCTTGTATTTCATTATTTTATGTCTCCTCACTCATAACGAAGTGTAGTTCTTGGCATCCTAGCTGTCCGAATAACACTGGTCACCGGAACAGTAGAACGCACTACCGAACATAGGGGTGTTACAATTTTTAAGTTATTATCTTTTAATATCAATTATTTTTCGACGGAGAAACCAACGGAGTTTCTCATATTTTATTAACATTTGACGTGTTTCACTATTCACCTGTTTGAAAATTTCAATAATATTTTAAAATAAAAATCTCATAATTTCATGCATCATCTATATATTTAAATTCCGTCTTCAAACCCATGCAATCTCATTCATGCTCAAATTACATAATTTACAAAATAATTACATAATTTCGTAATTTACATGATATATAAATTAATTACATATGAAAAAGCTAATTTATTAATTTACATTACATTCCTATTAATTACCTTTTCGTAATCTACATTACAATACAATAACAAAGCATTTTATACAAAATACAAAAGATGATCTATATGGGTCCTATCTACATGCATTGCTGAGGAGGTGATAACTTTGAATACTTTAAACACTTCTGTAGATTAGAACTCCAAAATCTCTGTTTAATATTCGCTAGGCTTTACCTTCAGTACCTACGCGAGGAAACAAATCCATCGCGCTAAGTATTTCTGCTTAGTGGTGCAATAATATAACAAAGAAAATAATATACAAAATATAGATGGAAATAAAACATAGTTCAGATAATTTTGATCTAATTATGCTTCAATAAGGTTTTTACAATTTAATATCCACTTTTTTTTTTCTTAATTTAGTCCTCTTTGGAGGTGCTTAGTTTATAAGGTTACAATAAGAATATACAATATACTAATATTCTAATATCATTATTCTTAACTTAATATTATTATGAAAGGTACATTTGTAACATTTATTTAAATTATATTTCTATTATTAATCTTTTTGTATCATTTAATTCAAAACCTTATAGGTTAACTTAAATTATTTCATAATAATTAAAGTTCCCAGTGCATTCAATAATAGATAACTTTTTTTTTATCATCAATCCAGTTCATTTCAATTCTTTCTAGCACTTTATTAATCATTTTCTTGATGATTTTTTAGCCTCTTTTTATTGTAATCATTCTTGCTCTTTATCTTGATATTTAATTTCCTTACTTCTTTTAATAATCAATTCAATTACATTTATACTTTTCCATGCCCAAGTAACATATACAAATTGATCGGACTGGATAAATGGGTCAACTAGCACTGGGTACCAGGTACCTCGGGCTATCACACCATCGGTCACAATGTGTCTCCCGGTGTGCAGACAGAATGGCTAATAAGCCATAAAAGTAATAAGGCATAAAGCTAAGTATAACATCATAATCAGTATAGCCATAGGCTATCATATCTTAGAATGGCATGAAGCCATACGCAGTACCGCTATCAGAATCCTATTAGCATGCCAACCTATCCAAACCAATCATATTAGGCCTACTAGGGCATATTACAGACTTATTTCTTGAATATTTGTACTTAACATGTAAGGTTACTATTCATTTGATCATTTAAGCCAAAATATTGACTTTCTCATATATAATAGTTACATGAGTTTTAATCACATAGATTTACCACATTTTGGTTCCCAAAAGTGTTGGCATTAGTTGCCAATCCATACTTCTAACCAATGGAAAATAAATAAAAAATTTCAGTTTTGGGTACTGGAGTTTACTGTTCCATTAGGCCATTCTACAATGAGAATTTGGCCAAGTGTTCTTGATTAAAGTTGTTCTTTATCGTGTTTAGTTAAATTTCACTTTTTGAATCACCCCATTTCGAGTTTTCTAGCTCAAGTTATGGCTATTGCACCATAACTGGTCAGATTGCCTTGACCCAGAATTTATGGGCAATTTTTGGTTATGCCAGATTTGATAGTCCAATTTTGGCTAGCAAGTTCATTTAGTTAAGTCTAAAATTTGAGTTTGTGTTCTACATGAAAGTTGTTCTAATTTGCCTAAGCTTTCCATTGATATAAATTTTGGGTCAATTGGACCTTTCTTCACTGAGTTATGACCAAATGAATGAACATTGTTCATTTGGTCATTTTGCATAGGCATAATTGGTGCTACCCGGATTTGGTGAATTTTTTTGGGCATTCTAAGTTTGTTTTCTAGACAGGTCTCCTTCATCAAAGTTGTGCCATTATATGTCTAATTTTATGTCCAATTGGCCTTGTACCAATTGAACCTACACAACCCAAGTTATAGTGTAACATCCCTCACCCGACTACAGTGTAGCCGAGCAAGGCATGTCACACTCGGTGCCGGAGCACCCTATCTTATCTTACTTTATTCCTTTAATCATTTTCAAGTTATTATCTTTTAATATCATTTATTTTTCGACAAAGAAACTAATGGAGTTTTTCCTAATTTATTAACGTTTGACGTGTTTCACTATTCACCTGTTTGAAATTCAACAATATTTTCACAATAAAATCTTATCTATGCTAATCATAATTATCTCATATTTCAAATCTCATCCATATATTTCAATTTCATAATCATTTCCATAGATTTCCATTCATACTCAATTCATATGTAAAAAAAAATTTCAAATTATATAAATTTACATGATTTATAAACTAATTACACAAGTTCATAATTTACATGATATACAAAATACATAAAATAACTTATATGGGCCCTATCTACATGCATTACTGAGGGGGTGATAATCTTGAATACTTCAGAACACTTCTACACTGTTCATAGGGCTACAACTTTGGTGAAGACCACCAAGCCCAAAAATGCCAATTACCAAGTCAAAATGATCGCCAAAGTTGGGTTACAAAAACTGGCCGAATTAACTTTGACCTAAAAGTGACCCAGAATTGTCAAATATGTGCAACTTGACTAGCATTAGTAAAATGACCATAACTTAGTCCAGAAAACTCCAAATAACATGAAATTAGTCCCAAAATTTCAATAAGACATAGATTTATAATATTGGTAATTTGACCAAAACCCAGAAATCAAGGAAACTAGGTCAATTAACTTGATTAAACTGGCACACTAAATCTGGAATTGGTGCAATTGACCATTAAGTCCAGAAAATTCAAATAGGCATATCTCCCACAAGAAATCTCCCAATGTAATGAGCCATACCAATCTAGAAAGCTAAGAAAGAGACCTAAAACTTTGTTTCAGACAATTTCCTCAAATTATAAAAGTATAAGGTTAGAATTTAAGGTCCAACCTATTGACCTAATTAAGGACCATGCCAATATAAGACCTTTGAGTCCAAGTTAATAATTTGGCTATAAATAATTCTATAAGACTTGACAAATTACAAGTAAAATTTCTGGTTGTCCCTAAGAGATAGAGCAACAATACTTATAAAGAATACTAGACCTCAATATGATTATAAACAGTCCAAATAAATTACTAAAGTCAGAACCGAAAATGCCTAAAAAGAGAACTAAAATTTAGATTTGACCTAGTTATGGTTAATTGACCATAACTTGAGCTATACAACTCCAAATGGAGTGATTCAAAAAGGAAATTAAAGAAAACACAATGAGAAACAATTTAATGAAGAGAAATCTGCTAAATTTACACTGTAGCTTGGTCCAATAGATAGTAAACATTGGCTATGAAATCTGAATAATTGCAATAAAATGCAATAAGCTTTGAAATGAAATTGGCAACATATGTTAACATGTGAGGAATGTAAAATGGAACATATTAGTGACATTAAAACTAATTCACCTAGTGTACGTTAAAGGTCAACATTATAGGTTGACTAATGAAAGGAATAGTATCAATAAAATTTAATTATTGAACCTTATTATTAAAAACAATTTAAATGAGTACTGAAACACTTTAAATTGTGTGTTTCAGTTAGAAGAGACACTGGGAAGGGAAAATACCCATTAAGTCAAGGCCAAGAGGTGACTCATCAGAGGTTTGTGCACAACTAGTTTTTAAATGATTTTGTCCTGAATATTTCATATGATTAAATGATGTTATTTTCTTTATGTGTTATGCTTATCAAGTATTGGATTTAATTCAATGATTATTGAAATTGTTATAGTATGTATGAATTTAGCTTTGTGAAATGGTATTTCAACAAGTATTAAGCATTGTTGTAGATTGAATAAATTATGTTTTGGAAAATTATGATAGAATATGTTTTAAATTGTGATGGACAATTTGCATGGAAAAAAACAAATTTATGTTTTGAATTATAATGAGCATAAAAATTATTGGATATTGGAATTGACTTTGAATCGAATTGTGTTGTGATTTATACTCACAAAAAGCACAAAGAGATTTATGATATTGTTTTATATCTCACTATAGATGCTTGACTAGGTTATTACCCGTCTCTCTCATTTGTTGAGGAGACAATGGAGTTAGCTTTGTTTTGATTACCATGGTACGTGCACAGGCTTAGATTTTCCTCTTATTAGAGGTTAGATCTAAGTTTTTTTTGTTATGGCCCTTTCGGAAGTTTCATTATTGTGGTGTGTACTATGCACGATGATTTGACCTACCCGACCATAGGGAGTTAAAATCCGATTCGACCTCCTCGACCATAGGGAGTTAGAATCACCCCGGAGATGGCCCTTTCGGATTAGTCTTGCATAGTTAGTGAGATAAAGAATGGTTTTTGAATAGTAAAGAATTTTGATTTCAAATGGGATTTATGCATACTTGATTTTATTGAAATTAATATTTATTTCAATAATTGCTGGAATTACTTTAATTGTTCAGTTGTGATTTGACAAATTGAAATTTTTGATCAAGGTTATTTTAACAAATGATTATATTATTGGCAACGATTATTTTGACCTTTGGAATTTGATGAGTATCCATATTTCCAAATTATTTGCTATAATTTTGTCAACATATATATGGTATTATATTTTAAATTACAGTTGTACACCACTGAGTTCACCACTCAGCGATAGCTTTGTATGCTGTTGCAGGTGAAAAGAGCATAGAGCAGTTGAGTAAGCTTCCTTGAAGACACATTTAGATCAGCTCTAGGTATATCATAGGTATACCCATGTACATAGGTTTTGATGTATGCATGTAAATATATGTATGTAAATTATTTGAGTAGTTGTATAAAAACTCTTGTAAAATATTTTGGTATGTAATTAAATGCAAATTATTGTAATGTAAATTTGAGATTTCATTTACCTGTATAGTTTTGTAATATTAATTTTTGAATCTTGTAATCAATGAAATGTTTCTTTTATGATGAGGTTGATTTGAAAATGAAATGATTTGATTATTGAGATTGAATTATAAGATGAAATGAAGTTTATTGGAGTTGTATTTGAGAAAACATATTGGGAGTGTTTTCCTTTTCAGGTTTGAAGAACTATTTTCTCAAAATACAGCCGGCACTCTGTCGAAATTTTGAAAATTTTTTTATAACACCAGATTTTAATCGATGATTTAAATTTCACCAAAATTGATTTAAAATCCCTTGTAGTATATTTAATGGGTTACCGGTAGGCGAAGTACGGTAATTCATCAGGTGTACTATGGGATCACGTTACATTTTACGGAGGAGTAGGATGTGACATTTAATCACATAGATTTACCACATTTTGGTTCCCAAAAGTGTTGGCATTAGTTGCCAATCCATACTTCTAACCATTGGAGAATAATTCAAAATTTTAGTTTTTAGGTGCTAGAGTTCACTGTTCCATTAGGCCATTTTACAGTGAGAATTTGGCCAAATATTCTCCATAAAAGTTATTCCTTATTGTGTCTAGTTAAATTTCTTTTTTTTTTTGAATCACTCCATTTGGAGTTTTGTAGCTCAAGTTATGGCCTAAACACCATAACTGGCTAGATTGCAATTTTTCCAGAATTTCTGGGCAAAATCAACTCTGCAATTTTTTTTATACTGATTGCAAGTTAGTTTTTGGACATGGTATGGTCAAAATTTGGGTTTGTTTTCTTCACGAAAGTTGTAGGGCTATGTCTCAGCTTTCTAATGGTAAAAATTCAGGTCAATTGAAACACTTAGTTATGACTAAATGAATGAACACTGTTTATTTGGTCATTTTGCCCAAGCAGATTGTAAGTTACCTAGATTTGATCAGTTTTTAGGGCATCCTATGTTTGGTTTCTGGAAAGGGTTCCTTCATCAAAGTTGTGCCATTATGTGTCTAATTTCATGTCCAATTAGCCTTGCACCAATTGAACCTGCACAAATCAAGTTAAAGCTATCCAACCTTGCTAGACTCACATCCAGGCCTCCAGAGCACATTGAACAGCATGCCTAACCTCCATTCCCTTGGCACCATTCACTCAATTTCCTACTCAAACATGACCAAATGGTCACTAATTCACCATTACAACTTCTTTTCATCAATACATAAGCAAAACCCTATGTTTACTCCAAACCCTAACTTCCATACTCAACTTCCATGTAACCCATACTCCATTAACCTATCCATCACATATATACATATCTCAAACCATTTCTAGGCAAGTTTAATATCAATTAAACTAAACTTATCATACCCTCATACATCAAAGCTGCTGAAAATTTAAGTTCCAATATACTTGATATTTTCTTCAATTTCATGTCATACTAACTTGATTTAGCACGCTTATAACACTTAAAGGAAAGAAGTAGGATGATTATAGCACTAACCCTTCTTGAGCAGAATTTTCCCAAACTTAAACTTCACTTTCTCTTCAATTCTTGGTAGCCAAACACTTTTACAAGGTGTGGGATTAATTTTTAGTGAAGGGACCTAAGGGTTTTGGGGTAAGAATAGAGAGAAATTCAAGCTAGAAGGAAAGAAGAAATGGAGGAGTTTCATGGCCATGGTGGTGTGGCTGGTTTGATGGGAGAAGATGGCAGATTGTTGTTTCATTTAATCCCATTTTATCTCTTTTTAATAACTTTAAATATGCTTGTTGTGTTGTGATTAGTGGAGGGTTAACTAATGACATAATGTGATGTCATATTTCCCATTTAATTTATTTTCTTTTTCTTTTCTTTTCTACTCATTTTCAATTCATTTTTTAACAATATTTATTCACATTTTATGTCATAATAATTTGATCAGATATGATGGAAAGTGGGATTCCATGCAGTCTAACTATCTCACTGATATACAACTCTGCTAGCTTCTCTAGTGAGTTGTCAGTCCTAACTGACAGAAAATGTGCTGACTTAGTCAATCTGTCCACTATCACCCACACTGCATCATGCTTCTTCTGGGTAAAAGGTAGACCACTGACAAAATCCATAGTGACCTGATCCCATTTACATTAAGGTATGCTTATAGGCTGTAGCAATCCTGATGGAACTTGATGTTCTGCTTTAACTTAGTAACATAGTCAGCTATATCCTTCTTCATACCAGGCCACCAATAATGAGGCTTCAAATCATTATACATTTTTATGCTTCTCGGGTACATAGCATAAACACTAGTGTGTGCCTCTTTCAGAATACTAATCTTCATTCCCCATTATCTGGTACACACACTCTTCCTTTGTAGTACAGACACCCATCTGCTTTCACCTCATAATCAGTTTCTTTTTGCTTTGAGATTTTACCCACAATAGCCATTAATTGTTCATCTACCTTCTGCCCATCTTGTATCTGCTGTAATAGATTTGGCCTCATTTGTAACTCAGCCAAAATAGCTCCATCTTGAGTTAGGGACAGATGGGCATTTAGTGATCTTAAAGCTGTGATGGACTTTCTAATCAAGGCATCAGCAACTACATTTGCCTTCCCAGGATGGTAATCTATCACACAATCATAGTCCTTTAGGAACTCAATCCATCGCCTTTGTCTAAGGTTGAGCTCCTTCTGGGTTGGCAAGTATTTTAGACTTTTACGGTCTGTATAGATGTAGCACTTTTCACCATACAAATAATGCCTCCATATCTTCAGTGTGAAGATAATTGCTACTAGCTCCAGATCATGAGTAGGGTAGTTCTGTTCATGTGGCCTTAACTGCCTGGAAGCATAGGCGACCAATTTTCCCTCTTGCATTAGAACACACCCTAACCTATTATGTGAGGCATCACTGTAGATCACGAAGTCCTTTCCTGACACCGGTTGTGTTAACACTGGTGCCTTTGTCAACATAGCCTTCAGCCTCTCAAAACTGGTTTGGCACTTGTCGTTCCAGCTAAATTTCACTTTCTTGTGTAACAACTTGGTCATTGGAGCAGCTATGAGAGAGAACCCCTTCACAAATCTTCTGTAATACCCAGCTAGCCCCAAGAAACTTTTGACCTCAATTGTATTTCTGGGAGGTTTCCATTCCATCACTGCTTCTATCTTCTTGGGATCCACTCTAATCCCCTCACCTGATACTATATGTCCAATTAAGGAGATCTCACTCATCCAGAAGTCACACTTGGATAGATTAGCATACAACTTCTTTTCTCGTAGGGTTTGCAGAACAATTCTCAAATGTTCATCGTGTTCTTCCCTGGTCTTGGAATACACCAGAATATCATCAATAAAGACCACTACAAACCGATCTAAATATGGATGGAAGATACGGTTCATAAGGTCCAATGAATGCTGCTGGTGCATTTGTTAACCCAAACAGCATCACTAGGAATTCATAATGCCCATACCGAGTTTTGAATGCAGTTTTAGACACATCTGCATCCTTCACCCTTAGCTAATGATACCTTGATCTGAGATCAATTTTTGAAAATACACCGGCTCTCTTCAACTAATCAAACAGATCGTCAATTCTGGGCAACGGATATTTATTCTTCACAGTTACTTTGTTCAACTGCTGGTAATCAATGCACAATCTTAAGGTCCCATACTTCTTCTTCACAAATAGCACCGGAGCTCCCCATGGTGACAAACTAGGGCATATGAACCCCTTATCCAGTAACTCTTGTAACTAGATTTTTAGCTCCTTCAATTCAGTAGAGGCCATCCTATAAGGAGCAATAGAAATTGGTGCTGTACCCAGCATTACCTCAATAGCAAATTCGACTTCCCTTTCTGGTGGTAAACCAGGCAATTCTTTAGGAAAAACATCTGGGAAGTCTCTTACTGTGAGTATATCACACAGGTTTGGCTTAGCTGCCTAGTATCAACCACGTGTGCTAGGTAGGCTTCACATCCCTTTCTCATCAATTTTCTTGCAATTGTGGATGAGACGGCATTGGACAAGAAATCTATTTGTTCCCCTACAACTATAATCTCATTACCCTCAGGAGTTTTCAGAGAAATCCTCTTCAGTTTATAATCAACTATTGCCTGATGACGTGACAACCAGTCCATTTCCAAAATCACGTCAAACTCATGGAAGAGCAATTCAATTAGGTTTGTCGAGAATTTATACCTCTGAATCCTCAACAAGCAACCTTTATACACTTATTCACTACCACACTGTGGCCTAGTGGATTTGTGACCAGAATGTCTCGGTCACTTTTCTCTACTGAAACTCCCCTCTCTACAGGTAGCTTAATGCAGATATATGAATGGGTAGATCCTAGATCTACCAATGCATGCACAGGCAAAGTGTAGAGGAAGAACGTAACCCTAATGACATCTGGGGCATCTTGCTCCTCCTGGGCTCTCATGGCATAAGCTCTGGCAGGTACTCTGGCCTTTGGCCTATCGGCTGACTCAGATGCAGGCCTCTGTGATGGACCAGCTGCCTCAGAATTACCAGACTTCCTACCCTTTTGAGGTGTAGGGGAAGACCTATCTGCTTGTGTTGGGGCAGCTGTAGCAGTCCTCTTCGGACAGTTTTTGATTTGATGTTCTGTAGACCCGTATTGTAAGCAAGCACCAGTCACTCGCCAACACTCCCCTTCATGCCACTTCTAGCAGTATAGATAGGCAGAAGATGTTGGGGCTGGTCCCCAGAACACTATCCCTGGAGAGCTGCCTAGAGATGGGGTGGACTGGCCTCTTCTAGGTGTGAACTGTGGTCTGAGCCCCTGGGATTGACCCTGACCTTATCGTTGACCCGAACTCTAAGCAGGAGGACCCTTAAACTTTTTACTGGGAGCATAGAATGAACTGGACTGACCTGAACCCCTCTTCTACTGTCTTTCCCTTCTGTTTTGCTCATTTATTCTGACTCTTTCTATTTTCAATGCAGCATCGACTAATTTGGCAAAATTCACAATCTCCAATGCTGTTATCATGACCTTAATATTGTCATTTAGCCCTTCTTTAAACCTTCTGCACCTCTCAGCCTCTTTAGGGACTATCTCCCTCCCATACTGGCTCAGTCTGACAAATTCATGCTTATATTTTGCCACTGATAGCTGCCTCTGTCTCAGACTGATAAATTCTCTTCTTCTCTCTTCTAGGTACACTTTACTGACGTACTTCTTCCTGAACTCTGTGAGGAAGAAATCCCAGATGATTTGATCCGGCTACACCTTACTGGATACTGTGTCCCACCACTGGTATGCATCATCTTGAAGTAGGGATAGAACACCCTCCAGGTTCTGCTCGGGGGTGCAATGAAGCTATTTCAACACTCTTCCAGTTCTATCTAGCAAATTTTCAGCTGTCATGGGGTCATCCTCCTTCTTCCCAAACAAATCTATAGCCCTATGTTTTTGTAGCTTTTCCATATGGGACTTCTGTGGTGGTGGCGGAGGTTTTGGCTGTGGTTATGGTGGTGGAATTGCCCCTATCATTTGTCGGTAAAATTCAGTCATTTGCTGGAATAACGCAAACTGAGGTTGGGTAGGTGCCTCAGCTGCTGGTGGAGCAGGTTCTCCCTTGTCTCCTGATTCAGTCGTTGGTGGAGCATGACTCTCCACCTCTTTATCAATTGCTCTTTGAGAAGCAGGATCCATATCCTAATCAAAATAAGAAAACAAACAGATCTGCATCAGTGTCACCTCAATACTTACAAATGCAATGCAATGGTATGCACTCTATCTAGGCCCTGAAACGCCTAAACCGATGCTCTGATACCACTAAATATGACAACCCTTACCCATCTACAGTGTAGCCGAGCAAGATACGCCACATAGTGTGTCGGAGCACCATATCTTATTCCATTACAATTTACCCTTCTTAATTCATTTATTTATTAGTCACTAATTGCAAAGTTTTACCAATTATATTATTTATTTACAAATTTGATTAATCTGAATTTTTTGTAAATTTTATGGAAATTTCTGCAGAGTGCCGGCTGTAAATTGGAAAAATAGTTCTTTTGAACCTGTTAAAAGAAACACTTCCAATATGGTTTTCATATCCAGAACTCCAATATACATATATATCAACTCAATCTCCAATTTTCAACACAATTTTCAAAATTTTGTTCATATCACATTTCGAATCAATTTCATGAATAACTCCCCAACATTTTATTTCTTAACAAAATGTACTGATAATGTGACACCCCTCACCCGTCTACAGTGTAGCCGAGCAAGGCATGTCACACTCGGTGTAAGAGCACCCTATCTTATCTTACTTTGTTCTTTTAATAATTTTGAATTCGTTTAATTTAATATCAATTATTTTTCAACAGAGAAACTAATGGAGTTTTCCCTATTTTATTAACGTTTGACGTGTTTCACCATTCACCTGTTTGAAATTTTAATAATATTTTAAAATAAAAATCTCATCATTTCATGCATCATCTATATATTTCAATTCCGTATTCAAATCTATACAATTTCATTCATGCTCAACTCATATATGAAAATTTTCAATCTTCATTAATTTACAACACGTAAATATTAATTACAATTTTCTAGTTTACAATTCTTAGTTTACATTTCAACATAAGAAATATTTATACTATACAAAATACATAAAATGACTAATATGAGCCCTATCTACATGCATTGCTGAGGAGGTGACAACCTTGAATACTTCAGACACTTCTGTAGATCAGAACTCCAAAATCTCTATTTAATATTCGCTGGGCTTTACCTTTAGTACTTGCGCGAGGAAACAAATCCATCTCGCTAAGCATTGCTACTTAGTGGTGCAATAATATAACAAAAAAATAATATACAATAAAAAAAAGAAATAGATCAAAATTTGGATACTCTGGAATTTAATCAATTTCATATCATACTTCTAGTATTAACTATCCTTTGTTCTAATTTATTCCTCTTTAGAAGCGCTCAATTCTTTCATAATAATTAAATTTTAATATCGTTCAAATTCATTTTAATTCTTTCTACTAAATAACTAATCTAATTTATTTTAAATATTCTTACTCATTTATTTAATTGCTAATATTTTCAGTTGCTAATATTCTTAACTTATTGTTTAGTTGAAAGGCTAATTACATCTTATGATATTAACTCTTTCTAGCATTTTATTAATAATTTTCTTGATGATTTTGAGCCTCTTTTTATTGTAATCATTCTTATTCTTTATCTTGATATTTAATTTCCTTACTTCCTTTAATAATCAATTCAATTACATTTATATTTTTCCACACCCAAGTAACCTATACAAATTGATCGGACTAGATAAACGGGAAAACTAGCACTAGGCACCAGGTACCTCAGGTGGTTACACCATCGGTCATAATGTGTCTCTCGGTGTGCAAACAGAATGGCTAATAAGCCATAAAAGCAATAAGGCATAAAGTCAAGTATAACAACATAATCAGTATAGCCATAGGCTATCATATCACAGAATGGCATGGAGCCATACATCATATGCAGTATTGCTATCAAAACCCTATTGGCATACCAACTTATCCAAACCAATCACATTAGGCCCACTAGGGCAAATTACAAAGTTATTTCTTGAATATTTATATTTAATATATAAGGTTACTATTCATTTGGTCATTTAAGTCAAAATATTGACTTTTTCAAATATAATAGTTACATGATTTTTAATCACATAGATTTACCACATTTTGGTTCCCAAAAGTGTTGAAATTAGTTTCCACTCATTGCTTCTAACCAATGGAGAATAAATCAGAAATTTTAGTTTTGGGTACTAGAGTTCACTATTCCATTAGGCCATTTTACAGTAAGAATTTGGCCAAGTGTTAAAAATCAAAGTTGTTCTTTATTGTGTCTAGTTACATTTCACTTTTTGAATCACCCTATTTGGAGTTTTTTATCTCAAGTTATGGCTATTGCACCATAACTGGTCGGATTGCCTTTACCCAGAATTTCTAGGCAATTTTTGGTTCTGCCAGATTTGGCAGTCCAACTTTGGCTAGCAATTTCATTTAGTTAAGTCCAGAATTTGAGTTTGTGTTCTACATAAAAGTTGTTCTAAATTGTCTAAGCTATCCATTGATATATATTTCAAGTCAATTGAACCTTTCTACACTGAGTTATGACCAAATGAATGAACACTGTTCATTTGGTCATTTTGCCCAGGCAGAATGTGTGTTACCCGGATTTGATTAATTTTTAGGGCATCCTAAGTTTGTTTTCTGGACAGGTTTCCTTCATCAAAGTTGTGCCATTATGTATCTAATTTCATGTTCAATTGGCCTTACACCAATTGAACCTACACAACTCAAGTTATAACTATCCAAACATTCTGGACTCACATCCAGACCTACAGGGTACTCAAGGCAGCACACTCAACCTCAAATCCAAAGCTATAATTCACTTCAACTCCTCATCATTCATATCCAAATGGTCACTAATGACCATTAGAACTCAAATTAACCATTCAAACACAATATCTCCAATTTTCATGCTAACCCTAATTGATCAAATCTCATTCTCATGCAAACTCAAAAAGATTCAACTCCAATACATATGTATACATTAATTGACATTAATATACAAACTTAATTGCAACTAAACCATCCAAACCCTAACCCTCTCTTGGCTTCCACAATTCATACATACTCCTACTTAAGTGTTTTATTCAATTTCTTAACAATTTCTCATTCACTTTAACTTCCTAACATGGAATAAAAAGAGAGATGTAAGAGTTAGCACTAACCTTATGTTGATCACTGTTCCAAGCTTGTAAAAACTTCTTAATTTCTTCTTTCAATTGCTGCATAGAGGTGGTTTAGGGTATAAGGAGGAGTTTTAATGAAACAACCTTTGGAATTTAAGGTGATTTTTCAAGAGAATTTCTAGTGAGAAGTTTGCATGAAAATGGTGTGAGGAGAGAAAAGGGAGAATCGGCTGAATGAAGGAGATGAGATGCAGATTTTTGTTTCATTTAATCCCATTTTATCTCTTTTTAATAACTTTAAATATGCTTGTTGTGTTGTGATTGGTGGAGGCCTTCTTAATGACATCATGTGATGTCAAAATTCTAATTTTCTTTATTTTTCTTTTCTTTTCTTTTCTACTCATTTTCAATTTAATTTGTAACAATATTTATTTATATTTTAGATTATAATAATTATTTACTTAATTGGACAAGTCGGTCAAAAATCATCTCCGAAGACGAAATGATCAAAATGCCCTCCGTTTGGCTTATTGAGCCAAAATCATCTGTACTGATCGAAAAATTTTTCTAAGCCTTTTCTTGGCATTCTAATACCATAGAAACCTCAATGACTCTTCTCTAGAGTCCCAAAAATTATTACATAAATTTTCCCTTGGGTTTAGGGCTCTTAGCTGCGAAGACCGCAACTTTCCACTAGGTTACCCATCGCTAGGGCACCGACTCATTTAACTTAGTTGTATTTTATTTCTAAAATTTTTTCTAAATTTTTCTTATTATTATTTAAGTTATTTATGACTCCTCACTCTAGTCTAAATATTTTTCTAGACGTTCTAGCTATCCGAACCGACACCGGTTACCGAAACAGTAGAATGTACGGAATTGCTACAGTGAGGGTGTTATAGATAATTACAGTAGCATGTAATTTCATATATTTACATTATCATATGATTTCATGAGTTTGTAATTATAATAAAGAACTAGTACAAAATTTAATAATTCAATCTCTAGGGTTTGACCTGGACTTACCACTTATTGCAGAAAATATTTCATTACTAGTAATTTCAGTTAATTTAATTTCTAGTGAAATCGACAATCATCAGTTTGTGTTCATTTGTAATGGAGGTGCAGTTGGTAGAGTTCCAAACAGAGTGCGATTGCTGATTCCACTACAGAGGCCGAGTACATTGCTGCATCAGATGCTGTAAAAGAGGTTGTTTGGATAAAGAAGTTCGTGACAAAACTCCAGTCTCACCGAAAATCCAAACACATAAAAAGGCGCTACCACATTATCAGAGAAATAGTTGGGTGAGGCGATGTAGCCATGCAGAAAATAGCATCAGCTGAAAATTCGGCTGATCCATTCACGAAGCCTATGTCACAAGCTTAGTTAAACCAACATCTTGAGAAGATGGGTCTAAGATATTGTAATGAATGGCTCTAGTGCTAGTGGGAGATTGTTAGTACTATGCCCTAGAGCATATCATTTAGTATGTATCTTGTACATATTTTATTAATAAAAGGCAATTTCACTTTTTCGTTTATATAATGTATTTATGTATAATAGAAAAGGTCCATCGATATTTTGTTAGAAATTCTATTCTTAAGTTGTTAAGAATATGAGTGACAGTATTTCTAGCACAAAGTATCATAAATTGGTTCACAATCGAGGATACTTCACATAGGACATGACTTATCCAGAAAGATTGTAATCATGTTTGTTCCCAAGGTATTTATATGAGATATAAATAAGATGGAATGGTGAGTCTCATGCCATATAACAAACATGATAGGCACTTATACATGATATGTAGGCCGAACCAATGACGCATATGACAAGCACATGGAGTTTACTCTTGTCAATGCATTGTCATATATCACATCAGTGCATATAATCTTTATGTAACATCCCTCACCCAATTACAGTGCAGCCGAGCAAGGCATGTCACACTCGGTGCCGGAGCACCCTATCTTATCTTACTTTATTCTTAACATAATTTGTTCTCGTTATATTTTAATATCAATTATTTTTCTATGGAGAAACCAATGGAGTTTCCCCTGTTTCTATTATCATTTGACATTTTTCACTATTCACTTGCTTGAAATTTCAACAATATTTTCACAACAAAATCCCATCAGTTATTTTCATAATCATCTCATCACACATTCAATTCTTGCAACTCATTTGCATACATATCCATTCATACTCAATTTATGTATCAAAATTCTCAAACTTTATAATTTACATGATTTACAAGCTAATTTCATAAATTCACTATTTACATGATGTAAAAATTAATTACAATACCATAATTTACATTACAATTAATAACTAATTATAAATACATAAAATAACTTTTATGAGTCCTATCTACATACATTGCTGAGAAGGTGACAACCTGAACACTTTTGACACTTCTGCAGATCCAAAATCCAAAATCCCAGTCTAATATTCACTGGGCTTTATCTTCAGTAACTGCGCAAAGGAAACAATCCATCGCACTAAGCATTGTTGCTTAGTGGTGTAATAATATAACAAGAAAATAATATATACAAATAAAGAAAGACTAAAGTATAATTCTAAAGTATAATTTAGATCCTCGGGTATCAATTAAATTTGGTATGATATTTTTAATATCAACTATCTTATATTCTATTTTGTCTCTCTTTGGAAGTGCTGAGTTTATACATTAATAATATTAGATATACAGATTAATTCTAGGAGTATTGTATTTTTAGTTCCTACAATTCTGAAAATTTCATTTGTACTCCTTGATTTAGTTATGTTTCTATTGCTAATCTTTTTTTTTTTTTTCTCATTTCATTCAACACGTTCTAATGTTTTTAATTACTAACATTCTTAAATAATTTCAACAATTTACACTGCCTAGGTAACCTATGACAGGCTGACTAAACTGGATAACAGGTCATTGGCACTGGACATCGCGGTGTCTCGAGCCGTCATACCATGGGACGCAGAACGTCAATCACATATGTAGTCAATATAGCTAAAAAGCCATGATAACATATAATCGGGCATAAAAATTGTGACACCCCTTACCTGTCTACAGTGTAGCCGAGCAAGATATGCCACACAGTGTGCCGGAGCACCATATCTTATTCCATTATAATTTACCCTTCTTAATTCATTTATTTATTAGTCACTAAGTGCAATGTTTTACCAATTATATCATTTATTTACAAACTTGATTAATCTAAATTTTTTGCAAATTTTACGAAAAATCCGGCAGAGTACCGATTGTAAATTGAAAAAACAGTTATTCTGAACCTGTTAAAAAAAACACTTCCAATGTGGTTTTCAAATCCATAACTCCAATATACATACATATCAACTCAATCTCCAATTTTCAACACAATTTTCAAAATTTTATTCATATTACATTTAGAATCAATTTCATGAATAACTCTCCAACATTTTATTTCTCAACAAAATATGTTGATAATTACAGTAACATGTAATTTCATATATTTACATTATCATATGATTTCATGAGTTTGTAATTACAATAAATAACTAGTACAAAATACAACCTAAAATCCTAATATCCTATCAAATACACTGCAGATAAGAGGTGACTCCGGACTCTGCGTAGATCTGACTAATCACCCGGTCTGAGATCTATTGGGCTCCCCAGCTATGTCTCCAGTACCTGCGCATGGCAAAAGCGACACGCTAAGCAATACTGCTTAGTGGTGCCAGTATAAAATAAAATAGCTGAAATAAAATGGATGTACAGAATGTATGTTGACATTTTATGTAGACTAAGTTTCTGGCAATTATTATAGTATTATTTGATTAAAATTTGGTATGATTTATTTTGATTGCCCAAGTAACCTATACTAGTCGATTGGACTGGATAAATGGGTAAATTGGCACTGGGTATCAAGTACATCGAGCCATCACACCATCGGTCACATTGTGTCTCCCGGTGTGCAACAGAACAGCTAATAAACTGTAACAATTATTAGGCATAAAACCCAAGTATAGTAAACTCAATCAAAATAGCTAAAGACTATTATATCACAGAATGGCACGTAAGGCCATAAAACACAGAATGGCACGTAAGGCCATAAAACACAGAATGGCATAAAGCCAAATGCAGTATTGCTAACAGAACCCTATTGGCATGCCAACCTATCCAAACCAATTATTCTAGGCACACTAGGGCATTTTACACAGTTAATGATTTAATTATTTATTTTTGTAATGTAGAGGTCACTATTTACTTGACTATTTCCACTCAAAGGTTGACTTTTTAATTTATAATAGATTTGTTAAACCTAAGTTCACCAAGATACCACATTTTAGTTCACAAAAGTGTTGGCATTAGTTGCCAATCAATACTTAAAAACAATAGGAAATAAATAAAAAATTTCAGTTTTGGGTGTTAGAGTTCACTGTTCCATGAGATAATTCTACAATGAGAATTTTGCCAAATGTTCTCAATCAAAGTTGTTCCTTTATGTGTCTTCTTTAATTCACTTTTTGAATCACTCCATTTGGAGTTTTCTAGCTCAAGTTATGCTACTTTCTTTAGGACTAGCCGGATTGGCATCTACCCAGAATTTCTGGGCAAAAATGGTTTTGGCAGTTTTGATACCCTGACTTTGGTTTGCAATTCAGATGGGTTATGGTCAAAATTTGGTTTGGTGTTCTTCATGAAAGTTGGTCTAAATTGTCTAAGATTTTCATTGATATAAATTTCAGGTCAATTGGACTTTTCTACACTGAGTTATGACCATTTGAACAAACACTATTCATTTGGTCATTTTCCAGAGACAGCATGTTGGTCACCCGGATTAGGGTAGTTTTTAGGTCAACTTGGTTTGGTTTTCTGAGTAGGGTTTCTTCACTAAAGTTGTGCCATTATGGGTCTAGTTTCATGTCCAATTGGCCTTGCACCAATTAAACCTACACCTTTCAAGTTATAGCTGCCCCAACTTGCTGGACTCACACCCAGCCCTACAGGTCGCCTAGGGCAGCATACCTAACCTCAATTCCATTGTCATAAATCACTTCAATTCCTCATCAAATATAGCCAAATGGACACTAATTGACCATTACAATGTTCATATACTATTACATGAGCAAACCCTAATTTTGCTCAAGTCTACAAGTTTTCATGTTCCACTCATGCATTAAACTTGCACTTAATTGTTCAATTACTCAACTCATGTCAAGGGCAGCTCACATACCACTTTGTTTCAAGGAAATTCATCAAATCCCAACCCATCTATGGCTGCCGAAATCATGGGATATTTATGTATACACATAATTTTCATTTCTTTTCTTACTAATTCAACTTAAATCATGTTCTTAAACAAGAAATTAAAGAGAGAGATAAAATATTAGACACTAACCTCTTTTGGGAGCTAACTTGGGCTTATAAATCTCCTTAATTTCTTCTTCTAATTGCTGCCTAGAGATGGTTTGAGGTGTGAGGGGGAGTTTTTGTGAAGAAAGCTTATAATTTTGTGGTGATTTTTCAAGCAATTTCTAGTGAGAAGTTTGGAATAAAAATGCTGAAAGGAGAGAGAATGGGAGTCGGCTGGTTGAAGGAGATGAATGGCAGAATTTGTTTTTCATTTTTAACTCATTTTCTCTCTTTTTAAGTAGTGTATAATGACTTGTCAAAATTTGATTGAGTAGAAACATTGTAATTGCATCATGCTTATGTCATAAATGTGATTTTTATTTCATTTTTGTTTTTCTTTTCTTTTCTTCTTTCATTACTCAATTTTAATAAATTTTTCATAAATATTTATACATATTTTATGTCACATTATTCACTTACTTAATTGGACAAATTGGTCAAAAATCATCTCTGCAGATGAAATGACCAAAATGCCCTTCGTTTTGCTTAACGGACTAAAATTATGTGTACCGATTAATTAAATTTTCCTTGTGTTTTCTTAGAATTTTATTATCATTGAAACCCCAATAATCCTTCCCTGAAATCCCAAAATTTATTTCATGAAGTTTTCCCCGAGTCTAGGGTTACTAACAGCCTTCGTCGTCACTTCCCGTTAGGGTCACTCATCACTGGGGCTACGACTCATTTAACCTTAGTCCATTTCATTTTTTAAAGTTTTCTTTAATTTTTCTTATCATTATTGGTTTATTTATAACTCCTCACTCTAGTCTAATTATGATTCCAAATATTCTAGCTGCCGGGACCGACATTGGTCACCGGAACAATAGAACGTATGGATTAGCTAAAGTGAGGACGTTACAAAAGCCATGAGTACGGGCATAAAGCCATGAGTGCGGGCATAAAACCATGAGTGCGGGCATAAAGCCATGAATACAGGCATAAAGCCTTACTCAGTACTGCTAAAACAATACCCTATTGGCATGCCAATCTAACAAATCTGACACATATGTCTAGGCAATACAAGGGCACATAATATCATTAAATGTTAATATATTGTATTTTATGACTTTATTATTTCATGATAAATTCCATAATTTATACATTCATTTGATCATTCATATGATCACAATTCTCATCAGTTATCCTTATGTCCCATTGTACTCAAAGTATATTTGCTTTCTCTAATAATGAGAATTACTATCTCATTCGTACATTAATATAATTTATTTATATAGTTCACTATTTATCAATCTCACTATCTATTTATCACTTACAATTTCTTATCTAATTTATTACACCAATTTACATGTACCTAGATTCAAGCAAATTTCATTTATATGTGCCTAGATTCAAGCAAATTTCATTTGTATTCATAAAAGGAACCTAAGTCTTAAATATTATTTGTACATCCTTTATACCTTTAATATTTCATTTATAGTAATTTATAAATCACATTTCAAATTAAATTAACAATGTCTCCTAAGTTCTATTTGTGATGAGAATACAAACCTCATCTATACATTTACATAATTTAAACCTTCATTAAGTCCTTTAAGTGGGGTACCAATGACCCCATTAGCAACTTAAGTTTTTGGTAGTTACTATTCACTTTACCATTTCCCTTTAAAAGTTAAATTTTTAATTCATAATATGTACATAAATGTTTGATATATATTTATACCACATTTTGGGTTCTAAGTTTGTTGGCATTGATTGCCAATTGCAAATCAAAGCCTTCTAGAAGTATTTTCAAAAATTCAGTTTTTGTGTCCTATGTTTATTGTTCCATTGGTCTAAGCTACAGTGGAACTTTGGTAAAATTTTCTTCATCAAAGTTGTTCCTTTATGTGTCTTATTTAATTTCCTTTTTGAATCACTCCATTTGGAGTTTTTTAGCTCAAGTTATGGTCAATTTACCATAACTGGCCGGATTGGTCCTTACCCAGATTTTCTGGGCAAATTTGGTTATGCCAGATTTGGTGTCCTAACTTGGACTAGCAATTTGAATTAGTTAGGTTCAGAATTTGAGTTTGTGTTCTCCATAAAAGTTGTTCTAAATTGTCTAATCTTTCCATTGATATAAAATTCAGGTCATTTGGATATTTCTACACTGAGTTATAGCCAAATGAACAAATCATTTGGTCATTTTCCAGGGACAGCTTGTGTGTTACCTGGATTGAGGCAACTTTTTAGGTATTCTAAGTTTGTTTTCTAGGCAAGGTTTCTTCATCCAAAATGTGGCTTAAGGTCTTAAATTTCATCTCTAATTGGCCTCACACCAATTGTAGCTGTCTAGTTCTACTTATGTTCATTTAAACACACTGGACTCATAGGTCCAGAATTCTCTGCATAAGAACAACACTCCCAATACTACCTTCCCACACTACTACCATCCACAATTCACATTCCATGCACTTCAATTTGTCCATATTTAGTCTCAACATCAATAATTTATCAACATATCATTAAATTCCTAATTTTTATATTAAACCCTAGCTCCAATTCAAGATTTACACAACACATATCACATTAGGCATACTAATCAATTTCTAAACCATTCAAGTCCATCAAAAACCATCAAACTACCACTCCCATAAAGCTAGCAAAAAATCCAACCCTTCATTCTTGCATCATTTATGTCATTTTTCATGAAATTTCACCTTCATTCAACTTAGTTTTAACTTTTAAAGAAGAAAGAAAGCAAGAGTTAGGCACTAACCTCTTTGGTGATTTTCTAAGCTTGCTCACACCTCACTTTCTTTCACTTTCTCTTCTTCTAATTACTACCCAAGACTTGCTCTAGCAGTGATGACCAACTTTAGTGAAGATTGAATGAAGTTTTACAGTGTGAAATTTGGGTTAGGAAAAGAGAGAAATGGAAAAAAAAAGCTCTAATGGAGTTTAGGGAAGAGGCTGTCGAAAATGGGAAGATGATGAGCAAAAAATATGTCTCAATTTTAACTCATTTTTTTTTTCCTTTTTAATTACTTTAAGAGGGGTTGTTAAGTTTTGATTGGTGAAGGGCATCATAATGACATCATGGTGATGTCAAAATCCCAATTTTAACTCATTTTCTTTCATTTGAGGCATTGTAACATCCTCCCGGTAGCAATTCCGCAGTCTACTGTTCCGGTGACCGGTGTCGGTCCGGACAGCTAGAACGTCCGGAAAAATATTCAAATCAAAGTGAGGGACCATAATTAACTCAAATATTAATGAGAAAAATTTAGTAAAAATTTTAGAAATAAAATACAGTTAAGTCAAAAGAGCCGGTGCCCAAGCGATGGGTAACCAGAGGTAAGTTGCGGTTCTCGCAACGAGGAGCCCTAGACCCGGGGGAAAATTATAAAATAATTTTTGGGACTCCAGAGAAGGGCTATTGAGGTTCCTATGGCATTAGAATGCCAAGAAAATACTTAGAAAAATTTTTCAATCGGTACAGACAATTTTGACCCGTTCAGCCAAACGGAGGGCATTTTGGTCATTTCGCCTTCAGAGGTGATTTTTGGCCGACTTGTCCAGTTAAGTAAATAATTATTATGACATAAAATATGAATAAATATTGCTAAAAGTTAAATTGAAATTTAGTAGAAAAGAAAAGAAAGAAAAAGGAGCTAAATTGGGAATTATGATGTCATGCTTAGGTAATTAAAAATGCTATGGCCAATCACATTAAAGCAAGACAATTAAAATTCAATAAAAAGGGATAAATGAGGCAGAATTCCAGAAATTTCAGCAGCCCTTTCTCTCTTCAAAAAACGTCACCCATGCTCCTCCATTTTTGGTTCTTAAAAGCTTCAATTTCCATGCTTTCCTCACCCCAAAACTCCTAAGTCCCTTCACTAAAAACTTGTCTCTACCTCTTGGGAAGTGTTTGGCAGCCTAGAAAAGGAAGGAAAGTGAAGTTTTAGCTTGGAGAAATCTGCCCTACAAGAGGTTAAAGTGAGGTTAGTGCTTACTTATGCTAATATTCCTTTATTTCCATATTAAGGACTTGAATTTAGTATGAAATTGTAAGTTAAATGGACTAAATTCATGTGTATACATACCATGGATTTCAGCTGCCCTAAGGAAGGAATAGGATTGAGTGTTGATGATGGACTTAGAATGAATTAGAGCTTATGTTTAAAGTGTATAAACACATATATAATGAATGGAAGTGTGTAACTAAGGTGTATGGGTGAAATGCAATGAGAAATTAGGGTTTTAAGGGTGAAAATTGGACTTGGCATTTGAATTGAGTAATGGACATTTTAGTGGTCAATTAGATACCATTTTAGGTATGTTGACCATGAATTGGACTGAAAAATAGGATTGCAAAGTGAAGATGTAGGCTGCCCTAGGACAGCGTGAGGGATGAAAATTCAGTCCAATTGCACAGCCATAACTTGGGTTGTGTTGGTCCAATTGGTGTTTGGCCAATTGGACATGAAACTAGGCTTATAATGACACATTTTTGGTGAAGAAACCATGCCCAAAAGACCAAAGCAAGAGGACCAAAACTTGGCCCCAATCCGGATCCCCTGCAACAGCACCTGCAGAAATGACCAAATGAACAGTAACTGTTCATTTGGCCATAACTCACTGTAGATTTGGTCAATTGACCTGAAATTTTTACAGCAACAAGTTAAGACATATACAAACAACTTTCAGGAAGAAACCTACCCCAAATTATGACCAGAACCTAACCCAAATGGCAGTCACAGTTACTGTTCAAACCTGTAACTCTGCAGATTTTCATTTGAGCAGTAATGTTTAGATGGCTATAACTCTCTCTAGAAAACTCGGATTTAGGCGATTCTTGAACCGATGGAAACCTAAGGCATAGTAGAACATTTCATATGAAGAAAGTTAGACCAAATTATGAACTTAACTTGATCAAATTACTGACCAAAGTTGGACCAAAAATATGCCAGACCCAAAATCTCAGCATGAACAGTGCACGTGAACAGTAAACTTATTTTGGCCATAACTTGAGCTACAAAACTCCAAATGGAGTGATTCAAAAAAGGAAATTCAACTAGACAAAATAAGGAACATTTTCTATGAAGGAAGTTTTGTCAAATTCCAACAGTAAATCGACCAATGAAACAGTGCAACTTCGGAGCACCAAAACCGAAAATTGGCAATTTTGCCAAAATGACCTAAGCTTTGAGAAAGTGACCAAAACCAACAAGTTTTAAATGAAAAATGTAGTATGTTGGAAGTGCCAAAGTCAATGTACATATTTTCTATGCAAAAGTCAACATTTTAGTTGACTAATGAAGTGAATAGTGACATGAAAACTTGAAATAATCTTGGAAATGGATTTGGTAATTGATTCCAACAAGTTTTAAATGCAAAATGTGGTACATCGGGAGTGTTAAAACCAATGTACCTATTGTCTATGCAAAAGTCAACATTTTTGTTGACCAATGAGATGAATAGTGACACCAAAACTTGAAATTCAAAATTTGAAATTAGAAATGCATCTAGGGGACTTTAAATTGCAATTGGCAATTAATACTAGTAAATGTAAAACTCAAAATGTGGGATCTTGGTGTAATTAGAATTAATATATCCATTAAGTATAAAAAGGTCAACATTTTAGTTGACTAGTATGGTGAATAGTAATCAAAATGATTAGTGAATTAAGATGAAGACCTAGAACCAATTCTAAGCTTAAATGCTTAGAATTGTATGACAAATATGGACTATGCATCCTAGTCAAAATTGTTAAAAAGAAATTAGGCCATAAATTTGAAATCCATGAAATATTCATGGATTACTTGAAACATGAAAAATAAGTCACCTAATTGATGTGAATAGATAGTTAGGGCATATATGCCCATCACAAATGGAATTCATAAAATATTAGTAACTCAACTTGAAATATAAAATTTGTAATTACATAAGTAGATTCTTGAATGTATAAATGAGAAAGGAAAAATGTTTTGAATACAATGGTACATGTGAACCATTGTTTAGAATTGTGATCAATATGAGTAACATAATGAATGGATAAATAAACCATATTAATGTATGAATGAGACATTAGTTCTCATTATTGTAAAGAGGAGAAGTATTTTGAGTACAATGGTATAAAAGAATAATTGATGTGAATTGTGATCATATAAATGATCAAATGAATGTATGAATTATGATTGAAATTTATCATGAAATAATGAAGTCATAAAGCACAATGTATTAACATTTTAAAGTATTAAATGCCCTAGTATTCCTAACAAGATTGGTTTGGATAGTTTGGCATGCCAATAGGGTATTGTTTTAGCAGTACTGCGAAAGGCTTTAATCCTGTGTTCATGGCTTTATGCCCGTATTCATGGCTTTTATGCCCGTATTCATGGCTTTTATGCTCGATTATGTGATATCATGGCTTTTTAGCGTCTCGATCGCATACATGGTTGGCGTTCGTCCCATGGTATGACGCCCGAGGCACCGCGGTGTCGGTCAACGACGTTATCGATCGATCGTCCAAAGATAGGTTACTTGGGCATGGAAAAGTATAACTGTGATTGAACTGATTATTAAAGAAAATACGAAAATTAAGTATCAGGAATGATTACAAAAATACAAAGAAGCTCAAGATCATGAAGAAAATAATTAACGAAATGCATGAAGAAGTTAATATCATAAAACATGATTAGCCCTTGACTAAACAATAAGTTAGTAATTATTCAGTTCTTATGAACACAATGGCTAAGAAATTATGATTTTTATTTGCATATTATATTTTCTTGTATTATTGGCACCACTAAGCTTTATGCTTAGCGCGTCGCTTTTGCAACGCGTAGGTACTGAAGATTTGGACAGAGGGCCCAGTAGACCACAGATTCGGTAAGGCAGTTCACAGTTCTGCATAGTGTCCGTGTCACCTCAACTTCTGCAGTGCATTGGTAGGACACTAGGTGTCATTTTGGCATTCTGTAACAAATTTTGATTTTCTCATATGTAATGAAACTTATGTAATGTATTTTGATTTTCATGTAAATAATGCAAAATTGTATTTGTAAATGGAAAAGTGAATATTGATCTGTGATTGTTATATGACTATCAAATGAGATGAATGATTGAGAATTGAAATTGAGAAATGAATGGTTGACAGATGTTGAGATGATGATTATTGGAGTTTGAGAGTAATTGAATACGAATAATTGGAAGTGTTTTTCACAGGTTCCGAAGAACTGTTTTCTCCATTTTTAGCCAGTACTCTGCCGGATTTTCTTTAAAATTTTCGGAACCTTAAATAAATTATATTTCACAAGTTATATTCAAAAGGAAGAATAAAAATGAATTAAGATAAAATAGAGTGCTCGGCACACTGAGTGGCATAACTTGCTCGGCTACACTGTAGTCGGGTAAGGGGTGTCACATTTAGTGGTATCAGAGCGCGGTTTAGGCGTTTCTGGACCTAGATAGATTGCATATCATGCATTGCATTCATAAGAGTCGAGGTGACACTATTGCAGATCTGTATTTCCTGTTTATTTTAGGTTAAGGTATGGAATAAGAGAGTGAAGAGACAATGAGATAGCGAATGGAGATGAGAAGGAGACTATATTTAAGATGAAAAAGGATGAGTACATAACTGTTTGAGGATAGGATTGAGACTAAGGAGAAAGTGAAGTAGGATAACACGGAAAGCTGAAGAAATAAAGAGGTATTAGCTCCTTGGCTATTTACATTGGGTAAATTTCGAGGACGAAATTTAAATAAGAGGGGAAGAGTTGTAACATCCTCCCGGTAGCAATTCCGCACAGTCTACTGTTCCGGTGACCGGTGTCGGTCCGGACAGCTAGAACGTCTGGAAAAATATTCAAATCAAAGTGAGGGACCATAATTAACTCAAATATTAATGAGAAAAATTTAGTAAAAATTTTAGAAATAAAATACAGTTAAGTCAAAAGAGCAGGTGCCCAAGCGATGGGTAACCAGAGGTAAGTTGCGGTTCTCGCAACGAGGAGCCCTAGACCCGGGGGAAAATTATAAAATAATTTTTGGGACTCCAGAGAAGGGCTATTGAGGTTCCTATGGCATTAGAATGCCAAGAAAATACTTAGAAAAAATTTTCAATCAGTACAGACAATTTTGACCCGTTCAGCCAAACGGAGGGCATTTTGGTCATTTCGCCTTCAGAGGTGATTTTTGGCCGACTTGTCCAGTTAAGTAAATAATTATTATGACATAAAATATGAATAAATATTGCTAAAAGTTAAATTGAAATTTAGTAGAAAAGAAAAGAAAGAAAAAGGAGCTAAATTGGGAATTATGATGTCATGCTTAGGTAATTAAAAATGCTATGGCCAATCACATTAAAGCAAGACAATTAAAATTCAATAAAAAGGGATAAATGAGGCAGAATTCCAGAAATTTCAGCAGCCCTTTCTCTCTTCAAAAAACGTCACCCATGCTCCTCCATTTTTGGTTCTTAAAAGCTTCAATTTCCATGCTTTCCTCACCCCAAAACTCCTAAGTCCCTTCACTAAAAACTTGTCTCTACCTCTTGGGAAGTGTTTGGCAGCCTAGAAAAGGAAGGAAAGTGAAGTTTTAGCTAGGAGAAATCTGCCCTACAAGAGGTTAAAGTGAGGTTAGTGCTTACTTATGCTAATATTCCTTTATTTCCATATTAAGGACTTGAATTTAGTATGAAATTGTAAGTTAAATGGACTAAATTCATGTGTATACATACCATGGATTTCAGCTGCCCTAAGGAAGGAATAGGATTGAGTGTTGATGATGGACTTAGAATGAATTAGAGCTTATGTTTAAAGTGTATAAACACATATATAATGAATGGAAGTGTGTAACTAAGGTGTATGGGTGAATTGCAATGAGAAATTAGGGTTTTAAGGGTGAAAATTGGACCTGGCATTTGAATTGAGTAATGGACATTTTAGTGGTCAATTAGTGACCATTTTAGGTATGTTGACCATGAATTGGACTGAAAAATAGGATTGCAAAGTGAAGATGTAGGCTGCCCTAGGACAGCAGCAGAGGGACTGAAAATTCAGTCCAATTGCACAGCCATAACTTGGGTTGTGTTGGTCCAATTGATGTTTGGCCAATTGGACATGAAACTAGGCTTATAATGACACATTTTTGGTGAAGAAACCATGCCCAAAAGACCAAAGCAAGAGGACCAAAACTTGGCCCCAATCCAGATCCCCTGCAACAGCACCTGCAGAAATGACCAAATGAATAGTAACTGTTCATTTGGCCATAACTCACTGTAGATTTGGTCAATTGACCTGAAATTTTTACAGCAACAAGTTAAGACATATACAAACAACTTTCATGAAGAAACCTACCCCAAATTATGACCAGAACCTAACCCAAATGGCAGTCACAGTTACTGTTCAAACCTGCAACTCTGCAGATTTTCATTTGAGCAGTAATGTTTGGATGGCTATAACTCTCTCTAGAAAACTCGGATTTAGGCGATTCTTGAACCGATAGAAACCTAAGGCATAGTAGAACATTTCATATGAAGAAAGTTAGACCAAATTATGAACTTAACTTGATCAAATTACTGACCAAAGTTGGACCAAAAATCTGCCAGAACCAAAATCTCAGCATGAACAGTGCACGTGAACAGTAAACTTATTTTGGCCATAACTTGAGCTACAAAACTCCAAATGGAGTGATTCAAAAAAGGAAATTCAACTAGACAAAATAAGGAACATTTTCTATGAAGGAAGTTTTGTCAAATTCCAACAGTAAATCGACCAATGAAACAGTGCAACTTCGGAGCACCAAAACCGAAAATTGGCAATTTTGCCAAAATGACCTAAGCTTTGAGAAAGTGACCAAAACCAACAAGTTTTAAATGAAAAATGTAGTATGTTGGAAGTGCCAAAGTCAATGTACATATTTTCTATGCAAAAGTCAACATTTTAGTTGACTAATGAAGTGAATAGTGACATGAAAACTTGAAATAAGCTTGGAAATGGATTTGGTAATTGATTCCAACAAGTTTTAAATGCAAAATGTGGTACATCGGGAGTGTTAAAACCAATGTACCTATTGTCTTTGCAAAAGTCAACATTTTTGTTGACCAATGAGATGAATAGTGACACCAAAACTTGAAATTCAAAATTTGAAATTAGAAATGCATCTAGGGGACTTTAAATTGCAATTGGCAATTAATACTAGTAAATGTAAAACTCAAAATGTGGGATCTTGGTGTAATTAGAATTAATATATCCATTAAGTATAAAAATGTCAACATTTTAGTTGACTAGTATGGTGAATAGTAATCAAAATGATTAGTGAATTAAGATGAAGACCTAGAACCAATTCTAAGCTTAAATGCTTAGAATTGTATGACAAATATGGACTATGCATCCTAGTCAAAATTGTTAAAAAGAAATTAGGCCATAAATTTGAAATCCATGAAATATTCATGGATTACTTGAAACATGAAAAATAAGTCACCTAATTGATGTGAATAGATAGTTAGGGCATATATGCCATCACAAATGGAATTCATAAAATATTAGTAACTCAACTTGAAATATAAAATTTGTAATTACATAAGTAGATTCTTGAATGTATAAATGAGAAAGGAAAAATGTTTTGAATACAATGGTACATGTGAACCATTGTTTAGAATTGTGATCAATATGAGTAACATAATGAATGGATAAATAAACCATATTAATGTATGTGTCACACCCTACCCCTCTGTAAGGCATAACATGATCCCGTAGTATACCTAATGAATTACCAACTCCGTCTACTGATAACCCATTAAATACACTATAAGGGATTTTCAAAACTTTTCTTACTTCTTTTACAGTGGTGAGCACTATTTACAGGTGTTAAAAACCTTTTTGAACTGAAGTGATAAAACTGACACATTTGACTTAATTGGAGTTTCTGTAAAAATTTTGGCAGAGTGCCATATGTATTTTGGATAAAACAGTTCTTCAGAAAACCTGTAAAAGCACTTCAATATGTATTTGCAAATCTCAACTCCAATATATTCCTCAACACAACATATTTCTCAATTCAAATCCATAGTGATTTTTCAAAGACTGAGATACAAGAAATATAATACAAAACTATTTAAGTAAATGAAATCTCAGATTTACATTCACGATAATTTACATTTAATTACATACCAAAATATTTTACAAGAGTTTCTATACAACTGCTCAAATAATTTACATACATATTATTACATGCTTACATCAAAACCTATGTACATGGGTATATCTATGATATACCTGGAGCTGATCTGAATGTATCCTCAAAGCAACTTAATCACTGCTCTATGCTCGCTTACTCTGCGACAAAGATACAAAGCTATCATTGAGTGGTGAACTCGATGGTGCACAACTATAATTTAAAACATAGTACAATATACATTGACAAATTTTACTGATAAATAATTTGAGAATCGAATCGATCAAATTTCACAACTCAAAATATTCATTGCCAATAATGTAAATCATTTGTATAAATAACTTGGAGCACAAAATTCAATTTATCAAATCTTGACTATCCATTTAAGTAATTCCAACAAAATCAATTACACACAAACCATAATTGAAATCACCATTCCTTACCATTCAAAAGCCATTCAGATCTCAAAATCATTTTGTATCTCAAAATCATATCAGATCTCAAAAGTCATTATGCATCTCAAAACCATGTTGTATCTCAAAAATCAATCTTTATCTCACTAACTATGCAAGACTAATCCGAAGGGCCATATTCGATGTGATTCTAACTCCCTATGGTCGGGAGGTCGACCGATTCTAACTCCCTATGGTCGGGAGGTCGAATCATCGTGCATGCACCATCACAATAATGAATCTTCCGTAAGGGCCATAACGATAAAATAAACTTAGATCTAACCTCAAATCGAGGAGAATCTAAGCCTGCACGTACCATGGTAATCAAAACACAACTCACTCCATTGTCTTCTCAACAAATGAGAGACGGGTAATAACCTAGTCAAGCATCTATAGTGAGATATAAAACAATATCACAATCCTTTTAGCGAGCATAAATCACAATATAATTCGATTCAAAGTCAATTCCAATATCCAATAATTTTTATGCTCATCACAATTCAAATAATAAAGTTTTCATTTTTTCCATGAATATTACCATCACAATTCAAAACATATTCTATCACAATTTTCCAAAACATAATTTACTTAATCCATAACAATGCTTAATACTTATGGAAATACCATTTCACAAAGCCAAATTCATACATACAATAACAATTTTCAATAATCATGGAATTAAATCCAATGCTTGTTAAACATAATTCATAAGAAAAATATATCATTTAATCATATGAAATATTCAAAACAAAATCAATTAAAAACTAGTTGTGCACAAACCTCTGATGACTGTCTCCCTGATCTGGACTCAGTGTTTCCTTCACAAAACTAACACCCATAACATAAACATAAAGTTTAACAAAGGAATTCTCAAAAGTGTAAACTTACCTTTGATTGTAACTTGCTAAACCTTCACCAAACTTCTCAAATTTGGTATCAATCTCTTCCTTGTGATGAGTAGACAAAGTTTCATGAAGGAAGGTGTGGGAAAAGGAGGCTTGATCATGGGGTTGTGAAGGGTTGAAGGTGGGCGGCCATGGGAGATTTCTCTCACCTTCACTTCGGCATGTTTGAATGCTTTGGAGAAAATGAATATTTCTGCTGGTTTAGTGGAGTTACAGCTGCCCTATTATGTGTTTATTTTATGCATTAGTGGTCCACTCATAAATTTAATCATATTATAAACTTAACTCCCACTTATTCCACATTTAACCCATGATTTTAGCTATTTTCTTTAGGTACCACCAAATTAATTTTTCATTTTATTTTCTAAGTGTAATACTATTTATTTTTAATGGACATTTAGGTCAAAAGATAATTCGGGATGTCAAATGACCATAATGCCCCTGTTCGGGTGGCATTCCCGATTTTTCGGTCTTACCGGGTTTTGTCTGTTTTTCGATTTCTCACTTTTCTTTGTACTAATTATTTAATTTTTCTTTGATCTTTCTAATGATATTTATACTTCAATAAATATTTATTGGAGTCCTAAAAATATTTTCGTGGTTCCATGATCAGGGGCTAGTCAACGGTCCACGCCGTGACTTCCTGGTGCGGTCACCCATCGCTAGGTTTCTCGGCTCGCTTAACTTGGTTACATTTCTTTGCTATTATTTTTCCTTTGTTTTTCTTGTATTTTCTTTTCTTGTATTTCATTATTTTATGTCTCCTCACTCACATTGAAGTGTGGTTCTAGGCATCCTAGCTCTCCGGACAAAGACTAGTCACCTAATGTTAACGCACTACCGAACTTAGGGGTGTTACAATTCTCCCCCCCTTAAATAAATTTCGTCTAGAAATTTTATCTGGCATGAGTCTCTGAACAGCTGTGGGTGCTGTCTCCTCATATCCTCTTCACGTTCCCAAGTAGCTTCCTTGCCTGAATGATGGTTCCACAGCACTTTAACCGGGTGTATCTGTTTGTTCCTCAGCTGCTTCACCTCATAAGCCAGAATTCTTATGGGTTCTTCCTCATATGAGAGGTCTGGATTTACTTCAATCTCTTCAACTGACAGTACATGAGATGGGTCTGATTTGTACCTCCTTAATATGGACACATGGAAGACATTGTGTATCCTTGCTAACTCTGGAGGTAATGCCAACCGATATGCCAAAGGACCCACTCTTTCCAAAACCTCATATGATCCGATGAAACGAGGACTCAGTTTCCCCTTTCTGCCAAATCTCATAATCCTCTTCCAAGGAGAAACTTTGAGGAATACTTTATCACCCACTGCATATCCAATATCTCTTCTCTTCAGATCAACATAAGACTTCTGACGGTCTGACGCAGCCTTGAGTCTATCTCTGATCAATTTGATCTTTTCATATGTCTGCTGAACAATTTCTGGCCCAATCACCTTTCTTTCGCCTACTTCATCCCAACATAGGGGAGTTCTGCACTTTCTACCATACAAAGCTTCATACGGAGGCATCCCAATGCTTGATTGATAGCTGTTGTTATAAGCAAACTCAATCAAAGGCAAGTGTGTATCCCAACTACCTTCAAACTCAATCACACAAGCCCGTAGCATATCCTCCAATATCTGAATAACTCTTTCAGGTTGGCCATCTGTCTGTGGGTGGAATGCTGTGCTGAAGTTCAATCTAGTTCCTAGGGCTCTCTGAAGACTACCCCAGAATCTAGAAGTGAACAAAGGATCTCTATAAGATATAATCGATACTGGCACTCCATGCAATTTTACAATTTCATATATGTAAAAATCTGGCCAATCTCTCCAACTATAGTCCATTTAGAATGGCAAAAAGTGAGTAGACTTGGTTAGTCTATCAATTATAACCCATACTGCATCATGACTATTCTGTGTCCTCGGAAGTCTCATCACAAAATCCATAGTTATCTATTCCCTTATAATGTTTTCATAGGGTGCCACTTGTATGCTAGCTTGACACTTATTAATGTATACAAATTCTATTAGTGGGATTTATCTATCTCATCTCCCTCGGATTCAAGGACAGAAGTTCTCAGTATATTCTCGAGGGCTTATCACGTACTGAGTTATTATTATCATTTCATTTCATTATTTATAGAAACTCAATGAGTTTTAAAATTTACTGAATCACTTGTTTCAATTGTCCATCCATGCGAGGATGATACGTTGTCTTGATATCTCTAAGCTTATAGCAATTCTTGAAGTCGGGTAATTCACATTAATGTAACCGAGTCACTGACTCTAGCTACCTTACAAGTGTAGTCGTTTGATAGGCTAGTTCTGAAGTCTTAAATTTCTGACTAAAATTTTCACATTTATTTCCAGTACTAGTACTCTATTCAGGTGCAACTATATCAATTTATAGGTTACTTACAAATATTCTTAATTTATTGTACCACGAGGAAGCACGTAGCTCTACACAATAATCCGTGCCAGATCAGAATCTGCAGCTTACAATACAAACATTGAGAGCATTATATAGTCACTACGTTATAACCTCATGGACTAGGTTTTCTAACATCTTATCCTTCTCGAATCCACTAATATCCCAAACCGATTCTGATTACAATTTCCTTTAACAATTACTAACAGTAACATTTTTGCCCTCATCTAGAGCAATTCTATTACTGTAACTTACTTTTAGGTTCTCTTGCCATACATTAGTAGGCTTGCCAATTAGCTTTTATAATTTACGGTATGTTAAAAAATACTTTTAGCTAACAATTCTTCCAAAATTAATGTCAATCATACTTGTTATTATAGTTATTATCCTAAAGGACTAGTCACTAATACATCAAAATTCGTTCCCATGTAAAGGAATGACAACAGAACATATAGTTCTGACACTAACACACAACTAAGTAGTGCTGGGATCAAATAATAACTAAAATTAAGAACTTACCAGCAGCTACATCTGAAGTTTCTGCTCCTTTTACTTGGCGCATAGTGGACTCTCCGACTGGTGCACTACTATATTCGGGTTGATTCACTGTGTTATAGTGGTGAGGAATACCAACTCTATTTCTATCTTGACTCTGGCTGATGGTCTGTGAAATCCAGAGAGCAGATCGAGGTGGTTTAGCACAATCTTTAGCAAAGTGTCCAAGTTTTTCACAATTGTAGCAGGCTCCAGACGCCTTATAGCATATCCCACCATGATATCTTCTACAAGTTTCACATTGGCGGGAAGGGTAGGAACTTCTAGTTGTTCGACGACTGGACCTTGATGGTCTCTGTCTTACTGATCCACCTCTATCATATCCTTGAGCTCGGGGTTCCTCAAATTCTTTTCTCTTTCTCAAATTACTGTTCGAGCTCTGACCCATAGGTTTCTCCCTCTTTTCCATTTCACACTGCCCTTGTGAGGGTTGGGTGCAGATTAGCTTGGTGTGATTATCACCATTTGTTGAAAGAAAGTGGCCATTTGTTGGGCCATTTGTGCGATAATTTGTACCAGAAAAGCTGAGTACAATGCCTTCGACATTTTGTGGAGCTAGGGCCTCAACTTGTTCTTCCGCCATCACTGCATCGTTCTATTGTCTCATTCTTCTCTTCCATATCTTTTCTCACGAATTTTCTCATCTGTACATAACCAACACAAGGAGATTCCTCTCCATTAGTTCACATTTATGATGTAAATGTACTATATGTATCAAACATTTGAGCGATTGTAGTTCTGACAAAAGATTTCAAATTCACGATTCAAATTCACTTTAAAACCATTGCTCGATACCACTAAAACATGTCACACCCTACCCTCTGTAAGGCATAACATGATCCCGTAGTATACCTAATGAATTACCAACTCCGTTCATCGATAACCCATTAAATACACTATAAGGGATTTTCAAAACTTTTCTTACTTCTTTTACGATGGTGAGCACTATTTACAGTGTTAAAAACCTTTTGAATCAAGTGATAAAGCGACACATTTGACTTAATTGGAGTTTCAGAAAATTTTGGCAGAGTGCCATATGTATTTTGGATAAAGCAGTTCTTGAAAACACAGTAAAAGCACTTCAATATGTATTTGCAAATCTCAACTCCAATATATTCCTCAACACAACATATTTCTCAATTCAAATCCATAGTGATTTTTCAAAGACTGAGATACAAGAAATATAATACAAAACTATTTAAGTAAATGAAATCTCAGATTTACATTCACGATAATTTACATTTAATTACATACCAAAATATTTTACAAGAGTTTCTATACAATTGCTCAAATAATTTACATACATATTATTACATGCTTACATCAAAACCTATGTACATGGGTATATCTATGATATACCTGGAGCTGATCTGAATGTATCCTCAAAGCAACTTAATCACTGCTCTATGCTCTTACTGCGATAAAGATACAAAGCTATCATTGAGTGGTGAACTCGATGGTGCACAACTATAATTTAAAACATAGTACAATATACATTGACAAATTTTACAAAGAAATAATTTGAGAATCGAATCTTGATCAAATTTCACAACTCAAAATATTCATTGCCAATAATGTAAATCATTTGTATAAATAACTTGGAGCACAAAATTCAATTTATCAAATCTTGACTATCCATTTAAGTAATTCCAACAAAATCAATTACACACAAACCATAATTGAAATCACCATTCCTTACCATTCAAAAGCCATTCTGTATCTCAAAAGTCATTATGCATCTCAAAAACCATGTTGTATCTCAAAAATCAATCTTTTTCTCACTAACTATGCAAGACTAATCCGAAGGGCCATATTCGATGTGATTCTAACTCCCTATGGTCGGGAGGTCGAATCGATTCTAACTCCCTATGGTCGGGAGGTCGAATCATCGTGCATGATACCATCACAATAATGAATCTTCCGTAAGGGCCATAACGATAAAATAAACTTAGATCTAACCTCAAATCAGAGGAGAATCTAAGCCTGTGCACGTACCATGGTAATCAAAACACAACTCACTCCATTGTCTTCTCAACAAATGAGAGAGACGGGTAATAACCTAGTCAAGCATCTATAGTGAGATATAAAACAATATCACAATCCTTTTAGCGAGCATAAATCACAATATAATTCGATTCAAAGTCAATTCCAATATCCAATAATTTTTATGCTCATCACAATTCAAATAATAAAGTTTTCATTTTTTCCATGAATATTACCATCACAATTCAAAACATATTCTATCACAATTTTCCAAAACATAATTTACTTAATCCATAACAATGCTTAATACTTATGGAAATACCATTTCACAAAGCCAAATTCATACATACAATAACAATTTTCAATAATCATGGAATTAAATCCAATGCTTGTTAAACATAATTCATAAGAAAAATATATCATTTAATCATATGAAATATTCAAAACAAAATCAATTAAAAACTAGTTGTGCACAAACCTCTGATGACTGTCTCCCTGATCTGGACTCAGTGTTTCCTTCACAAAACTAACACCCATAACATAAACATAAAGTTTAACAAAGGAATTCTCAAAAGTGTAAACTTACCTTTGATTGTAACTTGCTAAACCTTCACCAAACTTCTCAAATTTGGTATCAATCTCTTCCTTGTGATGAGTAGACAAAGTTTCATGAAGGAAGGTGTGGGAAAAGGAGGCTTGATCATGGGGTTGTGAAGGGTTGAAGGTGGGCGGCCATGGGAGATTTCTCTCACCTTCACTTCGGCATGTTTGAATGCTTTGGAGAAAATGAATATTTCTGCTGGTTTAGTGGAGTTACAGCTGCCCTATTATGTGTTTATTTTATGCATTAGTGGTCCACTCATAAATTTAATCATATTATAAACTTAACTCCCACTTATTCCACATTTAACCCATGATTTTAGCTATTTTCTTTAGGTACCACCAAATTAATTTTTCATTTTATTTTCTAAGTGTAATACTATTTATTTTTAATGGACATTTAGGTCAAAAGATAATTCGGGATGTCAAATGACCATAATGCCCCTGTTCGGGTGGCATTCGATTTTTCAGATACTGGTTTTGTCTGTTTTTCGATTTCTCACTTTTCTTTGTACTAATTATTTAATTTTTCTTTGATCTTTCTAATGATATTTATACTTCAATAAATATTTATTGGAGTCCTAAAAATATTTTCCAGGGTTCCCCGCAGTCCAGGGCTAGTCAACGGTCCACGCCGTGACTTCCCGGTGCGGTCACCCATCGCTAGGTTTCTCGGCTCGCTTAACTTGGTTACATTTCTTTGCTATTATTTTTCCTTTGTTTTTCTTGTATTTTCTTTTCTTGTATTTCATTATTTTATGTCTCCTCACTCACATTGAAGTGTGGTTCTAGGCATCCTAGCTGTCCGGACAGCACTAGTCACCGGAACAGCAGAACGCACTACCGAACTTAGGGGTGTTACAATTCTCCCCCCCTTAAATAAATTTCGTCTAGAAATTTTATCTGGCATGAGTCTCTGAACAGCTGTGGGTGCTGTCTCCTCATATCCTCTTCACGTTCCCAAGTAGCTTCCTGGCCTGAATGATGGTTCCACAGCACTTTAACCGGGTGTATCTGTTTGTTCCTCAGCTGCTTCACCTCATAAGCCAGAATTCTTATGGGTTCTTCCTCATATGAGAGGTCTGGATTTACTTCAATCTCTTCAACTGACAGTACATGAGATGGGTCTGATTTGTACCTCCTTAATATGGACACATGGAAGACATTGTGTATCCTTGCTAACTCTGGAGGTAATGCCAACCGATATGCCAAAGGACCCACTCTTTCCAAAACCTCATATGATCCGATGAAACGAGGACTCAGTTTCCCCTTTCTGCCAAATCTCATAATCCTCTTCCAAGGAGAAACTTTGAGGAATACTTTATCACCCACTGCATATCCAATATCTCTTCTCTTCAGATCAACATAAGACTTACGATGCAGCGACCTTGAGTCTATCTCTGATCAATTTGATCTTTTCATATGTCTGCTGAACAATTTCTGGCCCAATCACCTTTCTTTCGCCTACTTCATCCCAACATAGGGGAGTTCTGCACTTTCTACCATACAAAGCTTCATACGGAGGCATCCCAATGCTTGATTGATAGCTGTTGTTATAAGCAAACTCAATCAAAGGCAAGTGTGTATCCCAACTACCTTCAAACTCAATCACACAAGCCCGTAGCATATCCTCCAATATCTGAATAACTCTTTCAGGTTGGCCATCTGTCTGTGGGTGGAATGTTGTGCTGAAGTTCAATCTAGTTCCTAGGGCTCTCTGAAGACTACCCCAGAATCTAGAAGTGAACAAAGGATCTCTATAAGATATAATCGATACTGGCACTCCATGCAATTTTACAATTTCATATATGTAAAAATCTGGCCAATCTCTCCAACTATAGTCCATTTAGAATGGCAAAAAGTGAGTAGACTTGGTTAGTCTATCAATTATAACCCATCTTGCATCATGACTATTACGTGTCCTCGAGTCTCATCACAAAATCCATAGTTATCTATTCCCTTATAATGTTTTCATAGGGTGCCACTTGTATGCTAGCTTGACACTTATTAATGTATACAAATTCTATTAGTGGGATTTATCTGTCCCATCTCCTCGGATTCAACGACACAAGTTCTCGATATATTCTCGAGGGCTTATCACGTATTACTGGTTATTATTATCATTTCATTTCATTATTTATAGAAACTCAATGAGTTTTAAAATTTACTGAATCACTTGTTTCAATTGTCCATGCATGCGAGGATGATACGTTGTCTTGATATCTCTAAACTTATAGCAATTCTTTGAAGTGCGGGTAATTCACATTAATGTAACCGAGTCACCGACTCTAGCTACCTTACAAGTGTAGTCGTTTGATAGGCTAGTTCGAAGTCTTAAATTTCTGACTAAAATTTTCACATTTATTTCCAGTACTAGTACTCTATTCAGGTGCAACTATATCAATTTATAGGTTACTTACAAATATTCTTAATTTATTGTACCACGAGGAAGCACGTAGCTCTACACAATAATCCCGTGTCGATCTTTATGTCTGACTTACAATACAAACATTGAGAGCATTATATAGTCACTACGTTATAACCTCATGGACTAGGTTTTCTAACATCTTATCCTTCTCGAATCCACTAATATCCCAAACCGATTCTGATTACAATTTCCTTTAACAATTACTAACAGTAACATTTTTGCCCTCATCTAGAGCAATTCTATTACTGTAACTTACTTTTAGGTTCTCTTGCCATACATTAGTAGGCTTGCCAATTAGCTTTTATAATTTACGGTATGTTAAAAAATACTTTTAGCTAACAATTCTTCCAAAATTAATGTCAATCATACTTGTTATTATAGTTATTATCCTAAAGGACTAGTCACTAATACATCAAAATTCGTTCCCATGTAAAGGAATGACAACAGAACATATAGTTCTGACACTAACACACAACTAAGTAGTGCTGGGATCAAATAATAACTAAAATTAAGAACTTACCAGCAGCTACATCTGAAGTTTCTGCTCCTTTTACTTGGCGCATAGTGGACTCTCCGACTGGTGCACTACTATATTCGGGTTGATTCACTGTGTTATAGTGGTGAGGAATACCAACGCTATTTCTATCTTGACTCTGGCTGATGGTCCGTGAAATCCGAGAAGCGGTCGAGGTGGTTTAGCACAATCTTTAGCAAAGTGTCCAAGTTTTTCACAATTGTAGCAGCTCGGGCGCCTTATAGCATATCCCACCATGATATCTTCTACAAGTTTCACATTGGCGGGAAGGGTAGGAACTTCTAGTTGTTCGACCCGGACCTTGATGGTCTCTGTCTTCTTGATCCACCTCTATCATATCCTTGAGCTCGGGGTTCCTCAAATTCTTTTCTCTTTCTCAAATTCTTGTTCGAGCTCGACCCATAGGTTTCTCCCTCTTTTCCATTTCACCTTTGCCCTTGTGGGGTTGGAGTGCATACTTGGGCTTGGTGACAGATTATCGACCATTTGTTGAAAGAAAGTGGCCATTTGTTGGGCCATTTGTGCGATAATTTGTGCCACGGTAAAGCTAGTGCAGTCAGGCCTTCGACATTTTGTGGAGCTAGGGCCTCAACTTGTTCTTCTGCCATCACAGACTGTTCTATTGTCTCATTCTTCTCTTCCATATCTTTTCTCACGAATTTTACATCTGTACAACCAACACAAGGAGATTCCTCTCCATTAGTTCACATTTATGATGTAAATGTACTATATGTATCAAACATTTGAGCAGTTGTAGTTACCGACAAAAAGATTTCAAATTCACAGTTCGAAATTCACTTTAAAACCATTGCTCTGATACCACTAAAACATGTCACACCCTACCCCTCTGTAAGGCATAACATGATCCCGTAGTATACCTAATGAATTACCAACTCCGTCTACTGATAACCCATTAAATACACTATAAGGGATTTTCAAAACTTTTCTTACTTCTTTTACAGTGGTGAGCACTATTTACAGGTGTTAAAAACCTTTTTGAACTGAAGTGATAAAACTGACACATTTGACTTAATTGGAGTTTCTGTAAAAATTTTGGCAGAGTGCCATATGTATTTTGGATAAAACAGTTCTTCAGAAAACCTGTAAAAGCACTTCAATATGTATTTGCAAATCTCAACTCCAATATATTCCTCAACACAACATATTTCTCAATTCAAATCCATAGTGATTTTTCAAAGACTGAGATACAAGAAATATAATACAAAACTATTTAAGTAAATGAAATCTCGATTTACATTCACGATAATTTACATTTAATTACATACCAAAATATTTTACAAGAGTTTCTATACAATTTGCTCAAATAATTTACATACATATTATTACATGCTTACATCAAAACCTATGTACATGGGTATATCTATGATATACACAGGTGATCTGAATGTATCCTCAAAGCAACTTAATCAACTGCTCTATGCTCGCCTTTACTGCGACAAGATACAAAGCTATCTGAGTGGTGAACTTCGATGGTGCACAACTATAATTTAAAACATAGTACAATATACATTGACAAATTTTCTGATAAATAATTTGAGAATCGAATCGATCAAATTTCACAACTCAAAATATTCATTGCCAATAATGTAAATCATTTGTATAAATAACTTGGAGCACAAAATTCAATTTATCAAATCTTGACTATCCATTTAAGTAATTCCAACAAAATCAATTCCACACAAAACAAAATTGAAATCACCATTCATTACCAATCAAAAGCCATTATGTATATCAAAATCATTTTGTATCTCAAAATCATCTTTGTATCTCAAAAGTCATTATGCATCTCAAAAACCATGTTGTATCTCAAAAATCAATCTTTATCTCACTAACTATGCAAGACTAATCCGAAAGGGCCATATTCGATGTGATTCTAACTCCCTATGGTCGGGGAGGTCGAATCTGATTCTAACTCCCTATGGTCGGGAGGTCGAATCATCGTGCCTGATACCATCACAATAATGAATCTTCCGTTAGGGCCATAACGATAAAATAAACTTAGATCTATCCTCAAATCGGAGGAGAATCTTAGTGTGTGCACGTACCATGGTAATCAAAACACAACTCACTCCATTGTCTTCTCAACAAATGAGAGAGACGGGTAATAACCTAGTCAAGCATCTATAGTGAGATATAAAACAATATCACAATCCTTTTAGCGAGCATAAATCACAATATAATTCGATTCAAAGTCAATTCCAATATCCAATAATTTTTATGCTCATCACAATTCAAATAATAAAGTTTTCATTTTTTCCATGAATATTACCATCATAATTCAAAACATATTCTATCACAATTTTCCAAAACATAATTTACTTAATCCATAACAATGCTTAATACTTATGGAAATACCATTTCACAAAGCCAAATTCATACATACAATAACAATTTTCAATAATCATGGAATTAAATCCAATGCTTGTTAAACATAATTCATAAGAAAAATATATCATTTAATCATATGAAATATTCAAAACAAAATCAATTAAAAACTAGTTGTGCACAAACCTCGATGTTGTCTCACGATGCGGACTCAGTGTTTCCTTCACAAAACTAACACCCATAACATAAACATAAAGTTTAACAAAGGAATTCTCAAAAGTGTAAACTTACCTTTGATTGTAACTTGCTAAACCTTCACCAAACTTCTCAAATTTGGTATCAATCTCTTCCTTGTGATGAGTAGACAAAGTTTCATGAAGGAAGGTGTGGGAAAAGGAGGCTTGATCATGGGGTTGTGAAGGGTTGAAGGTGGGCGGCCATGGGAGATTTCTCTCACCTTCACTTCGGCATGTTTGAATGCTTTGGAGAAAATGAATATTTCTGCTGGTTTAGTGGAGTTACAGCTGCCCTATTATGTGTTTATTTTATGCATTAGTGGTCCACTCATAAATTTAATCATATTATAAACTTAACTCCCACTTATTCCACATTTAACCCATGATTTTAGCTATTTTCTTTAGGTACCACCAAATTAATTTTTCATTTTATTTTCTAAGTGTAATACTATTTATTTTTAATGGACATTTAGGTCAAAAGATAATTCGGGATGTCAAATGACCATAATGCCCCTGTTCGGGTGGCATTCAGATTTTTAGTATTAGGGTTTGTCTGTTTTTCGATATCTCACTTTTATTTGTACTAATTATTTAATTTTTCTTTGATCTTTCTAATGATATTTATACTTCAATAAATATTTATTTGATTCCTAAAAATATTTTCGGGGTTCCTTGATCCGAGCTAGTCAACGGTCCACGCCGTGACTTTCCGGTGCGGTCACCCATCGCTAGGTTTCTCGGCTCGCTTAACTTGGTTACATTTCTTTGCTATTATTTTTCCTTTGTTTTTCTTGTATTTTCTTTTCTTGTATTTCATTATTTTATGTCTCCTCACTCACATTGAAGTGTGGTTCTAGGCATCCTAGCTGTCCGGACAGCACTGGTCACCGGAACAGCAGAACGCACTACCGAACTTAGGGGTGTTACAGTATGAATGAGACATTAGTTCTCATTATTGTAAAGAGGAGAAGTATTTTGAGTACAATGGTATAAAAGAATAATTGATGTGAATTGTGATCATATAAATGATCAAATGAATGTATGAATTATGATTGAAATTTATCATGAAATAATGAAGTCATAAAGCACAATATATTAACATTTTAAAGTATTAAATGCCCTAGTATTCCTAACAAGATTGGTTTGGATAGTTTGGCATGCCAATAGGGTATTGTTTTAGCGATCGCGAAGGCTTTATGCTGTGTTCATGGCTTTATGCCCGTATTCATGGCTTTTATGCCCGTATTCATGGCTTTTATGCCCGATTATGTGATATCATGGCTTTTTAGCCATCTCGATCGCATACATGGTTGGCGTTCCGTCCCATGGTATGACGACCCGAGCACGCGGTGTCGGTGTCAACGACCGTTATCGATCGATCGTCAAAGATAGGTTAGGTTACTTGGGCATGGAAAAGTATAAGCGTGATTGAACTGATTATTAAAGAAAATATGAAAATTAAGTATCAGGAATGATTACAAAAATACAAAGAAGCTCAAGATCATGAAGAAAATAATTAACGAAATGCATGAAGAAGTTAATATCATAAAACATGATTAGCCCTTGACTAAACAATAAGTTAGTAATTATTCAGTTCTTATGAACACAATGGCTAAGAAATTATGATTTTTAATTGCATATTATATTTTCTTGTATTATTGGCACCACTAAGCTTTATGCTTAGCGCGTCGCTTTGCAGCGTAGTGCGATCAAGATTTGGACAGAGGGCCCGGTAGAACACAGTTCGGTAAGGCGGTTCACGATTACGCACGATGTCGTGTCACCTCAACTTCTGCGATTGCATTGGTAGGACACTAGGTGTCATTTTGGCATTCTGTAACAAATTTTGATTTTCTCATATGTAATGAAACTTATGTAATGTATTTTGATTTTCATGTAAATAATGCAAAATTGTATTTGTAAATGGAAAAGTGAATATTGATCTGTGATTGTTACATGACTATCAAATGAGATGAATGATTGAGAATTGAAATTGAGAAATGAATGGTTGACAGATGTTGAGATGATGATTATTGGAGTTTGAGAGTAATTGAATACGAATAATTGGAAGTGTTTTTCACAGGTTCCGAAGAACTGTTTTCTCCATTTTTAGCCAGTACTCTGCCGGATTTTCTTTAAAATTTTCGGAACCTTAAATAAATTATATTTCATAAGTTATATTCAAAAGGAAGAATAAAAATGAATTAAGATAAAATAGAGTGCTCGGCACACTGAGTGGCATAACTTGCTCGGCTACACTGTAGTCGGGTAAGGGGTGTCACAGGCATCTTGCTCCTCTTCGGCTTGAGTGACATTTGCAAGTGGTGTTACTGTTGCACGTGGTCTTTCCATAACCTCTGTCTGGGTCTGTGGTAAATTCCTCTTAGGACAATCTTTCAGACGATGGTCCATGGCCCCACATCTATAACAGGCTCCAGTCAATCCCCTACATTCACCTTTATGCCAATTGTTACAATGGCCACATTTTCTTACTAGTCTTGGTGCACTCACTACTAGTATCTCTGGTTGACTTATTCTGGGTATAGGCTTGGGTCTAGGTTTCCTACTTTGATCAGATGTCTGACTTAACTATTCTCTCAGCCTTTTATTACTAGACTGTCCAAATTTTCTCTTTTGTTGATCACCACTCCTCTTCTGTTCTTCTTTATGAACATAACTAATATATTTCTTTTTGAACTCTATCAGAAAGAATTCCCAAGTTACGTTGGCTGGTGGCACCTTGGTTACGACATCCCACCACCGATATGCAACTTCTTGTAGCAATGAAACTGCACACTCCAAACTCTATTCTGGTGTGCAATAGAGCTGCTACAGGACTCTTGCAGTCCTTTCTAACCAATACTCAACCGCTGAAGAATCGTCTTCCTTTCTACCATTGAAATCTATAGCTCCATACTTCCTAATTTTTCCTAAAGGTGATTTCTGTTGAGGCTATGGTGGAATAACCCCAATCATCTATCGAAAGAATTCAGTCATCTATTCAAACAAGGCCTGTTGGGGTTGTACAGGCACCTCTTGCACTGGTGGAGCAGGATCTCCCCAATTTCCAAAATCACTCCCAGTCGGGATACGGCTTACTACTTCTTCCTCTACTACCCTCTGTGATTTTGAGTCCATACCTTAACCTAAAATAACCAAAGAAAACAGATCTACATTAGTGTCACCTCGACTCAAATGAATGCAATGCATGTTATGCACACAATCTTATTCTATCTATCGATGCCTAGGAATGCCTAAACCGTGCTCTGATACCACTAAAAGTAACACCCCTCACCTGACTACAGTGTAGCCGAGCAAGGCATGTCACACTCGGTGTCGGAGCACCCTATCTTATCTTACTTTATTCTTAACATAATTTGTTCTCGTTACATTTTAATATCAATTATTTTTCTATGGAGAAACTAGCGGAGTTTCCCCTGTTTCTATTATCATTTGATGCTTTCCACTATTCACTTACTTGAAATTTCAACAATATTTTCATAATAAAATCTCATCAGTTATTTTCATAATCATCTTATCACACATTCAATTCTTACAACTCATTTTCATACATATCCGTTCATACTGTCACACCCTATTCCTCCGTAAGATGTAATATGATCCCGTAGTACACCTAATGAATTATCGTACTTCGCGTACTGGTAACCCATTAAATATACTACAAGGGATTTTGACTCAACTTTCGTGAAATTTAAATCATCGATTAAAATCTAGTGTTATAATTTTTTTTTCAAAATTTCTGCAGAGTGCTGGCTGTATTTTGAGAAAACAGTTCTTCAAACCTGAAAAGGAAAACACTCCCAATATGTTTTCTCAAATACAACTCAAATAAACTTCATTTCATCTCATAATTCAATCTCAATATTCAAATCATTTCATTTTCAAACCAACCTCATCATAAAAGAAACATTTCATTGATTACAAGACTCAAAAATTAATATTACAAAACTATACAGGTAAATGAAATCTCAAATTTACATTACAACAATTTACATTTAATTACATACCAAAATATTTTACAAGAGTTTTTATACAACTGCTCAAATAATTTACATACATATTATTACATGCATACATCAAACTTATGTGCATGGGTATACCTATGATATACCTGGAGCTGATCTGAATGTGTCTTCAAAGAAGCTTACTCAACTGCTCTACACTCTTTTCACCTGCGACAGCATACAAAGATATCACTGAGTGGTGAACTCAGTGGTGCACAACTATAATTTAAAATATAGTACAATATACATTGACAAAATTATAATAGTTAATTTGAAAGTATCGAAATTCAACAAAATTTCAAAAGTCAAAATCTTCATTGCCAATAATATAAATTATTAGTTAAAATGACTTTGAGCAAGAAATTCAATTTATCAAATCACAACTGGACATTTAAAGTAATCCCAGCAATCATGAAAATAAAGATTAATTCCAACAAAATCAATTATACATAAATCATAATTGAAATCACAATTCTTTACTATTCAAAAACCATTCTTTATCTCACTAACTATGCAAGACTGATGCGCAAGGGCCATTTTGAATCGGATTCTAACTCCCTATGGTCGGGGAGGTCGAATCATCGTGCACAGTACACATCACAATAATGAAACTTTCAAAAGGCCTATAACATAAAAACTTAGATCTAACCTCTAATAAGAAGAGAATCTAAGCCTGTTCACGTACCATGATAATCAAAACAGAGCTAACTCCATTGTCTTCTCAACAAATGAGAGAGACGGGTAATAACCTAGTCAAGCATCTATAGTGAGATATAAAACAATATCATAAATCTCCTTGTCCTTTTTTTGAGCATAAATCACAACACAATTCGATTCAAAGTCAATTCCAATATCCAATAATTTTTATGCTCATCACAATTCAAAACATAAGTTTGTATTTTTTTTCCATGCAAATTGCCCATCACAATTCAAAACATATTCTATAACAATTTTTCAAAACATAATTTATTCAATCCACAACAATGCTTAATACTTTTTGAAATACCATTTCACAAAGCTAAATTCATACATACTATAATAATTTCAATAATCATTGAATTATATCTAATTCTTAATAAACATAATACGTAAGGAAAATAACTTCATTTAATCATATGAAATATTCAGAACAAAATCAACTAAAAACTAGTTATGCACAAACCTCTGATGAGTCCCCTCTTGGCCTTGACTCAATGTTCCTTATGCTTTTCAATATCCTTGTGACACCCCTTACCCGTCTACAGTGTAGCCGAGCAAGTTATGCCACTTAGTGTACCGGAGCACCAATTCATGTTTCAATTACAATTTATCCCTTTTAATTCATTTATTTTCAATTTTTGATAAATCTGAATTTTTTCACAAATTTTATAGAAAATCTGGCAGAGTGTCGGCTATAAATTGGAAAAATAGTTCTTCTGAACCTGTTTAAAAACACTTCCAATATAATTTCCAAATCCAAATCTCCATTACACACATGTGAAGTCAATCTCAAAATCTCAATACTATTCTCAGAATTTTTCTTTTTTGTTCACATCATCACTGAAAGCACATTTATGTTTCTCAACATTTCATTTATCAACATACATTATACAGAAAATTTTAATAACATGAAATTTCATATATTTACATTGTTATATAATTTCAAGAGTTTATAGTTATAAACCAAAATTAATACAAAATGCAAAATACAAAGTGCTACCCCGAAATCCTAATGTCCTACCATATGCACTGTAGATGTGAGGTGACTCTGGACTCCGGATGCAAATTTGAAGACTCACTCGGTCTGATGTCTGTTGGGCTTACCAGCTAGGTCTCCAGTAATTGCGCGTAACAAAAGCGATGCGCTAAGCAATTCTGCTTAGTGGTGACAATATAAAATAGGAATAAAAATAAGTATGCAGAACGTATGTTAACATTTTTGGGTAAACTTAATTCCTGATATTTTTTTTTGTAGTATTATTTGATTCAAATTTGGTAAAAGTTATTATCATTGCCCGAGTAACCCATACTAGTCGACTGGACTGGATAAATGGGTAAACTGGCACTGGGTACTAAGTACATCGGACCATCACACCATTGATCACATTGTGTCTCCCGGTGTGCAAAAGAACAGCCAATAAGCTGTAATAATTATCAGGGATTAAACCCGAGTGTAACAACTCAATAACATAGCCAAAGGCTATTATGTCACAAAATGGCATGGGAAGCCATGAAACACAGAATGGCATGAAGCCATATGCAGTACTGCTAACAGAACCCTATTGGCATGCCAAGCTATCCAAACCAATCTTGTTAGGTATACTAGGGTATGTTACACTTTTAAATTTCACAATTTTTGAATTTCAAGTTTGAATGTTACTATTCATTTCATTGGTCAACTAAAATGTTGACTTTTGCATATACAATAGGTACATTGGTTTTAATACTCCCAACATACCACATTTTGCATTCAAAATTTGTTGGTATTAGTTGCCAATACCATTTCTAAGCTTAATGTTAATTGGGCAGAATTTTCAGTTTACATGCTTTGTCTTTACTATTCCATTGGTCATTTTTGCAGTGCGAATTTGGAAAAATGATCAACATGAAAGTTGTTCCTTATTTTGTCTAGTTGCATTTCCTTTTTTGAATCACTCCATTTGGAGTTTTATATCTCAAGTTATGGCCCAAAAACCACAACTGGCCGGATTGAAATTTTTCCAGAATTTCTGGACTGACGAAATCTATAGTGTTAGGAACAGTGACTAAAACTCACTTTTTGAATATGTTCTGGTCATAATTTAGGTTAGATTTCTTCATGAAAGTTGTTGGCCTATATCTCAGCTTGTTGCTGGTAAAATTTCAGGTCTATTGCTGGTAAAACACTGTTCATTTGGTCATTTTGCCTAGGCAGAATGCAGGTCACCCGGATTAGGGCAAACTTTTGGTTAACTTGGTTTGGTTTTCCGGGCATGGTTTTTTCACCAAAGTTGTGCCATTATGTGTCTAGTTTCATGTACAATTGGCCTTGCACCAATTGAACCTCTACAATTCAAGTTATTGCTGCCCAAACCTGCTGGACTCATGTCCAATCCTGTAGGTCACCATGGGCAGCCACACCAACCTCAAATCCCACTACTCAACACACTTCATTTTTGATTTAAATAGAACCAAATGGTCACTAATTGACCATTAAAACCTATTTTCATCATCACATGGTCAAAGTCCCATTTTTCCACCCTAAACCCTAACTCAAACATTACAACTCATGCATTTTCATTTCATTTCATCAATCCACTTAGGGGATATATATTATGGGCAGCCATACAAGCATGTTAACTCCATAAAACTCATCACAATCTTACCCTACCAAGGCTGCCGAAATTTAACTGATGGCATACAAATGGTATTCAACAAATTTCCTTTGTAATTTACACTCATTCAAAGTTCTTAACATGAATTTAAAGTGAAATTCATGGTTAGGTCACTAACCTCTAATGGAGTGAAGTCTCCTACTTGATAGAGTTCTTGTTTTGCTTTTCTTTTTTCTCCCAAAAGAATCACCAAGATGCAAGAACATTTTTTTGTGTTGGGAGTATAGGGTTTAGTGGGGTAGAAGTTGGTGAAATCAAGCTTGAAAAAACTTGTTTATGGTTAGCTATGGAGGAGGTTCACGGCAAGGAGAAAATAAGGAAGAAGAAGTTCTAATTTTTTTCATTTTTCCAGCCCGTTTATCTCTTTTAAATAAGTTTATGCCATGTGTCCACATTGGGTTGGTTGGGAGAATCTTAATGACATCATTATGATGTCATAAGTCCATTTTCTTTCATTTTCTCATTTTTTCTTGTCTATTTAATTGCAATTAAATTTTTAACAATATTTAATCATATTTTATGTTATATAAATTATTTATTTAACTGGACAAGTTGGCCAAAAATCATCTCTGAAGGTGAAATGACCAAAATGCCCTCCGTTTGGCTAAACGAGCCAAAATTGTCTGTACCGATTGAAAAATTTTTCTAAGTATTTTCTTGGCATTCTAATGCCATAAGAACCTCAATGACCCTTCTCTGGAGTCCCAAAAATTATTTTATAATTTTTTCCTCCAGGTCTAGGGCTCCTAGTTGCGAGAACTGCAACTTCTCACTAGGTTACCCATCGCTAGGGCACTGGCTCATTTAACTTGGTTGTATTTTATTTCTAAAATTTTTTCTAAATTTTTCTTATTAATATTTGAGTTAATTATGGTTCCTCACTTTAATTTAAATATTTTTCCGGATGTTCTAGCTATCCGGACCGACACTGGTCACCGGAACAGTAGAATGTACGAAGTTGCTACAATGAGGGTGTTACAATCCTTTTCAATTGAAACACACAATTTAAAGTGTTTCAGTACTCAGTTAAATTGTTTCTGACAATAAAATCCAATATCTAAATTTTCTTGGTACTATTCTCTTCAATTCATTTCATTAGTCAACCTATAATGTTGACCTTTGATGCACTCTAAGTGAGTCAATTTTAATGTTCCCAATTTGTCACATTTTATAGTCTCTAAGTGTTGGTATATGTTACCAATTTCATTTTAAAGCTTATTGCATTTTATTGCCATTTTCCAAATTTTATGGCCAATGTTTACTGTCTATTGGACCAGGCTATAGTGTAAATTTAATAGATTTCTCTTCATTAAATTATTTCTCATTGTGTCTTCTTTAATTTCCTTTTTGAATCACTCCATTTGGAGTTGTATAGCTCAAGTTATGGTCAATTAACTATAACTAGGTCAAATATAAATTTTAGTTTCCTTTTTAGGCATTTTCGGTTCTGACATTACTAATTTATTTGGACTGTTTGTAATCATATTGAGATCTAACATTCTTCATAAGTATTGTTGCCCTATGTCTTAGGGACAACCAAAAATTTTGCTTACCATTTTTCAAGTCTTATAGAATTCTTTATAGACAAATTATTAACTTGGACTCAAAGATCCTATATTGGCACGGTCCTCAATTAGGTCAATGGCTTTGATCTTAAATTATGACCTTATACATTTATAATTTGAGGAAGTTGTCTAAAACAAAGTTTTAGGTCTCTTTCTTAGCTTTCTAGATTGGTATGGCTCATTTAAATTGGACACTTCTGGTGCGAGATATGCTTATTTGAATTTTCTGGATTTAATAGTCAAATGTGCCAATTTCAGACTTAGTGTGTCAACTTAATTGACCTAGTTCCCTTGATTTCTAGGTTTTGGTCAAATTACCAACATTGTAGATCTATGTCTTATTGAAATTTTGGGACTTATTTCATGTCATTTGGAGTTCTATGGACCAAGTTATAGTCATTTTACTATTGCTGGTCAAGTTGCACTTATATTGCAAAGTTTAGGTCATTTTTAGGTCAAAGTCAATTCGGCCAGTTTTTGTAACCCAACTTGTGCAAGCATTTTGACTTGGTTTTGGTTATTTCTGGGCTTTAGTGTCTTCATAAGAGTTGTAGCTCTATGTCTACAATTTCCATGGTATAAATTTCAGGTCATTTGGACTTGTTTTGCGTGAGTTATGGCCAAAATACTGACTACTATTCATATGGTCAAAATTCTATATTTTCATGTCATGCAATTCCGGATTTGGTCATTCTTTTAGGTCACTTCTAGGCAGAATTTGGACAAGCTCTCTACATGAAAGTTGGCCTATTTTACGTCTAGTTTCACCTCCAATTGGCCTCATACCAATTGGTGTCACACCCTACTCCTCTGTAAGGCATGATATGATCCCGTAGAATACCTAATAAACTACCGAACTTCACCTACCGATAACTCATTAAGTACCCTACAAGGGATTTTAAAACAATTTTCTTACTTTTTATAAGTGGTGAGCATTTTCTAATAGGTATTAAAACATTTAATTAAAATTGAACACTAGTTAAAATTTTTGGCCCATTTTATTTTTCCGCAAATTTTATAAAAATTTCGGCAGAGTGCCATCTATATTTTGAGAAAACAGTTCTTCAAATACCTGTAAAAAGCACTTCTAATAATCTGTCTCAACAACTTTTTCAAATTCACAATCAATTTCAACATCATTTATCAATCTCCAAAAATTCAAATCCATAATTTTCAATATTCAATAATCATCAAAATACCATTAATGAATTTCACTCAATTTAAAACAAAATACTTTCATTCATATTTCATTAAAGATAAAACAATTTATACACATTATTACAAAAATTTACATTAAGAGAAATTCAAACTAACATTTATTACAAACTTTATACAAACTGCACAAGACCAAATTTTACATGTCCATACCTTTACATACATTACATACATCAAAATAAATTTTTACAGTCAGGGTATAAATTATACCCGATAACTTCAAAGCAGGTAGCTCCTCTGTCCTCAGCAGCTCACTCTGCTGCTCCTCTAGTCTCTATATCTGCGACAGCAATAATAGCTATCGCTGAGTACTAGGACTTAGTGGTGCACAACATACTAAAACAATCTTTATGCAGAATTTAAATCATATTTATTCAAAAATTAAACTGAACATGAGAATCAAATACAAAACATGAATTATGAGATTTTAATCCAAACAATTTCATTTCGAAGTATCAAAACACATTTCATAAAACCCACAGTTATATCATGCCATTCGAAACAAATATAATCTCAATAGCCAGAGGCTAAGGAGAAGTCACATCACAAGGCTAGCTAGCTCAAATATATGGATATCCATTCAATTTCTTCTTCTACTAGTACACACCTCAACACTTTAGCCAAAGAAGGAATCAAAATTCAAAACTGATTACCCCCACTAGTCATGCTAGTGAGGTGTTCAAATATATGGTCATGACACTGTGGTTTCAAAACTTATCTTAACAATTTACAAAATATTTATGCCATCTCAAATATACAAAAATAACTTTCAACAATTTAAATCAAAAGCATAATAAACATTTAACCCCAATGATCTCACAATTCAATACTTTAAATTATTCAAAACAATATGCAGAAGAAAATTTACAGAAATTCTACGTCGTGCACAAACCTTAAGCGAGTTACCTCTTGGCCTTGACACGATTCCTCGAGTTCTTTCCTGATGTTCTTTTCAACTGAAACACACAATTTCACAGTGTTTCAATATCATAACTTAGCATAAATCCAAAAGTAAATTTAATTTCACTTTTACCGAGCTCTAATGTGCGAAATTGACGTTCTTTAAAATTTGTGTTTCTAGCTTACTATTCACTATACTATTCAAGTTAATTTGTTGACTTTCTAAGGCTTAATAGGTATGGGAATTCCAACTTCACCCACATACCACATTTTGATAACTAAATTTGTTGGTTTTAGTTGTTTACTTCTAAGTCTTTTAGGCAAATTTGCAAATTTTCAGTTTTGGTGTCTTAAGTTGCACTGTTCCATTGGTCATTTTACTGTTAGAATTTGGCAAAATTTTCTTCATAGAAAATTTTCCCTATTACCTTAACTTTATTCTCCTTTTTGAATCACTCCAATTGGAGTTTTGTAGCTCAAGTTATAGCCATTTGAATCATGGCTGCCATATTGGACTTAACCCAGATTTTTGGGCACCAAATTGGTTCTTGCAGTTTTAGGTCATTAATTTTGGGTAGCCAAATGACTTGGTTAAGGACATAATTTGGATTTGTCTTCTTCATAAAAGTTTTAGGTCTATATCTCTGCTTTCCACTAGTAAAATTTCAGATCATTTAGACCTGCCTAGCCCAAGTTAAGGCCAAATGAACAAACACTGTTTATTTAGTCATTTTTGTATAGGTCAGACTGCAAAAATCCAGATTTGGTCAATTTGTTCACTAGGTTTTGGTCACTTTTTGGGTATGATTCCTAAATGAAAATTGTGTCTATTTTCATTCTCAATTGGTCTCATACCAATTGGGCTTGTAAATTTTCAGTTTTGGTCCCTCAAAGGGACCTTGGTCCTACTGCCTATAGCATAACCCTAAGCAACCCGAATTTGCATTTGGTTCCAACACTTTGAAGGAACGGAAGCGTGAAAAACACAAGTTTATACCATTGAATTCAAAAATTTTCACCTAGGGTCACATGCATCATGCAAGATTTATTTTTATCTATTTGATTTCAATGATAAACAACATATTAAAACTCTTTTAATATGTTTTTGGATCTGTATTTGCCATTTAAGATTTTAAAATTAATCAGATTAATTTTAGAACCCTAGATTAAATCAAGAACGATTACACTAACCTCTTGATGCACTGCAGCGTGTCTGCGCCCTTGAGATTCGTCTTTAGGACACCAGATGTTGTCCCTCTAGCTTGTCCACACCAAGAACACCTATGGCAGCCCTTGAACAGCTTCTAAAGCCTTTTCTATTAATTAGAAATTCAAGTTCTGCCTTTTAAGAGATTAGAGATGTAAACAGGACACTAGAAACAATTTCTAGTGTTCTTAATTCAAGAGATTGATGGCTAATCTCTTTGAATTGATGAGAGATGAAGAAGAATAGAGGGAGGGCTGCAAAATGGCGTGACCAAGGAGTGTGGCTGCTGGTTGTAATTTATTTTCTTATAACAACACTTAAATAGCTAGGTTAACACATTAAACCCTTGCCACATGTCACACTTTGATTAGCTCTAGGTTTAAGTGACCCAATCACATTGTGCCAAGTGTCAAACCTATATGTAATCTTGATTTTAATCATCTTATATGATTAAAAAACATTTGGCAAGCTTATGTGTTATGCCATGTGTCACCATCTCATGGTGCCATGTGTCACACTGTAAAATGACCAAAATGCCCCTGTGTCTTAATTTTGAGTTCTTCAACCCAAAATAATTATTTTTCTTCTTCTAATTAATTTATATCAAATATAAATTAATTAATTAATCGCTATTAATTAATTTCTCATTAATTAAATTCATATTTAAACACTTTAAATATAAATTTAACTTATATTATACATCCAATAATCTAGATTTGGTTTCAAGTCATGCTAGGGACTTTGCAAACTAATTGCAAACCAAACCTATTTAATTAATCAATTAAACTCTTTAATTAATTAATTAAATCATATTTAATTAGGTGATAACTTGTGTATGTGTGTGACTTACTAGGCTCATCACTAATTGGTAATGAGACATGATATCAACTCTTAATATCATCAGAACTCTTTCTTACCATAAATGATTTCTCTAAATCATTTTATGAACCTCATAGACCATGGTTAACACCTAGCATAGCATGCCATGGCCACCCAATTAGTAATAAGGTTTACCTTAAATGAACCTATAATCATATGTTACCATGCACTAGAATCTCTTTGTTACAAAATCCCAACTCAAGCTGGAGTCATGGTTTATGTCAAGCTCCATTTGCTATGAATATTATGTTCTCTTTTAATTCCAGTTCTTGATTAAAAAGATTTTCTCATCAGAAACTCTTTTCTGAATAAATCTATCTATCTGGCCAGAACTTGAAACATCAAGAACAATTAAATGAACATAGGATTTTATCTCTATTTACTTAGAGGAACAGATTCCATCTTGATCAACACCTACCTCCATATATAACTAGTAGGAGCCAACACATGCCCATATACCCATACACAGTGCAAGTATGAAAGCAGTATCAAACTCAAACTACCTATATACAAGATAACTGTGCTATTTCAGGTCTAAAGATTATATTCACTGATATGATTTATAACAAAACATTGACAAGAGTAAACTCCATGTGCTTGTCATAAGTGTCACTGGTTCGGCCTACTTATCATTTATAAGTGCCTATCATGTTTGTTATATGGCATGAGACTCACCATTCCATCTTATTTATATCTCATATAAATAACTTGGGAACAAACATGAATACAATCTTTCTGGATAAGTCATGTCCTTATTATGAAGTATCCTTGATTGTGAACCTATTTATGATACTTCGTGCTAGAAATATTGTCACTCCTATTCTTAACAACTTAAGAATAATATTTCTAACAAAATATCAATGGACCTTTTCTATTACACATAAATATATTATGTAAACGGAAAAGTGGAAATGCCTTTTATTAATAAATATATGTACAAGATAAATACTAAATGATATGCTCTAGGGCATACTACTAACAATCTCCCACTAGCATTAGAGCCATTTATTACAATATCTTAGACCTATCTTCTCAAGATGTCGGTCTAACTGAACTTGTGACAAAAGCTTAGTGAATGGATCAGCTGGATTTTTCAGCTGATGTTATTTTTCTGCATGGCTATATCGCCTTGCCCAACTATTTCTCTGATAATGTGGTAGCGCCTTTCTATGTGTTTGGATTTTGGTGAGACCTTAGTTCCTTAGCCTGTATGACTGCTCTATTATTGTCACAGTGTAGTGGAACTGCTAACTCAATGGAAGGAACTACTATAAGTTCTGTCACGAACTTCTTTATCCAAACAGCTTCCTTTGCAGCATCTGATGCAGCAATATACTTAGCCTCTGTAGTGGAATCTGCAGTCATGCTCTGTTTGGAACTCTTCCAACTGACTGCACCTCCATTACAAATGAACACATATTCAGAGGTAGAATTTCTATCATCGATATCTGATTGGAAATCAGAATCAGTATAACCATCCAATTGCAAGTCTCCACCTCCATAAATCAAGAATAAATCCTTAGTTCTTCTCAAGTACTTAAGAATATTCTTGTGACTATCGATGTTCCAAACCTGGATTGGATTGATACCTGCTAGTCAAACTAATAGCATATGCGATATCCGGCCTAGTACACAACATTGCATACATTAAACTTCCAATAGCCGAAGCATATGGAATCCTAGCCATCTTATCTCTTTCTTCAGGTGTCTTTGGAGACATCTCTTTAGAAAGATGGATACCATGTCTCACTGGTAACAATCCTCTCTTGGAATTAAGCATGTTAAACCTCTTTAACACCTTTTCCAAGTATAGACTTTGGGATAAACCAAATTATTCTTTTCGCTCTATCTCTATAGATGCGAATTCCAAGAATATAGGTTGCCTCCCCTAAGTCTTTCATGGAGAATGTATTTGACAACCATACCTTTATAGTCGTCAACATACCTGTGTCATTACCCATCAACAATATGTCATCCACATATAAGACAAGGAAAGTGATAGCACTGTCACTAACCTTCTTATATACACATGGCTCATCCTCATTTTTGATAAAACCAAAGGATTTAATGGCTTCATCAAAATGGATGTTCCAACTCCTCAAAGCTTGTTTCAACCCATAAATGGATCGCTTTAGCTTGCATACCTTGGAACCATCTTGGGATTCAAATCCCCTAGGTTGTTCCATGAAAATGTTTTCTTCAATGTATCCATTGAGAAAAGCTATTTCGACATCCATTTGCCAAATCTCATAATCATAGTATGCAGCTATTGCTAATAAAATCCTAATTGATTTAAGCACGGAAATAGGCGAGAAAGTCTCCTCATAGTCGATTCCTTGCCTTTGGCGAAACCCTTTCGCTACTAGCCTTTCCTTATAGGTCTTTACCTTTCCATCAGAACCAATTTTCTTCTTGAAAACTCATTTGTTCCCTATAGGTATAATACCATCAGGTGGGTCAACAAGATCCCAAACTTGATTCTTATACATGGAATCAATCTCGGATTTCATAGCATCAATCCATTTTGAAGAGTCTATATCTGATATAGCTTCTTCATAGGTAAGTGGATCATCTCCATGATCTACTTCTTCATGAGTAGATAACTCTTGTTCTTCTTCATGAAGAAAACCATATCTCACTGGTGGGTGAGATACCCTGGTTGTTCTACGAGGAACAGTTGTAGATGTTTCATCAACGGGTATTGGTTGACTAGATGGATCTATATCCATCTGATCTGTTGGTTGGCCAGAATTCTCCAATTCTAACTCTATTTGCCTTCCTTTGCCTCCTTCTTGAACAAACTGTTGTTCAAGAAATGTGGCATCTCTACTTATCACAACCTTTTGTGAAGTAGGCAAATAAAGATAATATCCAAAACTATCTTTTGGATATCCAACAAATCGACCTTTTTCTGATCTGGTCTCCAATTTATCAGTGTTCAGCTTTTTGATATAAGCTGGACAACCCCAAATCTTAACATGCTTAAGACTTGGTTTTCTTCCATGCCGTATCTCATAAGGTGTGGAAGAAACTGATTTTGATGGAATCCTATTCAGAATATACAAAGCTGATTCTAATGCAAATCCCCAAAAGAAGTTTGGCATATCAGTATAGCTCATCATACTACGTACCATATCCAATAGGGTACGATTTCTTCTTTCAGATACACCATTCAGCTGTGGCGTTCCTGGAGGAGTCAGCTGAGAAACAATGCCATGCTCTCTCAAGTATTTATCAAATTCAGTACTCAAATATTCACCTCCACGATCTGATCGAAGAGCTTTAATATTCTTTCCTATTTGATTTTCTACTTCAGATTTAAATTCTTTGAACTTTTCAAAAGATTCATGTTTGTATTTCATCAAATACAAATACCCAAACCTTGATTTATCATCAGTAAAGGTAATAAAATAATGAAAACCCCCTCTAGCCATTTCTTTAAATGGACCACATACATCACTATGTATTAGCTCCAAAATATTTTCAGCTCTTAGCCCTTGTCCAACAAAGGGTGATCTAGTCATTTTACCCTGAAGGCAAGATTCACAAGTTGGAGTAGGCTCAGAGCCCAATGAGGATAGAATCCCCATTTTCTCCAATTTTGTAATCCTATCTTCTACAACATGACATAACCTTAAGTGCCAAATATATTTTGAACTTGAGTTGGTTTTCACCATGGCATTGCATTCATTTAGATTGCTATACTCTGGCCAGTGGAAACATTTTCTTACTGGCAATGGAAATGCTTTCCTGTTTTCAATGGAAACACTTTCCTGTTGGCAGTGGAAACACTTTCCTTTGCCTTTGTCAGCTTTGGTCTTCCTTTTCTGTTTAGCTATTTTCTTGGAAGGACCAGGAATCTGAGGTTTCTTTTTCTTATTGCCCTTCTTCTTGTTGGACTTTCCAACAAAAGAAGATGCAATCAAAGCTACCTCTTTCCCTTTATTGCCTGGCATATTCTTTTGGGCAATAACCAGCATGTTGAGTAAACCAGCTAAGGTGCATTCCTGTTTAGTCATATGGAAATTTGTCACAAAATTCCCAAAAGACTCAGGAAGGGACTGAAGGATCAAATCCGTCTGTAGTTGGAAATCCATGTTGAAGTCAAGATGTTCCAACTGCTCAATCAGCCAAATCATCTTGTGGACATGATCCCCAACATTCTGTCCCTCAGACATCCTCATACGGAATAGCTGTCTAGATATCTCATACCTAGCATTCCTGCTTTGCTCACCATACAACTCTTGTAGGTGAAGGAGGATCTCACTCGCACTCTGCATGTTCTCATGTTGCTTCTGTAACTCATTACTCATGGAAGCAAGCATGTAACTCTTAGCTCCATATCATGCTCCTTCCACTTGTCCAAAGTATCATGTTCCTCTTATGTGGCCTCTGGAGGTAAGGGACCAGGAACATTTGAATCTAGAACATATCCTATATGTTCAAGGTTCAGGACAAGCTTCAAATTTCTCAGCCAATCAGACAGATTTGGTCCTGTCAACCTATTGTGATCAAGTATGCTCGCAAGGATATTGGATGGTGGTGGTTGTTTTGTGCTCATTTTTATCAGAAAATTAACTGCAGAAAATAACCAGATTAATTAGTAAATGTATCATGTAATTAACCAAAATGATTATGGTCTTTTTATCAAATTGGTCCTCCCACTAACTTAACGAATCCTACACTTCCAAAGTAGAAAACGGAAATCCTAGTTGGATGGATTTCTAGTGGGTGATTGAATTCTTAGAATTCTATTGATCATCCTCAGGTACATCTATTATTGGAATTACAATAAACTATAAGTGAGCAACTCCTTGCCCATCACATCTCATGTGAGGTTCAATCCTTTACCTAGCCCCTAATGCTCAAAATCTCAGGTATATCCATTATTGACTTATCTTGCATTAGTTAAGTTGATCCCATTGAGCCAGTAATTATGTAAATAATTTTAATGTCCTCAGGTACATCCAATATTGGCCACCAAACCATTTACATATTTACAACATCTCATGCTTAACAATTATTCTTAAGAAAATCTCTTAAATTAATTGCATCTCATGCAACTATTTAAAATTTCTTAAAATAATTGCCCCAATGGAGGGCCTATGTTATAATTACTTTAATTATAGCATATCCAACTTAATCATTTGTTTGGAAGATTTTATGGTCATTCTAATTACTATTAAGGTCTCACTTTGCACATTATCCATTTAGCATGCATATATCATATAATTGCATACATATCCATACATCTCATGCATTCATGGATAAGCAGTAAATATGGTATGATCATGGACTTTCTAAGGGATTCAATTCTGAGCCACCAAGAATTGAATCAGGGCATTCCTAGGTGCATTTCATTCATTCATTCATTTTACAAGAGTTGCTGAAGGAGTACATAATCAACACTTGATCTTGAATTCCTCCCACTGGTCCCACCAATGCTCTTGACCTCCTTGAACTTCTTGCAATCCAATATTACATAGTAATCCTTGGCATACCAAGGCGAATTTACAAGAACTTAAATAAATGAAATTACAACCCAAAAATTATTACAAACTTAATAATACATGCCCAAAATAAATTAAAATTAATTAATTAATTTACAATCCCAAAGAAACATAAAAGAAATAAATCCAATCACATTGGTCTTTTATAGTCCATGATCATCCATCATGCATATCACTATTTAACAATTAAATAAAACATACATACTTAAATTAAATTGAATATCTCATATTCAACTTAAAAATCCAGATTTGAATATGATTCAAATAAATTTAAAAATTCAGATTTGAATCTCATTCAAACAAATTTAAAAATTCATATTTGAATCACATTCAAACAACTTCAAAAATTCAAATTTGAATCACATTCAAACATTTTTTAAAAAATCAGATTTGAATCACATTCAAACATTTTTTAAAAAATCATATCTGAATTTTATTCAATCAATTTTAAAAAATCAGATTTAAATATGATTCAAATAACTTTAAAAATTCAGATTTGAATCACATTCAAACAACTTTTAAAATTCAGATTTGAATCACATTCAAACAATTTTTAAAATTCTGATTTGAATCATAATTTAATTGTGTGATTAAAAATCCTAATTAAACATTTTAATTAGTCATATGATGAACCTTTCATCATGCAATAATTGCATAATTTAATAACAACCATGTGCGCCATGATCTTCCAAAGCCATGCGCACCATGTTGGAGTTCATCAAGCATGCCGCCACACCTCTTGATCAATCATCTCATGATCAAATAACACAATTAAATCATATAATGAACAATCTAAATGGCAAATATAGTGGCTCTGATACCAATTGAAGGAACGGAAGCGTGAAAAACACAAGTTTATACCATTGAATTCAAAAATTTTCACCTAGGGTCACATGCATCATGCAAGATTTATTTTTATCTATTTGATTTCAATGATAAACAACATATTAAAACTCTTTTAATATGTTTTTGGATATGTATTTGCCATTTAAGATTTTAAAATTAATCAGATTAATTTTAGAACCCTAGATTAAATCAAGAACGATTACACTAACCTCTTGATTCACTGCAGCGTGTCTGCGCCCTTGAGATTCGTCTTCAGGACACCAGATGTTGTCCCTCTAGCTTGTCCACACCAAGAACACCTATGGCAGCCCTTGAACAGCTTCTAAAGCCTTTTCTATTAATTAGAAATTCAAGTTCTGCCTTTTAAGAGATTAGAGATGTAAACAGGACACTAGAAACAATTTCTAGTGTTCTTAATTTAAGAGATTGATGGCTAATCTCTTTGAATTGATGAGAGATGAAGAAGAATAGAGGGAGGGCTGCAAAATGGCGTGACCAAGGAGTGTGGCTGCTGGTTGTATTTTATTTTCTCATAACAACACTTAAATAGCTAGGTTAACACATTAAATCCTTGCCACATGTCACCCTTTGATTAGCTCTAGGTTTAAGTGACCCAATCACATTGTGCCAAGTGTCAAACCTATATGTAATCTTGATTTTAATCATCTTACATGATTAAAAAACATTTGGCAAGCTTATGTGTTATGCCATGTGTCACCATCTCATAGTGCCACGTGTCACACTGTAAAATGACCAAAATGCCCCTGTGTCTTAATTTTGAGTTCTTCAACCCAAAATAATTATTTTTCTTCTTCTAATTAATTTATATCAAATATAAATTAATTAATTAATCGCTATTAATTAATTTCTCATTAATTAAATTCATATTTAAATACTTTAAATATAAATTTAACTTATATTATACATCCAATAATCTAGATTTGGTTTCAAGTCATGCTAGGGACTTTGCAAACTAATTGCAAACCAAACCTATTTAATTAATCAATTAAACTCTTTAATTAATTAATTAAATCATATTTAATTAGGTGATAACTTGTGTATGTGTGTGACTTACTAGGCTCATCACTAATTGGCAATGAGACATGATATCAACTCTTAATATCATCAGAACTCTTTCTTACCATAAATGATTTCTCTAAATCATTTTATGAACCTCATAGACCATGGTTAACACCTAGCATAGCATGCCATGAAAACCCAATTAGTAATAAGGTTTACCTTAAATGAACCTATAATCATATGTTACCATGCACTAGAATCTCTCTGTTACAAAATCCCAACTCAAGCTGGAGTCATGGTTTATGTCAAGCTCCATTTGCTATGAATATTATGTTCTCTTTTAATTCCAGTTCTTGATTAAAAAGATTTTCTCATCAGAAACTCTTTTCTGAATAAATCTATCTGTCTGGCAGGAACTTGAAACATCAAGAACAATTAAATGAACATAGGATTTTATCTCTATTTACTTAGAGGAACAGATTCCATCTTGATCAACACCTACCTCCATATATAACTAGTAGGAGCCAACACATGCCCATATGCCCATACACAGTACAAGTATGAAAGCAGTATCAAACTCAAACTACCTATATACAAGATAACTGTGCTATTTCAGGTCTAAAGATTATATGCACTGATATGATTTATGACAAAACATTGACAAGAGTAAACTCCATGTGCTTGTCATAAGTGTCACTGGTTCGGCCTACTTATCATTTATAAGTGCCTATCATGTTTGTTATATGGCATGAGACTCACCATTCCATCTTATTTATATCTCATATAAATAACTTGGGAACAAACATGAATACAATCTTTCTGGATAAGTCATGTCCTTATTATGAAGTATCCTCGATTGTGAACCTATTTATGATACTTCGTGCTAGAAATATTGTCACTCATATTCTTAACAACTTAAGAATAATATTTCTAACAAAATATCAATGGACCTTTTCTATTACACATAAATATATTATGTAAATGGAAAAGTGGAAATGTCTTTTATTAATAAAAATATGTACAAGATACATACTAAATGATATGCTCTAGGGTATACTACTAACACACTTCTAGCATACTCCAATTGGTCTCAAATGACCATTTCTCACCTCAAACCAAGTCCAACACACCATTTAACACATTCTCACATTTTTGTCTCCAAAACCCTAAATGCCAAAACCCTAGTTCATGCCATTTGTTGCATTTAGCTAATTAAACACCTATAAACATGCTTCCTTAACTCAATTAAGCTTCCTAACATATTTAGCTCAAACAAATTCATACTTTCTCCAACCAAACCCTAGCTGGCCAAAATTCTATATAGTCCCTCAACAAGTATTTTGTTATGATTTTAAGTTACTTTCTAAGTTAATTAAACTAAGAACATAGAAATTGAACAAAAGAATTCAAATTTACATACTAACCTTTGTTTGGTTTTCCAATCACTAATTTTCTTCCCTTTTTTCTTCTTTCTTGCTTCTTCAATCTCCTCTTCTAGTTGCCCAAACAAAGCATAATAATAATTTAGTGGAATTTTTGGGGTATTTATGGGGTTGATTCAAGCTTTGAAAGCTTGAATTTCATGGCCAAGGAGGAAACTAAGGAGAAAAGAGAGAGAGAAGAGATGGACGTTTTTTTTTGTTTTTAAGAAGAAGAATGGGTTTTTTTTTTTCTTTTTCTTTTTATCTTTTAATCTTATGGAAGACCATAAATCAAATTAAATAAATTTTTAATTATAGTATTTGTGGCATCATGCATGATGTCATCTCTTTTCACTTTTCAAATTTTTTTTTATTTTTCTATTCATTTTTCCATTAGTTCTTTAATTTAATTTTATATTCCGAAATTTTCTTTTCCCCAATTTTATTTGACAGTTAGGTTAGGAGTCAGCTCTCGGGGTCAATTGATTAAATTGCCCCTTGCCGGTTCAACCCGGTTTACAAATAATTTAATATTTCTTCTGGCTCCCTGACCTAATTATTTGACTGGCTTAACAATTCTTTTTCGTAATTTTCTCTTTTCCACTGTGTTCGCACTAGTCCTAAGGACCGCGGTGTCACATTTTATGATTCAAAATTTGAGTTTAAATCTACTTCGCAATCCTTCCCGAGAAGGTCACCCATCGCTGTGACTCTCGGTTCATTTAACTTCTTATGTTCTGTTTTTCTTATTTATACTTAACTAATTGGAAATTACTAATTATTTGGGTTTAAGGCTTATTTGGTTGTCTTAAGTGTGGTTCTAATCCCCTTAATTGTCCAGACCGACTACAGTCATCGGAATAGTGAAATATACCAGGCTATGCAAATAGGGGTGTTACAATTCTGCCCCTCTTAAAATAAATTTCACCTCGAAATTTTACCTGGTATCAGTCTCTAAACAACTGTGGGTACTGTCTCCTCATGTCCTCCTCTCATTCCCAAGTAGCTTTTTGGCCCGAATGATGGTTCCACAGCACTTTCACTAATGGTATCTGCTTATTCCATAGCTGCTTCACCTCATAAGCCAGAATCTCTATGGGTTCTTCCTCATATGTGAGGTCTGGATTCACTTCAATTTCTTCTACTGATAGTACATGAGATGGGTCTGATCGATACCTCCTCAACATAGACACATGAAAGACATTATGTTTCTTCTCTAACTCTAGAGGTAGTGTCAAACGATATGCCAAAGGACCCACTCTTTCCAGAACCTCATATGGCCCAATGAAATGAGGACTTAATTTCCCCTTTCTGTCGAATCTCATCATTCTCTTCTAAGGAGAAACCTTGAGGAATACTTTCTCACCCACTGCATACTCAATATCTCTTCTCTTTAAATCAATGTAGGACTTCTGACGGTCTGATACAGTCTTAAGTCAATCTCTGATCACCGTGATTTTCTCTTTAGTTTGCTGAACAATTTCGGGTCCAATCATCTTTCTTTTACCCACGTCATCCCAACACAACGGGGTTCTACATTTTGTGCCATACAAAGCTTTATATGGAGGCATCCCAATGCTTGATTGGTAGCTATTATTGTAAGCAAACTCAACCAAAGGCAAGTGTGTGTCCCAACTTCCCTCAAATTCAATTACACAAGCCCGTAGCATGTCCTCCAAGATCTGAATTACTCTCTCGAACTGGCTGTCTGTCTTTGGGTGGAATGCCGTACTGAAGTTCAATCTAGTTCTTAGGGCTCTCTAAAGACTACCCCAGAATCTAAAAGTGAACCTAGGATCTCTGTCTGATACGATGGATACTGGCACTCCATGCAGTCTCATAATCTCATCTATATGCAACTTGGCCAATCTTTCTAAACTGTAGTCCATCCGAACTGGCAGAAAATGAGTAGACTTGGTCAGTCTGTTAATAATGACCCAAACCGAATCATGAATCTTCTGTGTCCTCGAAAGTCCCATCACAAAATCCATCGTTATTCTCTCCCATTTCCATTCTGGTACTGGTAGTGGATGTAACAACCCAGCTGATACTTGATGCTCTGCCGTCAGTTGCTGATAAGTTAGGCATTTGGAAATAAACTCTGCCACATTTCTTTTCATCCCCATCCACCAGTAATGCTCCTTTAGCCCTCTATACATTTTTGTGCCACCAGGGTGCATGGCAAAAGGAGACTTATGTACTTCCTTTAAAATGATCTGCCTCAAATCAACATCAATAGGAACACACATTCTACCTTGGTGTAGCAGTAGACCATCATCTCTTATTGAGAATTATGGTTTCTTGCCCTGTCTGACTTCTTCCAATAGCTTTTGATACCTTTTATCATTCTGAGTAACCATTCTGATTTGATCAATCAACACTGGCTGTACATGCCATGCAATTGCTATCTGCCCCTCATCATTAATCTCTAAGCTAACATGTAATGATCTCAACTCTTGTACCATAGACAAAGGAGTAACCCATAGACTTGCCATAGTCTTGCGACTTAAGGCGTCAAGCACAACATTAGCTTTCCCTGGCTGATAGTCTATCAGACAATCATAGTCTTTTATCAACTCTAACCATCTCCTCTGTCTCAAATTCAACTCTTTCTGGGTGCCCAAATACTTCAAACTCTTATGATCTATGTAGATGTAACACTTTTCCCCATACAAATAGTGTCTCCAGATCTTAAGAGCAAACACAATAGCTGCAAGCTCCAAGTCATATGTCGGATAATTCCTCTCATGCGGTTTTAGCTGGCGTGATGCATAGGCAATGACATTTCGATCTTGCATCAATACACAGCCTAACCCATTATGAGAAGCATCGCTATAAACTGTATATTCTTTACCCAGGATCGGTAAAGTCAGGACTGGAGCCTTAGTCAAACACCTTTTTAACTCATCAAAACCCTGTTGGCATTTATCCATCCATTGAAATTTTACATCTTTCCTAAGCAACTTGGTCAGTGGAGATGCCAACATGGAGAATCCCTTCACAAATCTATGGTAGTATCCAGCTAAACTTAGAAAACTGTGAATCTCCATGATATTTCTGGGTAGCTTCCAATTAAGGACAGCTTCAATCTTACTTGGATCTACCTTGATGCCCTCTACTGATACTACATGCCCCAAGAAGGATATTTCTTTTAGCCAAAACTCACACTTTGACAATTTGGCATATAGCTGTTTCTCCCTCAAAGTCTGTAATACAATCCGCAGATGTCTATCATGCTCTTCTGCTCTCCTCTAATAGACCAATATATCATCAATAAATACCATAACAAACTGGTCGAGGTATGGTCTGAAGATAGTGTTCATTAGATCCATAAAAGCAGCCAAAGCATTAGTTAATCCGAATGGCATGACCAAGAACTCATAATGGCCATAACGGGTTCTAAAGGCAGTTTTAGAAATACTCTGCTCTTGTACTTTCAGCTGATAATAACCTGATCTCAGGTCAATTTTGGAGAACACAGCTGCACCCCTCAACTGATCAAACAAGTCATCAATGCAAGGCAATGGGTATCTGTTCTTTATTGTCACCTTATTCAACTATTGATAGTTAATGCATAAGCGAAGAGTGCCATCTTTCTTCTTAACAAACAACACTGGCACTCCCTAAGGTGACACACTAGGGTGAATAAAGCCCTTGTCAAGTAGCTCTTGCAACTGCACTTTCAACTCTTTCAATTCTGCAGGTGCCATTCTATATGGTGTTATGGAGATTGGGTCCACACCAGGCACAACATCAATCTCAAACTGCACCTCTCTTTTTGGAGGTAATCCTGGTAATTCATCAGGAAACACATCCGGAAAGTCACATACTGTAGGGATGTCCCTCAGTGCTAGACTCCCCACTTGTGTGTCTATCACATGTGCCAAGTATGCTTCACACCCCTTTCTGATCATCCTTCTGGCTAGTGTCATACCCTACCCCTCCGTAAGGCATAACATGATCCTGTAGTATACCTAATGAATTACCAACTTCGTCTACTGATAACCCATTAAATACACTACAAGGGATTTTAAAACTTTTCTTACTTCTTTTTACAGTGGTGAGCACTATTGATAGGTGTTAAAAAAATTTTTAACTGGAGTGAAACCAAATAACACATTTGAAGTATTAATAAATTCTGTAAAAATTTTGGCAGAGTGCCATCTATATTTTGAATAAAACAGTTCTTCAAAAACCTGTAAAAAGCACTTCAAATATATAATTCCTCAATCCCAAACTCCAACAATTTGTTCAACACAATAAATTTCTCAAACATTATCAACACAGTTCAACAACCAATTTCCTAGTGTTTCCAAAAACCGAGATAAAAGAAATATATCACAATATTTACAAGCTAAAATAATTTACAAATTTAGTTTACAATTTTAATGTACAATTTTAATGTACAATTTTAATTTACAACTGCTCAAAACCAAGAACAATAGATACATACAATGAACATACATTACAATACAAAATGCAAAAATATGGTATACTCAATATACCCGATGAACTCTTAATATAGCATTAGTAGCCTAGTCTGCTGCCCTGTCAGTCTATCTACCTGTGACAGCAATGAAAAGCTATCGCTGAGTAAAATTTACTCAGTGGTACAAATAACAATTTGAAATGCGATATATAAATCTTTTATTGACAATTCACAAATCAAACAATTTACAAAGTTCATATAACACAAATTTGATCAAATAACTGAATAACACAGTTTTGCCAATCAATAACACAATTTGATCAAATAACTGAATAACACAGTTTTGCCCATTGATAACACAATTTAAGCCATGACACAATTTTTTCGCACATGCCGTGTTGTACACCATGACAAGACACACTCACCCTACTAATCGAAATCAATGAGGGAGGAAGCTAGCTAGATAATGAGTACTCATCCACACTCACCTCAGACTGATAAGTCATAGAGGGAGGAATATAATCACACTCACCCCATAAATGGAGGAGGAACATAGTAACATTGTCATGCCAAGTGTGAATCAAAACAATTTCAAATCACAATATTTAAATATTTCATATAAACCACAAATCATATTTTATCTCAAAATTTCCATTTGCAAAGTAGGCAACACAATCATTTCCAAATAATATTCTCAAAGCCAAAACAATCAAAAACTATTCATAACTCATTTCTCCAAATAAATTTTCTAGTAAAAGCAGTGAATATAAAAAGTATTGTGCACAGACACAATTTAAAACTATAATGTTCAATTAAATTTTGAAGTAGAAAATGAGAAATCAAAATTATTGTGCACAAACACAATTTAAAATAATAACATAAAAATAACTATAATTTATTTCAATTGAAAAATTCAAAAGAAATAACTATTGTGCACAAACCTCTGATATATACCTCTTGGCCCTGACTCAGTGTTCCTTATGCTTCTCAATATCCTTTTTAACTGAAACACACAATTTAAAGTGTTTCAGTATTCAATGAATTTGTTTCTAACAATAAAATCCAATATTTAAATTTTCTGGGTACTGTTCCCTTCAATTCATTTCATTAGTCAACCTATAATATTGACCCTTGATGTACTCTAAGTGAGTCAATTCTAATGTTACCAATATGTCACATTTTATAGCCTTTTAGTGTTGGTACATGTTTCCAAATTCATTTTCAAGTATATTGCATTTTATTGCAATTTGCCAAATTTCAGTATACTAATTTGACCTAGCCGGATGACCTAGTTTCCTCGGTTTTCGGGTTTTGGTCCAAACTACAAACTTGTAGGTCTATGTCTTATTGCACACAGGGAAAAATTTCAGGTCATTCTGAGTTGTGTACACCAAGTTATGGTCAATTTACCAATGCTGGACAGAATGTACCAAAATGGTAACTTTAGGTCATTTTTAGGTCACTTTTGGTTCGGCCAGTTTTGGTACCTAAATTTGTGCAAGCTATTTGACTTACTTATGATCATTTCTAGTTGTTGCTGTCTTCATAAGAATTTTAGATATATGTCTAAACTATTCATGGTAAAAATTTCAGGTCAATTGGACCTAATTTAAGTGAGTTAAGGTCAAAAAACCAACTGCTGCCCAAATGGTCAATTTTCAGGCTTTCAAAGCACTAATCCGGATTTGGTCATTTTTTAAGTCATCTTCTAGGCAGAATTTTGGTAAGCTTCCTTCATAAAAGTTGGCACATTTTGTGCCTAGTTTCACCTCCAATTGGTCTCATACCAATTGGAGCCACACACTTAAGGTTCTAAGCCAAAACATACACTGCCCTATTACACATTGTTCATCACTCATCAATTACACATTCTATGCTTACCAAGTTAACTCTTCCATGTCATTTATGTTTGTACCTTACCATTAACACATTTAAGAACACATTTTTGGTCATTTTGGAAGCTTATAACCATTCTTAATATGCACACTATAACCTAGAATTTTCCAAGTCCAATTACAACAATTAAACACATAAATGCACCTCATTTACATGTCCAAATTCAAACCTTTATACACACATACATGCTGCCATCCATAACAAAATAATTCAACAATATAATTCCATAAACCAAACCATGAAACAACACATTTTGATCTTCTTCATAAGGCTGCTACAAGTTTACACATACCCATCAATTTCTACTTTCACTTTTCAAGCTTACAATTCAAAACTTACACATGGAATTCAAATTTAATACAATTAAACATTTAAATTATCATTCAAACCACTATTTACATGCAAGAATAAGCTGTTCTTATTGAGGTTCCATGGCTGCCAAAATATACATTTCCACTAATTCATCAAACTTCAAAAATTCTTTCACAAATCAACTACCTACAACATCTTCTCAAAGTTTAATGAAGAAAGGGAGAGGAAATGAGCACTTACTTAATTTTAAGCTTGTTAAAAACTCATCAAAACCCTTCCTTCTTGCTGCCAATCTCTTTGCCAAGTTGTGTAGGCAAGCTTTAATGAAGAAGTTGAGGTGAAATGAGGGCTTGAATGGAGGTGCATGGTGGTTGTTCATGTTTCGGCCATGGAGTTTCCATGGAGTTCCATTCGGCCATTGTTTTGAGAGGTTGAAGATGAATTCATCTTCTGTCCCAAATGACTTTTACATCTGTCCACTTAAAGGTTTAATTAATCCCATAGTGCTCTACTAATCATCCTAAGCATTATAATAATCAACTTTAGTTAATTTCAATTACATCCCTTAGATTTCCTTCATTTATTCTATGTAATTGACTTCTAATTTTTATGGCATTTCCTAAGTGCAATATCATTTATTTTTAATGGACATTTATGTTAAAAGGCAACTCGGGGTGACAATTGATCACAATCCCCTATTTGGGTTGCATTCCCAATTTTTCGGTAACACCGAGTTTTGTCGTTTTCTCGATTTCTCATTTTTCTTTGTACTAATTAATTAATTTTTCTTTGATATTTTGCAAAACCCTCACCCGACTACAGTGTAGCTGAGCAAGGCATACTACATTCGGTGCTGGAGCACCCTAACTTACCTTACTTTATTTCTTTAAAAATTTTGTTCTCGTTATATTTAATATCGATTATTTTTCGATGGAGAAACTAATGGAGTTTCCCCTATTTTATTATCGTTTGACATGTTTTACTATTCACCTGTTTGAAAATTTCAATAATATTTTACAATAAAAATATCAACAATTATTTTCATAACCATCTCATAATTCACATCTCATTCATATATCTCAATTGCATATTCATTTCCATGCATTATCTATATATTTCAAATCTGTCTTCAAATCCATACAATCTCATTCATGCTCAAATCACATAAGTAAAATTTTCAAATTTCATTAATTTACATAATTTCATAATTTACATGATATATAAATTAATTACATATGAAAAAGCTAATTTATTAATTTACATCACATTTCTATTAATTACCTGTTCATAATATACATTATAATACAATATCTAGCATTTTATACAAAATACAAAATATGATCTATATGGCCCCTATCTACATGCATTGCTGAGGAGGTGACAACCTTGAATACTTCAGACACTTCTACAGATCTGGACTCCAAAAATTTTAGTCAAAGTACTTGTGCGAGGAAACAAATCCATCGCGCTAAGCATTGCTGCTTAGTGTTGCAATAATATAACAAGAAAATAAAATATACAAATAAAGAAAGAACGAAGCATAATTTGAATATTTAAGAATCAATTTAATTTAATACAATGTATCTAATATTAATTATCTTTTGTTCTAATTTGTTCCGCTTTGGAAGCGTTTAATTCCTAAATTCACAGTGATAATGTACAATATACAGAATTAATAAAAATACTCAGTTTATATTCATATGGGAATGGAAGGTACATTTAAAATATTTAGTTAAGTTATACCTATTTTTGCAACTCTTTTATCATTTTACTTAATAATTTTTATGTGGATTGGATCATTTCATAATTCTAACTAATTCTTTTGAAGTCTTATTAACTCATTTATTTGATTTCTAATATTTTTAATTACTAATTGTCTTAATTTATTTCAATAAATTACACTGTCCAAGTTACCTACGACAGGCTGACTAAACTCGATAACGGGTCGTTGGCACTGGACACCACGGTGCCTCGGGCCGTCATACCATGGGACGCAGAACGTCAACCATGTATGCAGTCAGTATGGCTAAAAAGCCATGATATCACATAATCGGGCATAAAAGCCATGAATACGGGTATAAAAGCCATGAATACGGGCATAAAGCCATGAATACAGGCATAAATGCTTACGCAGTACTGCTAAAACAATACCCTATTGGCATGCCAAACTATCCAATCTGACACACATGTATAGGCAATACAAGGGTACATAATATCATTAAATATTAATATATTGTGTTTTATGACTTCATTATTTCATGATAAATTTCAATTATAATTTATACATTCATTTGATTATTTATGTGGTTACAATTCACATCAATTATCCTTTTATACCATTGTACTCAAAGTACTTTTCCTTTCTACAATAATGAGAACTAATGTCTCATTCATACATTAATATGATTCATTTATTCATTCATTATGTCATTCATATTTATCACAATTCAAAACAATGGTTCACATGTACCATTGTATTCAAAACATTTTTTCTTTCTCATTTATACATTCAAAAATCTACTTATGTAATTATAAATTTTATATTTCAAGTTGAGTTACTAATATTTTATTAATTCTATTTGTGATGGGCATATAAGCCCTAACTATCTATTTACATCAGTTAGGTGACTTATTTTTCATGTTTCAAGTAATCCATGAATATTTCATAGATTTCAAATTTACGAACTTAATTTTCCTTTAATAATTTTGACTATGATGCATAGTCTACATTTGTCATACAATTCTAAGCATTTAAGCTTAGAATTGATTCTAGGTCTTCATCTTAATTTACTAATCATTTTGATTACTATTCACCTTACTAGTCAACCAAAATGTTGAATTTTTCATACTTAATGGATATATTAATTCTAATTACACCAAGATCCCACATTTTGAGTTTTACATTTGCTAGTATTAATTGCCAATTGCAATTTAAAGTCCCCTAGATGCATTTCTAAATTTTCAGTTTTGATTACCTAAGTTTACTGTTCCATTGGACAATTTTACAGTGGAAATTGGGCTAACTTTTCTTCATCAAAGTTTTTCCTTATTATGTCTTCTTTAATTCCCTTTTTGAATCACTCCATTTGGATTTTTGTAGCTCAAGTTATGGTCATTTTACCATAACTGGCTGGAGTGACCTCTACCTAGAATTTCTGGGCAATTTGGTTCTACCAGATTTGGTGACCTAAGTTTGGTTGGCAATTTGACTAGGTTATGGTCAGAATTTAGATTTGTGTTCTTCATAAAAGTTGTAGGCTATGTCTCAGCTTTTTGCTGGTAAAATTTCAGATCAATTGAACTTTTCTACACTGAGTTATGACCATTTGAACAAATATTGTTCATTTGGTCATTTTCCAGGGACAGCATGTTGGTCACCCGGATTGGGGCAGTTAAAGGTTATCCTAAGTTGGTTTTCTGGGCATGGTTTCTTCACAAAAAATGTGTCATTATGTCCTAAGTTTAATGTCCAATTGGTCTCACACCAATTGGTGTAACCTAACTCTACTTATGGTCACATTTAGGTACTAGACTCAAAGTTCAGAAAATCCTGCATGAACACAACACTTCTAATACACCCCATTCCACACTTCTACCAACTTCAATCACATTCAATACACTTCAAATACTCCATAATTAATTTCAACATATCAATTTATCAACATAAAATCAAATTCCCAATTTAGCAAAACCTAAATTAATTTGGTGCAACTTCAAAATCCAAAGGAATTGATAGCACTAACCTTGTTCATTAGCTTCACTCAACTTCAATTCAACCTTCTAATCAATAAAAAACTTGAAGCTCCTCCTTGGTCCACCTTGGCTGAAATTCCTCTTGCCCCAAACTCTTAATTTCTTTTGGTTTTCTTGAGTGCTTTCTACTAATTAGGCTTTAGTTTAGGGATGGCTATAAATTTTCCAAGAAAAAATTTGGTTGAGACTTAGGGTTTCAAGCTTTGGATTTTGGGTTTTAATGGAGAATTTTAGAGAAGAAGGTAAGAAGGCAAGTGGACGGGAAGAAGAAGGGAAAAAGATGCAGAATTTTGTTCAATAATTAACCTATATAATAATTAAATATTTGATGGCAATATGGTAAATAAGTAGAATGGAAAATTTGAAATTATTTTGAAGTTTATAATCATTATAATTTGACTTTTCAATAATTATTTTTAATTTTCATAATTTCAATTAATTAAATTAATTTAGCTTTATTAAATTAATAATCATCATTTTTTGTCAATATTGGACCCTCAAATTTAATTGACCAAATTTTGCTCTTACTGAGTTGTCAGTTTATCTTTCTTTCTTCTTTCTTTTACTCATTTTTAATTTAATTTTCATCAATATTTATTCATATTTTATGTCATAATAATTATTTACTTAATTGGACAAGTCGGTCAAAAATCATCTCCGAAGACGAAATGACCAAAATGCCCTCCGTTTGGCTTATTGAGCCAAAATCATCTGTATCGATCGAAAAAATTTTCTAAATCTTTTCTTGGCATTCTAATGCCATAGAAACCTCAATGACTCCTCTCTGGAGTCTCAAAAATTATTTCATTAATTGTCTCACGGGTCTGGGGTCAGTAACCGTCTTTACCGATACTTCCCTATATGGTCACCCATCGCTAGGGCACCGGCTCATTTAACTTTATTGTATTTTATTTCTAGAATTTTTTATAAATTTTTCTTATTATTATTTGAGTTAATTATGGCTCCTCACTTTAGTCTAAAATATTTTTCTAGACGTTTTAGTTGTTCGGACCAACACCGGTCACCAGAACAGTAGAATGTACGGAATTGTTACAGTGAGGGTGTTACAATTCTTCCCCTCTAACAAAATTTCGTCCTTGAAATTTATCGGGTGTAGGTATCTGAGATTATTCCTTTACCTTTCTATTGCTCCCTCTGTCTACTCCTTTTATATATATATGGTATTACTTAGTCTTTTCGAATATATCATTATACACTTAGGCATATCATAAAGGAAGGATACTTTGCCTCAAATTCACATTTGGGGCTTTTTGCTCCTCTCCGGCTTGGGTGACATTTGGAAGTGGTGTTTTACTATTGTACTTGGTCCTTCCACGACCTCTGTCTGGGTCTGTGGTAAATTCCTCTTAGGACAATCTTTCAGACGATGGTTTATGGCCCCACATCTATAACAGGCTCCAGTCAATCCCCTATATTCACCTTTATGCCACTTGTTACAATGGCCACATTTTCTTGCTAGTCTTGGCGCACTCACTACTAGTGTTTCTGGTTGATCTCTTATGGGTATAGGCCTGGGTCTAGGTCTCCTACTTTGATCAGATGTCTGACTTAACTATTCTCTCGGCCTCTTATTACTAGACTATCCAAAATTCCTCTTTTGCTAATCACCACTCCTCTTCTGTTCCTCTTCATGAATACAGCTAATATATTTCTTTCTGAACTCTATCAAAAAGAATTTCCAAATTATGTCGGCTGGTGGCACTACCTTGGTTACAACATTCCACCACTGATATGCAGCTTCTTGTAACAATAAAACTGCACACTCCAAACTCTGTTCTGGTGTGCAATGGAGCTGCTGCAGGACTCTTTCAGTCCTTTCTAACCAATACTCAGTCACTGAAGAATAATCATCCTTTCTACCATTGAAATGTACAGCTTCATACTTCCTAATTTTTCCTATAGGTGATTTTTGCTGAGGCGGTGGTGGAATAACCCCAGTCATCTATCGAAAAAATTCAGTCATCTGCTCAAACAAGGCATGTTGGGGTTGTACAGGCACTTCTTGCACTAGTAGAGCAGGATCTCCCCAATTTCCAACATCACTACCAATCGAGATACGGCTTACTACTTCTTCCTCTACTGCCCTCTGTGATTCTGAGTCCATACCTTAACCTAAAATAACCAAAGAAAATAGATCTGCATTAGTGTCACATCGCCCTATATGAATGCAATGCATGTTATGCACATTATCCCTTTCCTTCTATCTATGCCTAGGAACGCCTAAACCGTGCTCTGATACCAATAAATGTAACACCCCTCACCCGACTACAGTATAGCCGAGCAAGGCGTGCTACATTCGGTGCTCGAGCACCCTAACTTGCCTTACTTTATTTCTTTAAAAAAAATTTTCTCGTTATATTTAATATCGATTATTTTTCGATGGAGAAACTAGCGGAATTTCCCCTATTTTATTATCGTTTGACATGTTTTACTATTCACCTGTTTGAAAATTTCAATAATATTTTACAATAAAAATCTCAATTATTATTTTCATAACCATCTCATAATTCACATCTCATTCATATATCTCAATTTCATATTCATTTCCATGCATTATCTATATATTTCAAATCTGTCTTCAAATCCATACAATCTCATTCATGCTCAAATCACATAAGTAAAATTTTCAAATTTCATTAATTTACATAATTTCATAATTTACAGGATATATAATTAATTACATATGAAAAAGCTAATTTATTAATTTACATCACATTTCGATTAATTACCTGTTCATAATCTACATTATAATACAATATCTAGTATTTTATACAAAATACAAAATATGATCTATATGGCCTCTATCTACATGCATTGCTGAGGAGGTAACAACTTTGAATACTTCAAACACTTCTGCAGATCTGGACTCCAAAAATCTTAGTCAAAGTACCTGCGAGAGGAAACAAATCCATCGCGCTAAGCATTGCTGCTTAGTGGTGCAATAATATAACAAGAAAATAAAATATACAAATAAAGAAAGAACAAAGCATAATTTGAATATTTAAGAATCAATTTAATTTAATACAATGTATCTAATATTAATTATCTTTTGTTCTAATTTGTTCCCCTTTGGAAGCGTTTAATTCCTAAATTCACAGTGATAATGTACAATATACAGAATTAATAAAAATACTCAGTTTATATTCATATGGGAATGGAAGGTACATTTAAAATATTTAGTTAAGTTATACCTATTTTTGCAACTCTTTTATCATTTTATTTAACAATTTTTATGTGGATTGGATCATTTCATAATTCTAACTAATTCTTTTGAAGTCTTTTTAACTCATTTATTTGATTTCTAATATTTTTAATTACTAATAGTCTTAATTTATTTCAATAAATTACACTGCTCAAGTAACTTACGATAGGCTGACTAAACTGGATAACGGGTTGTTGGCACTGGACACCATGGTGCCTCGGGCCGTCATACCATGGGACGCAAAACGTCAACCATGTATGTAGTCAGTATGGCTAAAAAGCCATGATATCACATATTCGGGCATAAAAGCCATGAATACGGGTATAAAAGCCATGAATATGGGCGTAAAGCCATGAATACAGGCATAAAGCATTTCACAGTACTGCTAAAATAATACCCTATTGGCATGTCAAACTATCCAATCTAACACACATATCTAGGCAATACAAGGGCACATAATATCATTAAATATTAATATATTGTGTTTTGTGACTTCATTATTTCATGATAAATTTCAATTATAATTTATACATTCATTTGATTATTTAAGTGATTACAATTCACATCAATTATCCTTTTATACCATTGTACTTAAAATACTTTTCCTTTCTACAATAATGAGAACTAATGTCTCATTCATACATTAATATGATTCATTTATTCATTCATTATGTCATTCATATTGATCACAATTCAAAACAATGGATCACATGTACCATTGTATTCAAAATATTTTTTCTTTCTCATTTATACATTCAAAAATCTACTTATGTAATTACAAATTTTATATTTCAAGTTGAGTTACTAATATTTTATGAATTCTATTTGTGATGGGCATATAAGCCCTAACTATCTATTTACATCAATTAGGTGACTTATTTTTCATGTTTCAAGTAATCCATGAACATTTCATGGATTTCAAATTTATGAACTTAATTTTCCTTTAATAATTTTGACTAGGATGCATAGTCCACATTTGTCATACAATTCTAAGCATTTAAGCTTAGAATTAGTTCTAGGTCTTCATCATAATTTACTAATCATTTTGATTACTATTCACCTTACTAGTCAACCAAAATGTTGACTTTTTCATACTTAATGGATATATTAATTTTAATTACACCAAGATCCCACATTTTGAGTTTTACATTTGCTAGTATTAATTGCCAATTGCAATTTAAAGTCCCCTAGATGCATTTCTAAATTTTCAGTTTTGATTACTTAAGTTTACTATTTCATTGGACAATTTTATAGTGGAAACTGGGCTAACTTTTCTTCATCAAAGTTTTTCCTTATTGTGTCTTCTTTAATTCCCTTTTTAAATCACTCCATTTGCAGTTTTGTAGCTCCAGTTATGGTCATTTTACCATAACTGGCTGGAGTGACCTTTACCCAGAATTTCTGGGCAATTTGGTTCTACCAGATTTGGTGACCTAAGTTTGGTTGGCAATTTGACTAGGTTATGGTCAGAATTTGGATTTTTGTTCTTCATAAAAGTTGTAGGGCTATGTCTTAGCTTTCTGCTGGTAAAATTTTAGCTCAATTGAACTTTTCTACGCTGAGTTATGACCATTTGAACAAATACTGTTCATTTGGTCATTTTCCAGGGACAGCATGTTGGTCACCTGGATTGGGGTAGCTAAAGGTTATCCTAAGTTGGTTTTCTGGGCATGGTTTCTTCACAAAAAATGTGTCATTATGTCCTAAGTTTCATGTCTAATTGGTCTCACACCGATTGGTGTAACTTAACTCTACTTATGGTCACATTTATGTACTGGAGTCAAAGTCTAGAAAATCCTGCATGAACACAACACTTCTAATACCCCCCATTCCACACTACTACCAACTTCAATCACATTCAATACACTTCAAATATTCCATAATTAATCTCAACACATCAATTCATCAACATAACATCAAATTCCCAATTTAGCAAAACCTAAATTAATTTGGTGCAACTTCAAAATCCAAAGGAATTGATAGCACTAACCTTGTTCCTTAGCTTCACTCAGCTTCAATTCAACCTTCTAATCAATCAAAAACTTGAAGCTCCTTCTTAGTCCACCTTGGATGAAATTCCTCTTGCCCTAAACTCTTGATTTCTTTTGGTTTTCTTGAGTGCTTTCTACTAATTAGGCTTTAGTTTAGGGTGCGCTATAATTTTTCCAAGAAAAAATTTGGTTGAGACTTAGGGTTTCAAGCTTTGGATTTTGGGTTTTAATGGAGAATTTTATAGAAGAAGGGAAGAAGGCAAGTGGACGGGAAGAAGAAGGGAAAAAGATTCAGAATTTTGTTCAATAATTAACCTATATAATAATTAAATATTTGATGGCAATATGGTAAATAAGTAGAATGGAAAATTTGAAATTATTTTGAAGTTTATAATCATTATAATTTGACTTTTCAATAATTATTTTTAATTTTCATAATTTCAATTAATTAAATTAATTTAGCTTCATTAAATTAATAATCATCATTTTTGGTCAATATTAGACCCTCAAATTTAATTGACCAAATTTTGCTCTTACCGAGTTGTCCGTTTATCTTTCTTTCTTCTTTCTTTTACTTATTTTTAATTTAATTTTTATCAATATTTATTCATATTTTATGTCATAATAATTATTTACTTAATTGGACAAGTCGGTCAAAAATCATTTTCGAAGACGAAATGATCAAAATGCCCTCCGTTTGGCTTATTGAGCCAAAATCATCTATACAGATCGAAAAATTTTCTAAACCTTTTCTTGGCATTCTAATGCCATAGAAACCTCAATGACTCTTCTCTGGAGTCTCAAAAATTATTTCATTAATTTTCTCACTGTCCGGTCTCAGAATCGTTTCTTACCGATACTTCCCTATATGGTCACCCATCGCTAGGGCACCGGCTCATTTAACTTTGTTGTATTTTATTTCTAGAATTTTTCCTAAATTTTTATTATTATTATTTGAGTTAATTATGGCTCCTCACTTTAGTCTAAAATATTTTTCCAGAAGTTCTAGCTGTTCAGACCAACACAGGTCACCGGAACAGTAGAATGTACGGAATTGTTACAGTGAGGGTGTTTCATATTTCTAATGACATTTATACTTTAATAGATGTTTATTTAAGTCTAAAAAATATTTTTCAAGGTTTCCCGCAGTCTAGGGCTATTCAACGGTTCTCACTGCAACTTCCCGGTGCGGTCACCCATCGCTAGGGTTCTCGACTCGTTTAACTTGGTTACATTTCATTGCTATTGTTTTTCCTTTATTTTTCTTGTATTTTATTTTCTTGTATTTCATTATTTTATGTCTCCTCATCAATATTTAAGTGTAGTTCTAGGCATCCTAGCTGTCCGAACAACACTGGTCATCGTAACAGTAGAACGCACTACCGAACATAGGGGTGTTACAGCTAGTGCAGCCGAAATGATGTTTGCTGGCAGTAAATGTCTCTCCCCATGTATTACCACATCACCGTACAGAGGGAGACCAAAAGTGATCTTTCGCCTGATCAATCATGGCGTGATGCCTGGCTAACCAATCCATGCCCAAGATAATATCATAATCTCTGAAGGGCATTTCAATCAAATCTGATAGAAAGACATGTCCTTGGATCACCAAAGGATAGTCTCTATATATTCTGTTGACCGAACCTCTTGTCCTAATGGACTAGTTACTAGCACTTCAAAACCCATTTGGACACATGGAACAGCAAGTGAACTGACTATGCTTGCACTAACATATGAGTGGGTTGAACCCGGATCAAACAACACAAATACTTCTTGATCAGAGATAGAGAATGTACCAGCTACCACATCGGAAGTCTCAGCCTCTTCTCGCTGTCTCATCGTGTAAACTCTGGCTGAAGCACTTCCTTGTGCTGACTGACCAACAGTACCCTGACTGCCTGAAGCAGTGCCTCTACCTCTGCCTCTTCCTCTGCCAACTGATTGTAAACCTCTAGGAGCAGGACTCTAAATAGATACTTCTACAGTCGTAGGAGCTAGATCATATTTAGGAGCACTTGTGCAGTCTTTAGCTAAATGGCCCTTGCCTCAACAGTTAAAGCAGGCTCCCGTAGCCCAATAGCATTCTCCCCCATAAATCTTGCCACAAGTCTCACAGGGGCGGGTAGGATATGAACCCCTACTCGACTGCTGAGCAGACCTAGGGGGTCTCTGTCCAGAGAATCTGGCCCTTCCAAATCTTCCACATCGACCTCTGCTAGATCCACCAAATTTCTTCTTTTTTCCAAAGGTACCACTAGGACTTGGCTCTACTAACTTTTCACTTTTATCTTTCTCTGTTTTTTCAGTCCTCTCTAATTTTTCTTTTACAGGTGTCGCTTCTGATTCAATCCTTTCTAGCTCAAGTGCTTGAGAGATGAGCTCAGAGAAGTTGTTGTGTCTGAATCCCACTACTTGCATCCTCAAACAGGGCTTCAAACTAGTCTCAAATCTCTTGCACCTTTCCTTGCTGGTAGAGAGGAGATTCCCAGCATAGTGGCTTAAGCAGGAGAACTCCCTCTCATACTCTGCCACTGATCTGTTCTCTTGTTTCAGGCTTAGAAATTCTTGTAACTTTTGATCCACATATGCGTCTGGGACGTATTTTTGTCTGAATTCTCTGATGAAGTCGCCCTAGGTCAGTACTGGTGGTTCAGCCAAGCTGTGGGGGATGATCTTCCACCAATCATATGCATCCCCTTGTAGTAGTGACATAGAGTATTCAAACTTCAATTCATCTTGGCAGTGTAGCTTCTTGAACACTCTGTCCATTCTTTCAAGCCATTGCTCTGACTCAAGCGGGTCTACTGTACCCTTAAATTCTATAGCCCCATACTTCAATAGTTTGTCATACTATCTGACTGGAGGTTGTGGTTGTACCACAGGTGTCTAGGGTGGAGCTTGAGCAGGCATACCCCCAGCCATTTGTTGAAACATCGCAGCCATCTGCTGTGCAGGAAACTGTGACATTTGTGGGGCTGGTGCTACTGATCCACTGACGTTTTGTAGAGCTAGGGCTTCCCCTTGTGCCTCAGCTTCAACAGATTGCTCGACTGAGCGATCCCCTTCTTCCATTTTAGTCTGAAGTTAGGGTATCTCCTGAACAAATAACACAAGGAGATTTCCCTCTGTTAGTTCATATTTATGATGTAATGCACTGTATGTAACAAATAAGGACATTAAGCAGTTGTACTTAACAAAGAAAAGACACAAATTCGTAAGTTAAAACATTGTTCAAAAATTTGCTTTGATACCACTAAAATATGTCACACCCTACCCCTCTGTAGGGCATAACATGATTTCGTAGAATACCTAATGAACTACTGAACTTCACCTACTAATAACTCATTAAGTGGGGACAAGGGATTTTAAACAATTTTCTTACTTTTTATAAGTGGTGAGTATTTTCTAATAGGTATTAAAACATTTAATTAAAATTGAAAACTAGTTAAAATTTTTGGCCCATTTTATTTTTCCGCAAATTTTATAAAAATTTTGGCAGAGTGCCATCTATATTTTGAGAAAACAGTTCTTCAAATACCTGTAAAAAGCACTTCCAATAATCTATCTCAACAACTTCTTCAAATTCACAATCAATTTCAACATCATTTATCAATCTCCAAAAATTCAAATCCACAATTTCCAATATTCAATAATCATCAAAATACCATTAATGAATTTTACTCAATTTAAAACAAAATACTTCCATTCATATTTCATTAAAGATAAAATAATTTATATACATTATTACAAAAATTTACATTAAGAGAAATTCAAACTAACATTTATTACAAACTTTATACAAACTGCTCAAAACCAAATTTTACATGTCCATACCTTTGCAAACATTACATACATCAAAATAAATTTTTACAGTCAGGGTATAAATTATACCCGATAACTTCAAAGCAGGTAGCTCCTCTGTCCTCAGCAGCTCACTACGCTGCTCCTCTAGTCTCTATATCTGCAATAGCAATAACAGCTATCGCTGAGTACTAGGACTCAGTGGTGCACAACATACTAAAACAATCTTTATGCAGAATTTAAATCATATTTATTCAAAAATTGGATTGAACATGAGAATTAAATACAAAACATGAATTATGAGATTTTAATCCAAATAATTTCATTTCGAAGTATCAAAAAACATTTCATAAAACCCACAGTTATATCATGCCATTCGAAACAAATATAATCTCAATAGCCAGAGGCTAAGGAGAAGTCACATCATAAGGCTAGCCAGCTCAAATATATGGATATCCATTCAATTTCTTCTTCTACTGGCACACACCTCAACACTTCAGCCAGGGAAGGAATCAAAATTCGAAACTGATTACCCCCACTAGTCATGCTAGTGAGGTGTTCAAATATATGGTCATGACACTGTGGTTTCAAAACTTATCTTAACAATTTACTAAACATTTATGCCATCTCAAATATACACAAATAACTTTCAACAATTTAAATTAAAAGCATAATAAACATTTAACCCCAATGATGTCACAATTCAATATTTCAAATTATTCAAAACAATATGCAGAAGAAAATTTACAGAAATTCTACGTTGTGCACAAACCTTAAGCGAGTCGCCTCTTGGCCTTGACTCGATTCTTCGGGTTCTTTCCCGTTGTTCTTTTCAATTGAAACACACAGTTTCACAGTGTTTCAGTATCATAACTTAGCATAAATCCAAAAGTAAATTTAATTTCACTTTTACCTAGCTCTAATGTGCTAAACTTGACGTTCTTTAAAATTTGTGCTTCGAGGTTACTATTCACTACACTATTCAAGTCAATTTGTTGACTTTCTAAGGCTTAATAGGTATGGAAATTCCAACTTCACCCACATACCACATTTTGATAACTAAATTTGTTGGTTTTAGTTGTTTACTTCTAAGTCTTTTAGGCAAATTTGCAAATTTTCAGTTTTGGTGTCTTAAGTTGCACTGTTCTATTGGTTATTTTACTATTAGAATTTGGCAAAATTTTCTTCATAGAAAATGTTCCCTATTGTCTTAACTTTATTCTATTCTCCTTTTTGAATCACTCCAATTGGAGTTTTGTAGCTCAAGTTATAGCCATTTGAATCATGGCTGCCGAATTAGACTTAACCCAGATTTCTGGGCACCAAATTGGTTCTGGCAGTTTTAGGTCATTAATTTTGGGTGGCCAAATGACTTGGTTAAGGACATAATTTGGGTTTGTGTTCCTCATGAAAGTTTTAGGTCTATATCTCAACTTTCCACTGGTAAAATTTCAGGTCATTTAGACCTGCCTAGCCCAAGTTACATTGTTCATTTGGTCATTTTTGTACAGGTCAGACTGCAAAAATCCGGATTTGGTCAATTTGTTCACTAGGTTTTGGTCACTTTTTGGGTATGATTCCTAAATGAAAATTGTGTAATTTTGTGTCTATTTTCATTCGCAATTGGCCTCATACCAATTGGACTTGTAAATTTTCAGTTTTGGTCCCTCAAAGGGACCTTGGTCCTACTGCCTGCAGTATGACCCTAAGCAACCCGAATTTGCATTTGGTTCCAACACTTCTAACATACTCCAATTGGTCTCAAATGACCATTTCTCACCTCAAACCAAGTCCAACACACCATTTAACACATTCTCACATTTTTGTCTCCAAAACCCTAAATGCCAAAACCCTAGTTCATGCCATTTGTTGCATTTAGCTAATTAAACACCTATAAATATGCTTCCTTAACTCAATTAAACTTCCTAACATGTTTAGCTCAAACAAATTCATACTTTCTCCAACCAAACCCTAGTTGGCCAAAATTCTATATAGTCCCTCAACAAGTATTTTGTTATGACGTTAAGTTACTTTCTAAGTTAATTAAACTAAGAATATAGAAATAGAACAAAAGAATTCAAATTTGCATACTAACCTTTGTTTGGTTTTTCCAATCACTAATTTTCTTCCCTTTTTTCTTCTTTCTTGATTCTTCAATCTCCTCTTCTAGTTGCCCAAACAAAGCATAATCATAATTTAGTGAAATTTTTGGGGGATTTATGGGGTTGATTCAAGCTTTGAAAGCTTGAATTTCATGGCCATGGAGGAAACTAAGGAGAAAAGAGAGAGAGAAGAGATGGACGTTTTTTTTTGTTTTTAAGAAGTAGAATGGATTTTTTTTTTCTTTTTATTTTTGTCTTTTAATCTTATGAAAGACCATAAATCAAATTAAATATATTTTTTAATTATAGCATTTATGGCATCATGCATGATGTCATGCATGATGTCATCTCTTTTCACTTTTTTAATTTTCTTTTTATTTTTCTATTTATTTTTCCATTAGTTCTTTAATTTAATTTTCGATTCCGAAATTTTCTTTTCTCCAATTTTATTTGACAGTTAGGTTAGGAGTTAGCTCTCGGGGTCAATTAACCAAATTGCCGCTCGCCAGTTCAACCCGGTTTGCAAATAATTCAATATTTCTTCCGGCTCCCTGACCTAATTATTTGATTGGCTTAACAATTCTTTTTCATGATTTTCTCTTTTGCACTGTGTTTGTCACAACCTACCCCTCTGTAAGGCATGACATAATCCCGTAGTATACCTAATGAATTAGCAACTTCTTCTACTGATAACCCATTAAATACACTACAAGGTGTCGCAATAGATTTTGCGGTCGCCTGGACGATCACTCACCGAAGTGGGAAAAAGTGAGGAGTCGCCACCTTAGTTTTGAGGGAAACTAAGGAAAACCATTTGAGAAGTTAAATTAAAAATGAAACCACTTCAAAACAGAGATTCTAAGTTCGGGGTCCGTAAACGGGTGGGGAAGGTGTTAGGCACCCCACCTCGTTCCTTAATAAGGGTAAGTAGATTTAATTCTGCGTCCTTTATAAATTAGTTAGGAGGGCTTAGACGGCAATGTTAATCCTTTTGGTAAAAGGAATATTTGATTTTTCACTAAATTTGGATCACCCAGATACATAAGTAAATGAGACAACCTTAGTGTACGGGTGTGAGAATCGGATAAGAACTCTCCTCCGATCTCTTTTAAGTTGCTTATTAAAATTTTGAGGGGAGACCGGATAAGAACTCTCCTCCGATCTCTTTTTAAGTTATTTATTAAAATTTTGAGGGGAGATCGGATAAGAACCCTCCTCCGATCTCTTCTAAGTTATTTATTAATGTTTTGAGTTGAGACCGGATAAGAACTCTCCTCCGATCTCTTCTAAGTTATTTATTAGTGTTTTGAGTTGAGACCGGATAAGAACTCTCCTCCGATCCCTATTTAATGTTTATTAAAATTTTGAAGGGAGACCGGATAAGAACCCTCCTCCGATCTCCTTTAAGAGTATTGAGATTTTTGGATTGGAGACCGGATAAGAACTCTCCTCTGATCTCCTTTAACTGTTGATTTAAAACTTTTAGGCAAGGATAGGATAAGGACTCTTCCGACCTCTTCTATTTTGACGGGACTCGGACAAAGACTTTTCCGACCTTTAAAAATTTAACCACAGCTACGGGTCCTAAGAACCTAAAACTAAGAATTCTGGCATTCAAAAATGCTGGGGATAAGGTTTCTGGATACCCTGTGGCTGAACGGGGAACACTAGACTTGATTCACTGACCTTTTCATGTAGTCATTTTACCAATATCTATTAACATCCGATCTATTACATATGTTTACTTTGGTTCTATTTCGCTTTATGACATCTTGCCGAATTGCTGTTTACGTCAGCCTAATAGTTTGGCTATCTTCCTGACGTGTTATTCATGTTCTCTCTTTTAAAAGAGACCCCTAAGTTGCAGTTACCTACGTTTACCCAACCACTTACATACTACTAGGAGTTAGAAAACTTACTTTCAAAAAGGATGAAGATTAATAAAAATGAGCTGATCACTAAATAGATGATTTGAGAGTGTCATTCTTTGGGGATCGTTTGTGCAAACGTAGAAAGTCACAGATGTGAGAAGAACAAAGAAAATGCAGAAAGTAAATGTAGACACTCGATAAAATAGTGATATGAGCTCTTACAGTAACATTCTTTGGGGATCGTTTGTGCAAAAGTAGAGAGTCACAGATGTGAGAAGAACAAAGAAAATGCAGAAAGTAAATGTAAGCATTTAATAAAACAGTAGTATGAGCTCTTACCTGTGAGGAGCCAAAGCTACTAAAATAACTATGGGGTGCCAAGTAGTGATAAGGCAAGGATTGATTGGCCTGAGGGGTGGTGTTCCTCGTGAACTGGAGGGTGATTAGCTAAAATGCGATCAGATCAAGATGAAAAGAACCGAATGGAATGAAGTTGAGCTTGGACAGAAATGATAAAAGGCAGAAAGTGAGAGAGTGACCAGATAATGAACAAACTGGAAATGTAGAGTTCCAGTATTCAGAATCTTTTTAAGAAAAACACTTCAGAAAACTTGTTTCAAAAGTCTTTTTGATTGACACTTCTAAGTAGCAGAGTAGTAAACTAAATGAAATTTCAGAGTTCCTCTGCTATAATAACAGCCTCTTGTCTATTTTTCTTGCCCGTCCGTTGAACAGTTTTTATGCAGGTATTTATAGGAATCGGGTGCTCTTCGTGAAGGGTCAGGATTTATTTGAGGGAGACGGAGGGTCGAGATTCCGAAGGACATGATCGGAGGTTCAAGAATTAAAGAGAATCAAAATGAATGGTTGAGATCACTCTTCATAATATTTGTCCTTTTCTTCTTTCCATCTGACGGTCCCAAATTTCCTTGTCCGGAACGATCCGAGGGCTAAGAGCGAAAGACGCTGGTATTGTCGTCTTCTCTCTTGATCTAAGGGTTCCGGGTTTGTCCTTACAAGTGGGATCAACGGTGGAGATTGGGATGTACAGGACTGTCATGACATACCCTGGCACCTGTCAGCATTGCGGGCGATTCTTAGGCGTGCGGTGGAGATCTCGTCTGCAACGCTTTAACTACCTCGGCTCTGATTCTGACGACGGTTATTGGAATTTGTCTTATTCTTTTTGCCTACCGATCCCTCCTCTTTCTGATCTCTTTCACATGTTCTTTCCGACCTTTCATGCTGGTCTCCCACCTTCCGATCTATTATTCCGATCTCTCTTTTTCTCCGGTCCGGTCTGGTCAAAGCATTAATTGTCCCTCGATTCCCGAAGCGTTCGCTTCGTTTTCTGCTCAGCAATAAATGCTCATTTTCCCCTATATATACTCCTGTCGACAGAGACATTTCTTTCATCTGATTTTCCTCTCTTCCTTTCTTACTTTCCCTGTTCTAGCTGCTCCGGTGGAAGTTCTGGCTATAACTGTGGCTTTGATCTTCTTCCGATGAACTTCTTTACTCACCGACTGAAAATTCACGATCCCGGTGATCGAATGACCTTAACTGACGATGGTGAGAGGACTGGATTTGACCGATCTGTATTGCGGACCTTGGTTGTAGCGATCTCGAGTCACTCAACTGAGTTCATTCGGTTTCTCATCACATTGAGTGTTCCGACAGCGGTTTTCCTCCACATTGGGTGTTCCGACAGCGAGTCGGTTTCGGGTGGTAACATCGGTGACGATGTCTCTCATCTTCATGGGAGTCATAGTCATCCCATCTGAGCTGCACATCTATCCGATGCCAACAGCCGGTCTCCTGGTCAAACACATCTTTTGATTCAGCCACAAGACTAGGCTTTGACATAGGCCTTTTAGATAGGATGTTCCACCGGTCTCTAGAGATCGCCCAAATGATGTAATCCTAAAATGTAATCAGATCTCTAGAGATCGCCCAAATGATGTAGTTAGACCTTTATTATAGTCCGATCCCTAGAGATCGCCCAAATGATGTATTTTATTTTCAATGCAATCCGATCTCTAGAGATCACAGAAATGATGTGATCCAATGTTAGTGTAATCCGATCCCTAGAGATCGCCCAAATGGTGTAATCCGATCTTTTGAAAATAAAGACTTTATTTTATCGGTTATCATCTTATTGACTATTTTTCCGATCTCTAATGTGGTTATCCGATCTGGTTCTTCACCTGAATAATACTTAACTAATCCTTTATTCAAAATATTTAACTTATTATGCCGATCTCCAATTAACCCATCCCTGAACATTCGGATATTTGAGAGAAGTGTCAGAACAGCTGTCGAGTTCCACCAATCGATGCGCTGCCTAGAACCTCGCGAGCATTAAATGCTCGGACTAGTATAAATAGGGGTGGGAGGGTTAGCCAGTTGTTCTCTCATTCCATTTTCAATCCCCTGCTCACAACTTCGAAGTTCTCTCGTTTTCTCAAGTTCTTCCGACGCCGATCAGACTCCGGTAAGGGCTTTGATCCTCTTTTTAATTTAAATTCTTTGTTTCTTTTGAAAATGAACGGTGCCGAAGGTCAGAGAGCGAGCCCTCCTTCGATTCGATTCGTGGTCATCGTCTGATGAAGAAGAGGCAGTCGGGCCAAGCGTTCAACAAGAACCTCCCAGGGCCTCCGCTCCAACTCGGGGGCGGGTCATACCATCGAGGCTCGCACCTTCTTCAGGGAGAGAGACTCTCCCTATAGACGAGCTACCGTCGATTCTTCGAGAATCCGATCTGCAATCGTTCAGCCAAGAATATAATATTCGGCCTGATTCGTACGAGCTAATCAAGTGCCACGACAATCTTCGTGTCGATCACTCCTTTGAAGAGAATGACATGGTTATGGTGTACGAGGAACAGTTAAAGGCCGGTCTGAGGTTCCCTCTAGACGATTTCTACAAGGAGGTCTTAAAACTTCACCGAGCATGCATTGTTCAAATTCACCCCAACTCGTGGCGGATCTTGGTAGCCTTCCGAGGTCTATGCCGAGCTAAGGGAATCAGACCTACGGCTAAGGTGTTCGCCGAGCCGCATGCACTAACTCGCCAAAGGATGACGAACATCTGGTTCTTTCAGCGGCTAATTGCGGGCTCTTTTCCGATTTGCCCTCATCCCTTAAGAATTGGAAGAACCGCTTTCTTCATTCCGAGGAGCAAAGATCCGAGCCGCTTTGAGAACTTCCTCGTAGTGGTGGTACCAGGGGCCCTTGCTTCGAGGCACATTACCCCGAGTCGAGGAAAGTTTAATAGTGATGGATCTCAAGAGTCGCCGCCACTCAAATGTAGACTTGTTTGGATGCGGTGACTGCCGAACTGCACCATTGGACTATTCAATTGCTCACCGCCAAGACCGCGGACTTCCGCTCTCTGACCTCGGCATTGGTATTTTCTATATCTCGATTCTCACGACCTTAGCGATCTCACTAACCTTTTCTTTGTGCAGGTATGGCGGGTGGTGAGGGTTCTAGGAAGCGGAAGAAGGAAAGAGAGATCTCCCGGAAGATAAAGGAGATGAAGCGTTCGGAACGACTTCAAACACCGGCCATGAGCACGGGAGATACAAAGAGACCCGCCTCAACCTTTGGATCTGCCGACCGCTGAAGCTGTCCGATCTCCTCCTAGAACGGAAGAGCAGCCTCCGACTCTTTCAGTTGTCCCAAGCACGGAAAGGGGGCCTTCTCAATCTTCTGGGAGGACCTCCTCTCGTGGCGCCCAGAAGTTAATGGAGTCTTTGAAGAATAACCGATCAGACGGAGAACCCGGTTTTGCCCAAGTCTTGGGGTCTTCCATCTTTCTTCGGGAGGATCGGACAGCTATCCTCGAGCAGCCTTGATGACATCTTGACTCACTCCATGAGTCCAATGTGGAGTGCACGTGAATCACCATGGTTTGGGAAAAGGTCCGGTCTGCAGGTAAGGAGATCGGGAAGAAAATCAGAACTGGCTTCCTCCGATCCCAACTCTCATCCGCTCGGGATTATATATCTCAAGTCGAGGGAGGGGCAAAGTTCCATGAAGACAGGCTGGCCGAACAGAATCAGATTTTGGCTGAGAGGGACCGTGCTCTTGAGGAAGTCCAGGTGCTTCACGCCAACGAAGCTGCTCAGGTCGCCCAACTCATCGAGGAGCTTAAGGAGAAAGACGAGGAGCTTAAGGCGAAGGATGAGGAGCTTAAAGAGAAGGATGAAGAGATGGTGACAGGATAGCCGAGCCTATGTGAATGCTCACAAGGACCTCTTGGCCGAACCTAAGCGCTACTCAAGAGGACTTCTCTGGATGGCCGACTGCCCCGAGGGCGACGATGAGGACAGTGGGGAGGAAGCCGAAGGTGAGAGAGAGAGTGAGCAGAATGTAAATTAGGCTGGGGGTGATCCCCCAGCCGAATAACTTGTACAAATTATGAAATGAAATGGAATGCCTCTTTGTTCAATGAAGGGTTGTGATCGGAAAATTTTAAACCATTGTTTGTCTGAGTATTTGATTGTATGAGCACAGCAAGACAAAAATGCAATTATTAATCTAAGTATAAGAGATCGGAAAGCACAATAAACATTAGATCGGTGGGGAAGAAATGCTGAACGGGACTTGATTAAAATTGAAAATTTAACTTGAAAACTTAAGATCGGAACCCTCATTAAACCGACCCAAAACCTTAGCTCTTAATCTTCCGAAAAGGAGATCGGCACTAAAACTGGTAAGAAAAGATCTAATGCTAGTTCACTTCATTTATCAACAGAGATCAGGGATATACCCAAGAGATCGGTAAATGATTTGAGAAATCGGCAGGGCTTTAACGAATGTTAGGACTTAGCATTGATTCAATTCCTTTTAAGGAGAGTTCGGAAATATGGTCATCTGGTAAAAAAATGAAGAGAAGTCGGAAATGTCATTGGCTGGCCCAGGGAAACCTAGTGCTGGGGATCGGTTTCAAAGTCTTGTTGATTTTGGGGATCGGCCAAAATATGGTGTCGACAGCTGCCCCTCTTTACATAATTTCTATTAAAGGAAAGAAATTTCCGTGTAGGAATTATGTAAAGATTCAGACTCATATTTTGGACGATTAAGTGTTTGAAATTAGGGAACTAATGACCTAGAAATTGTTAACAGAAGTTGAAGTACCAGAAAATTAAAATCAACTTAGATCAAGGAACCAGAGGTTGATAGCAGGAAATTTAAATTGCATGAAATTTAAAATCAACTTAGATCAAGGAACCAGAGGTTGATAGCAGGAAATTTAAATTAAAATCAACTTAGATCAAGGAACCAGAGGTTGATAGCAGGAAATGTAAATTGCATGAAATTAAAACCAGATAATGTAGATTGCATGAAATCAAAATCAGATAATGTAGATTGCATGAAATTAAAATCAACTTAGATCAAGGAACCAGAGGTTGATAGCTGGAAACTTAAATTGCGTGAAATTAAAATCAACTTAGATCAAGGAACCAGAGGTTGATAGCAGAAATGTAAATTGCAGGAAATTAAAATCAACTTAGATCAAGGAACCAGAGGTTGATGGTGGAAATGTGAATTGCAAGAAATTAAAATCAACTTAGATCAAGGAACCAGAGGTTGATGACAGAAAATTTAAATTGCATGAAATTAAAATCAACTTAGATCAAGGAACCAGAGGTTGATAGCAGGAATGTAAATTGCAGGAAATTAAAATCAACTTAGATCAAGGAACCAGAGGTTGATAACAGAAATGTAAATTGTAGGAAATTAAAATCAGATAATGTAGATTGCATGAAATCAAAATCAGATAATGTAGATTGCATGAAATTAAAATCAACTTAGATCAAGGAACAAGAGGTTGATAGCTGGAAACTTAAATTGCGTGAAATTAAAATCAACTTAGATCAAGGAACCAGAGGTTGATAGCAGGAAATGTAAATTGCAGGAAATTAAAATCAACTTAGATCAAGGAACCAGAGGTTGATGGTGGAAATGTGAATTGCAAGAAATTAAAATCAACTTAGATCAAGGAACCAGAGGTTGATGACAGAAAATTTAAATTGCATGAAATTAAAATCAACTTAGATCAAGGAACCAGAGGTTGATAGCAGGAATGTAAATTGCAGGAAATTAAAATCAACTTAGATCAAGGAACCAGAGGTTGATAACAGAAATGTAAATTGCAAGAAATTAAAATCAACTTAGATCAAGGAACCAGAGGTTGATGGTGGAAATGTAAATTGCAAAAAATTAAAATCAACTTAGATCAAGGGACCAGAGGTTGATGACAGAAAATTTAAATTGCAGGAAATTAAAATCAACTTAGATCAAGGAACCAGAGGTTGATAGCAGGAATGTAAATTGCAGGAAATTAAAATCAACTTAGATCAAGGAACCAGAGGTTGATAACAGAAATGTAAATTGCAGGAAATTAAAATCAACTTAGATCAAGGAACCAGAGGTTGATGGTGGAAATGTAAATTGCAGAAAATTAAAATCAACTTAGATCAAGGGACCAGAGGTTGATGACAGAAAATTTAAATTGCAGGAAATTAAAATCAACTTAGATCAAGGAACCAGAGGTTGATAGCAGGAATGTAAGTTGCAGGAAATTAAAATCAACTTAGATCAAGGAACCAGAGGTTGATGGTGGAAATGTGAATTGCAAGAAATTAAAATCAACTTAGATCAAGGAACCAGAGGTTGATGACAGAAAATTTAAATTGCAGGAAATTAAAATCAACTTAGATCAAGGAACCAGAGGTTGATAGCAGAAATGTAAATTGCAGGAAATTAAAATCAACTTACAAAGCAAGTCTAACCCTGACACATGAAGTTCTTTCCCTGACGAAGTGTACTTAACAAGATACCGAAGGCCGATGATTAACGGAAAAGAAGTTGCAAGACTTGACCTATAACCCCATTTCTTCAAATGCCCCTCTTCTGTTCCCGATTTTCTTCTTATTCTATGGAAAGCGCCCTCGCGGGTTTTCACTTTCTTTCCGTCCATTTAACCAGAAGCGCCCTTTCGGGTTTTCACCTCTAGTTTTTTTTTTTTTTTTTTTTTTTTTTTTGGACGCCCATTCCCTGCAAATCTCATAATAAAGTACGTGAGGTTATCAATTTTCGAATTCAAATCTTATGGCAAAAATTTAACTAATTAATAGCACATTGGACAAAGATAAAGGATAGTATTAAAAGGTGAGTAAACAGGAAAACAAAAGCAGAAGGAATAAAGTATGACTTTATATGGCTTCAAGAGAAACATGGATAGACTTTGAAAGGGAAGGTACAAGGATAGATCTTACATATTCCTTTTAGTTGGTTTTGAAGTCTTTTAACTGCCATTATTTCAAGTTCTCTGCAGCCTCATGCCATAATGGTCTCTTTTCCATCCTTGGTTTCATACCCTCTTCCTTATTTCTCCACTTTGGTTCTTGGGGCGCCCTTTCGGGTTTTCACTCCAAGTTTTGTTTTTTTTTTTTTTTTCAGGACGCCCTTTCGGGTTTTCGTCCTTTACTTATTTTATGCATAGTACCTCTTGACAGTGTCGGCATTCACGGGTATCGGGAATTCTTCACCGTCCATATGGGTCAAGATTAAGGCTCCTCCGGAAAATGCCTTTTTAACCACATAGGGTCCCTCATAAGTTGGTGACCATTTGCCCCGGAGATCGTTTTGGTTCGACAGCACTTTCTTCAACACTAGGTCCCCGGGTTGGAATTCACGTAGGCGAACACCTTTATCAAATGCCCTAGCCATTCTCCTCTGGTATAATTGCCCATGACATGCTGCTGTTAACATTTTCTCATCAAGCAAGTTTAACTGATCCAACCTTGACTGAATCCATTCTGACTCATCAATTTCTGACTCCTTCAGGATTCTTAGGGAAGGGATTTCAACTTCAATGGGCAATACTGCCTCCATACCATAGACCAGCGAGTATGGAGTTGCCCCGGTTGAAGTCCTCACGGAAGTCCGGTATGCGTGAAGAGCGTAAGGGAGCATATCATGCCAATCCCTATATGTGACCGTCATTTTCCGGATTATCCTCTTTAAATTTTTGTTTGCAGCTTCCACTGCTCCATTCATCTGGGGACGGTACGGGGAGGAGTTGAGATGCCGGATTTTGTATTGATCACACAATTCCTGAATCTTCGGACCATTCAAGTTCTTGGCATTATCAGTGACAATTTCATTCGGGAGACCATGCCGGCAGATGATGTTGCTTTTGAAGAATTTAAGGAACGTGTTTTGCGTGATGTGAGCATACGACGTTGCTTCGACCCATTTGGAGAAATAGTCGATGGCCACTAGGATGAATCTGTGCCCATTGGATGCCTTAGGATTGATAGGACCGATCACATCGATGCCCCACATTGCGAAAGGCCATGGTGAGACGAGGTTGAACAGTTTATGAGGTGGGACGTTTATCGGATCGGCATAGATCTGACACTTATGGCACTTCCGGAAATACTCGATGCTATCCCTCTCCATTGTGGTCCAAAAATACCCACGTCGCATGATTTGCTTAGCCATCATGTGTCCATTGGCATGGGTCGCACAATTTCCCTCATGCGTCTCAAAGAGGATTCTCTTTGCTTCTTTTGCATCTACACATCTCAGTAATTCGCCGTTGGAGCTCCTCTTGTATAGGGTTTCTCCACTGGGGAAGTATCCCAATGCTAATCTCCGAATCATCTTCTTTTCATTTTTGGTTGCCCCTGAGGGGAATTCTCTGGTTCTACAGTAGACCAGGATGTCATGATACCAAGGCTTTCCATCGGGTTCTTCTTCAATCGTGAAGCAGTAGGCTGGTTCATCCCTTGCTTTGACCCTCAATGCTTGAGTCGACTGCCCTTCTTCCATTTGTGCCATAACGGCTAGAGTAGCTAAAGCATCAGCGAATTGATTCTTGTCCCTGCTAAGATGAGTGAAAGAGATTTCTTCGAATTCCTTGATCAGCTCCAGTAAGTACTTCTGATATGGGATTAACTTGGGATCCTTAGTTTGCCATTCTCCCTTGACTTGATAAATTATCAGAGCCGAGTCTCCGTACACCTCCAACTTTCTGATTTTCATTTCGATAACAGCTTGTAGACCCATCACACAAGCTTCATACTCTGCGACATTGTTGGTACAGTCAAACCTCAACTTGACAGCTATCGGGAAGTGTTTTCCGTCCGGGGATATCAGTACAGCTCCGATTCCGTTTCCGGATAAATTGACTGCTCCATCAAAATACATTTCCCATACATCGGCGGGCCTCTCCTCTTCGCAGTCTACTTCATTAATATGCTCATCAGGGAACTCAAAATCCAGAGCTTCATAATCCTGGATAGGATTTTCTGCTAGGAGGTCAGCAATTACGCTGCCTTTCACCGCTTTCCGGGTCATGTAGACTATGTCGTACTGGGAGAGTATAACCTGCCACTTGGCTATCCTTCCTGGCACGAATGGGCTCTCGAATACATATCTAATAGGATCCATCCTGGAGATGAGCCATGTCTTGTGATTCAACATGTAGTGCTTGAGGCGATTTGCTGTCCAGGCTAACGCGCAGCAAGTCTTTTCTAAGGAAGAATACCTTGACTCACAATCGTTGAACTTCTTGCTTAGGTAATAAATAGCCCTCTCTCTTCGGCCGGTATCATCATGTTGTCCCAAAACACATCCCATTGAATTCTGCTGGACTACCATGTACAGTATCAAAGGCCTGCTCGCCATGTGGAACCAATATCGTGGATTTGTGAATCGCTTGATTTTCTCAAAAGCCTCTTGACAAACTGAATCCCACTGAGTAGAGTTGTTTTTCCGGAGTAATCTGAAAATAGGCTCAGCTTTGGCAGTAAGATTAGAAATAAACCTCGAAATGTAGTTCAGCTTTCCCAGAAAACTGCACACCTCCCTTTCTGTTTTTGGGGATGGCATTTCTTGAATAGCTCGAACCTTGTCTGGATCTACTTCTATCCCTTTCTCGCTTACTATGAATCCCAACAACTTTCCCGATTTAGCTCCGAATATGCATTTAGCAGGTTCACTTCAAGTGGTACTTCCTGAGCCTTTCGAATACCCTCCTCATCACCTGAACGTGGTTCTCTTCTCCCCTGGATTTAATGATCATATCATCCACGTACACCTCCACTTCTTTATGCATCATGTCATGGAATAATGTGACCATTGCACGCTGGTAAGTAGCCCCTGCATTTTTCAACCCGAAGGGCATGACCCGATAGCAGAATACTCCCCATTGAGTGATGAAAGCAGTTTTATCCTTGTCTTCTTCGGCCCATTGGGATCGATTGTACTCGATGCCCCATCAACACACGAACACCGCCCAATCCCGCAAAGATTGTCAACTAACACATCAATGTGGGGAGAGGGAAATCGTCTTTCAAGCTAGCTTTATTAAGGTCCCTGTAGTCAACGCACACTCTGACTCTCCCGTCTTTCTTCATTACCGGAACGACGTTAGCCACCCATTGGGGATATTTGACCACTTCCAAGAATCCGGCGTCATACTGTTTCTTGACTTCATCCCGAACCTTGAGCAGTGTATCGGGATTCATTCTCCTTAGTTTCTGCTTTACTGGAATTGTTCCTGGGATTAAGGGAATTTTGTGCGTTACTATCTGAGGGTCCAAACCCACCATATCATCATAGCTCCAGGAAAACACGTCGAGGAATTCCTTAAGCAGACAGATCATATCTCCCAATTCCTCACTCTCCACTACCTTAAGTTCCCTTTTTACTTCCTCCGTGCCTAAGTTTATTGTGCGCTTTGCTTTCACAAGGCATGAGGAGGGTTCATCTTTTCATCGTCTTCTTCTCGTGAGGTCTTCCTCGTAATCACTTGAAGTAATGGCGCTTATGGGGATTTCAAAATTAACTGAGGGATTTCTGAGTCTATTGGATTATTAGGTGTTAATTGATGAATGGTCCTGAATGAATAAAGAATAGAACATGTTATAAGGATGGAATTTAAAAAGGAAAGAAAGAGAGTGTTGGATTTAAAAATGCGCTATCAATTCATTAATAATATTAATGCCATAAGAAAAGGTCCATTTACAGTATTACACTTGTCACCATGGACAAAGTGATCAAGTGTAGATAACCAGAGGTACTTTACTCGAGATTGAGTACAGGGATATCCTCCGTTGTCCAGTTGTTCAGCTCCTGCCCCTCAACCACTGGCGAGACTAGGGCCTCATACAAGGAGTCCAGTTGGATGACATCGATGGATGGATCATCGGGTGATTCTTCCAGATTTGCTTGATGTTGAATGACCGGTTTGGTGAAGATCTCAGTGATCCTCGGGACTAATTTCATCTTTCCCATCTTCTTGTCAAACCTCTGATCCCGAAGTATTTTCCTCATCCAGAATCGCCCATCCACGAGGGCATCCTCCTCATATCCCAAACCACTACGGCCCACCTTCTGAATAGCCGGTATGGGTTCCACGATCCCTTGTAATGTGGCGCCTAGGCCTTTACCCTCTTCATACCCGTTCTTTGACAGCACTTTGGCTACCATAGCCATAGCCCCCTCCTTCCCGGTATCTTGCAGTTCAAGGGCACGGAAAGAACTCTCCAACGATTCTCGGCCGCTTCCACATAGGGAAGTGATTGCGGCTTGGTGACCAAGATGGCCTCTTCGCCCGATGGTGATGATTTTGCCGTCCTTAATGTATTTGATCTTCTGGTGCAAAGTCGAAGGAACAGCATTCGCAGAATGGATCCACGGCCTTCCCAACAGCATAGTGTAAGCCGGCTCAATGTTCATGACCTGGAACGTGACATTGAAAGTACATGCACCAACTTGGATTGGCAAGTCAATGTCTCCCAGCACCTCTCTCCTGGTACCGTCAAAGGCTCTTACCACCATAGCACTCTGACGTATATATGATTGGTCGACCGGCAGCCTGGCTAAGGTTGCGCTAGGCAGTACATTAAGGGCCGATCCGTTATCGATGAGAACTTTGGCCACTATACAACCCTTGCATTTCACAGTTACATGCAGAGCTTTATTGTGCCCTAAGCCTGCGGGGTCTACCTCCTCTTCAGAAAAGGCTACAAAGCTGGATGCCTGGATTTGTTCTACTATCTTCTCAAATTGCCCCGGAGTAATGTCGGGGTTCACAAAGGCTTGATCCAGGATTCTTTGTAAGGCTTGTCGGTGCACTTCCGAGCTCAGGATCAGTGATAACAGTGAAATCCGGGCGGGTGTTTTTCTCAACTGCTCCACCACATCATACTCGCTCTGTTTCATTATTTGGAGCAGCAGTTCTTCATCTTCCTTGTGCTCAATAGGCTCTGCTTCCCCTGCTTTCTCAACCTCCTCTTCCGTGTTTCTGGATGACTCTCCCATTTTTACTTTCCCTTTTCTCTTCTCTCTTTCTTCGTTCCCGTAATACCTCCCACTTCGAGTTATAAACTCGACTTCTTGCTCAGGTGGAGAGGATTTTGTTGCAATAACGGGCCGAGAACTGGTTTGGGGAGTAATGTTGCTAGCAGGTCTAGCATAAGTCATTCTGAAGTGCTCGTGAGGAGCGAAACATGGTTTTGGTGGTGCCTGAGGTGAGGCAAGACTAGTATCGGATGTACTGCTTGACGCCTCTCGAGTGAAAACTTGGAAGTTATAGTTCCAAGGGACAGCGTGAGTATTGGTGATGGGGAGCCGAGGTGGAGTTCGATAATCTGCACGGCGGTGAGGCTACCGGGGTGAGAAGGTGATTCGGTTTGGAGGTAGAAGCGCTCGTCAGTATCCAATGGTGTTCACTCCTTTTTCCGTCTTCAGCCTTGTCTGGCATCTCAGAACCTTGAGAGACAATATGTTCCGGACTTCTTGCCTGAACCCTCACGCCTCGCGACTCATGGTCACCGCCTCTCCATGGTAAGGACACTGCATTTCTCTTGAATCCCGCTACCTGAGGGCAAAGGTAGCCTTCCCTCGTTGCTACAGTAAAAATCTCCTCAAAGTATGGAACCAGCTCATCCACTTCTGGTGTTGATCCCTCTCCCTTAGACTCTATCATATTTACACCACTGCCCGCATTGTGGTTAGGCAGTGGGTTTGAGGTAACATTGGGGAGGGAACCATTTCCCTCGATCTTCAATCACCCGTTTCGGATTAAAGCGTGCACTCTTCCTCTGAGTGCCCCGCAGTTGTCGGTTGAGTGCCCTTGTGCTCCTCCATGATACTCACAACGGGCAGTGGCATCATACCACCTGGGATATGGCGGCTGGATTGGGTCCAAGGGGACTGGTACAATTTGGTTTATACCGACAAGGTATCGGTATATTTCACTGAGAGGGAGGGGAAGAGGTGGATCAGGGTTCCTTGGAGGTCTCGGGTTGTTTTGTGGTGGTCTAGGTTGAGCTGGAGGAGGAGGTAGTCTTGGTTGGAAATTTGTAGGTGGGGCGTATTGTGGGCGTGATTGTGGACAATTAGGGAAAGAAGGTGGAATGTTTATATGGTCCGCCATGAGAGGGAGGATATGGCGGTAGTTATTTTGGGGAAATTGGGGGTAATTATTCGACGGTGATAGAGTGTACATCACCCTCCTTCTTCTTGCCAAAGTCGCGATCTTCTTTACAGTGGTTCTCACCAACTCCTATAGTCTTCCTATTCTCGATTAGCTTCAATTCTCTCACCACTTGGATGATATCCGAGAAGTCGTTGGAGGTATTTCCAATCATCAGTTGAAGTAGGGAGCCTTCAATGTTTCGATGAATAGGAGCAGAGTTCATTGTCACCACCGGAGGATATACTTCGCAGCCTTCTCCCTCCATCGTTGGGCATACCGCTTGAAACCTTCCCGCCTTCTCTGCAGTGTTCCGAGGTCCTCCTTGTGGGTGCCGCATCACAATTGAATTTGTACCGCTTTAGAAAGGTATCGCTAAATCCTTCCAGAGTGCAACTTGCTCTGCCCAATTGTATACACCATCTCAAAGTCGCTCCGAGAGGCTCTCGTGAAAGAAGTGAATGAGAAGTCTATCGCCTTCGTTAAGGCACATTTTGGCAATGTAGGTTGCCAAGTGGATGCGGGATCTGAGTTTCCGTGTACTTGTCAAATCCGAACCTTGAATTTGGGTGGTACCACCACATCCGCACCAATCTCGCGATTTACACATCGATCGAACCATACATGTTCAGCCCCTCTATTGCCCTCGCCTTTCTTCTAGAGCCGATAGTTTCTCGTTTTCTCGCCCTATGTTCTCCTTCCATCAGATGATGCGCTCCTCCAACTGAGCCGAGGGGTGGAGTAAACTGGAGGGATCGGGATTGAAGGGTGAGGCTCGGCATTTGAGATAGCCGGGTAATAGGAAAAAGGTAGGTCATTATTTATGGTCACCGGATTGACAGTGACGGTCGGGTCCGGGATTGATGGCTGGAAAGTGAAAGAGGTTGAAGCGTAGTGAGAATCAACCGTTGTAGGAGGTGGGGGAGGTAATGGTAGGTTAGGGTCTGAAGTGGGCTTATTTTGGGACATCTCCCTCATCATCTTCATAAGTTCTGAAACCTGGTCTTTTAGTTCAGACACTTGCCCCTGTAGGTTCTGTACTTGTTCATGGTCTTCCATTAGTTTTCTTGTCCGAGATCTTGTTAAGTACACTCGCTGGGGTTGAACCGTGTGCTTGGTCAGACTTGCGTTGTTAGAAGCAATATTGATTTCCTGTGAGGAGTAAAAAAAGAAAATTTTAAATAAACTTTGAATTTTGCAAAGAAATTAAAAGTCCTGGTCTGGACGAAGGATACAGTGGCATTTGAGAGCCAGGTTGAAATCTGTAAAAAGGATAATCGCCTCAGCTTTATCATGGTATCGTTCGATAGTCTGACTGTGAATGACGGGATTGAATGCGCATTTATGATACCTGTTCATATGGCGCATTTCAATTTTTCACATAACCCTAGCGAGGAAGTTCCTACGGGAGTCATACTATTCATTCACAAATTTTGCTAAACAATGGTCCAAAAATCACTTCATTAACTGAGTAATTTGTACATCGTATCTTTTACATTGGCCTAAGCTCTGGAAGGTTCTTTATAATAAGATGACATTTTCTGAGATACTCATATAACCTTTCTTCTTGCTTGGCGGGGTCAAATGCTTTCAGAGCGCACTTTGATCTGTAATAGTTCTCGCTTTCCCTGTATATTGTTCTCTCCACTGGTCAACATTCTCTTTCATCCTTGATAGAGAGCAATTTGTTTTTCTTTCTCTTTCCTTTCTTTAGCACACTCTTTCAAGATATCGTTAATGAGTAGTGCTTGTTCTTTCAATTCGAGCTTCTTCTTCTTACTTTCTTGCTTATACTCTTCGAGTACCTCTTGGTATTTCATCTTTCCTAAACTTGCTATTCTCAGACTTTCGCTTCTTTTACCTCGGCTTGGAGAGAGTCTCTTTCCCTTTCCCACTGCACCTCTTGCTCCTCGAACCCCATCCTTTCGCCCTTACCTCTTCCTTAAGTCTTCTTACTCTCCTTTTAAGTTTCTGTTGGTCCTTCAAATTGCTTTTATTTGTTCCCGCAGCTTGTGAGTTCTCAGATTAGCCTCTCGTAGTGAGTCATCCAGATGGCCATTCGTTTCTTCTAATAGGACATCTCGGAGCGGGTTACTGTCTTCGAATTTCACAGTTGAATGTTCTCGGTCCCTGTCAGCTCTCCATTTAAGATAATCGCCCGAGATGCTTGGGCCCTTAGGCGATCTCTCCATCAGAGTGACGTTTTCCCAAGATTTGCGAGCCTTTTTCAACCCTTCTTCTCCTTTGAGCTCGTGGTAGAAGCGACCTTGGTGGTATTCTTCAATGTTGATCATGCATCGTGTTGAGCCGAATCGCCTCATTACCAATGCCGAGTGTAACTTGTGTATCCGTTACTCCGATCGTGGAAACCGATCGAATACCCTCGCATCGATCAAAACAGGTTGGCTTGACGCCCACGCCTTCCTCCAACAAGAGAATCATGGCTATTGAAACTCAAAATCCGTTCCCACCACTGTTTTTCATTTTTTGGGCTGATCACTAACCGGATCATCTTCTCAATGGGAGGCTGGTCAAGGTACCAAGTCAATCCTTTTGTCTCCACAGGACACATGTGACTGATAGTCCAGAGGTATAACAGTTGAGAACAACACTTAAGGGATCCTCCGCCTGTCTGCAGAGGTAAGGGTTAATAAAGTCTCCGCAAGGATTGCAGTATTGGATTAATCACTGCCTTTCCACCGCCCGAACACTTCCACCGCATTGCAAGTTATGATTCCCAATGGTCCCGGGAATGTAATCGCATCAGATTCCCAAAGCGAGAGCTACTGAAGCCCGGTCCCACTGTTTCTCTTGGAGGCATTGATCTAAACATTTCTGGAGATATGTCCAATACCAACCATGTGTTTTTCCCTTGGCAGTTTCTTTGGACTTTACTTCCTCTGGGGGAGAACCCAACATATGTGCCAACCGTTTCCAGGTTTGCCTATGCTCGAGGTGTAAGTAGATCCGGCTCGCAATGAGTATGGGATCCCCAAAGAATGCCCGATACTCTTCCATAGTGGGGACCGTATCAATGTCATTGAAAGAGAATACCCCGTACTTAGGATTCCAAATTGACAACATGGCTTTTAATGCCGGGATTTGGACCTTGACTTGCATTAAGGTTGCAATCTTCCCGTACTTCTCTTCAAAACGTACCTTGGCACGATCGGAAGCAACCTCCATCCGTTAGATGCACCTCTAGGCTGTTCATTCTGACCTCTATTTTATTCAGATCTAGCGAAGGTAGCGAGCTAGCAGGTGCCTCGGAAGCATCATTTTGCGAGGGTACCGGACTATGAGCTGATTTGGACCAAAGTTTAGCATTCTGAACCTTTTCTGCCGACTGACTCGAGGATGCCATGATAAAAATGATGCCTATCCTTTTACAGATTCTTGGTTTGGTAATACCTGTGAGAAAATTCGTTAGTAAGACAAATTAGGGTAATTTTGAATCATACTGTTGACAGAGTGACACGTACACATTTATCAAAGTAGGAAAATGTATAGGTGTTCTAGTAGGATTCAAGATTACCCTCAAAAGAAATGAACAAAAGGAAATTAAAGCAGAATAGGGTAAGAGAAAGTATGCCCCTTTTGTCCTATAATAGGGAGACTCCTAACACCGGGTGAGTGCTACCTACCTGGATAGTTCTATCTTATGAGGTAGTTTACTACGGCCTTCAACTATTGTGTTAGTTTAGCTCAGGAACTAATTTTCTAAAAGCCACAGGTTCCCAAATTGCCCCTCATCAGAAATGAGAGCCCCATTCTACCCCCATGATGTTATCGGAAAATTCCACGAGTATCACAAAGGATAGAGCGAGTTTCAATTTGAGAAGCCTTCACGGATACTAACGGGGTAAAACCCACGGGTACCGCTACATGACTCCCTCCTACTTTCCTAAAAGGGTAAGAAAGCCCGGGTTAGGACCATAGTGTGTGAGGACATTGTGTGAGTGTTCAGTGTCCAAAAGTAGATTTAATTTTCCCAATTCAGGGGGATTTTATTTTTCCATTTTTTCCCTTTTTTTTTTTCCTTTTTGAAATGAAGAGCACTGTAAGAGATAGAACAGGCAAAACAAAATAGTTAGCAGTAATAATAATTAACATATAAGACATCGCCGAGTGAGCCCATCTAACTATAATTTGATCAGACAAAATTAAATCTACTTTTGGACCACTAGACCGGGGTATATGTCCCCAGTGGAGTCGCCAAGCTGTCGCAATAGATTTTGCGGTCTCCTGGACGATCACTCACCGAAGTGGGAAAAAGTGAGGAGTCACCACCTTAGTTTTGAGGGAAACTAAGGAAAACCATTTGAGAAGTTAAATTAAAAATGAAACCACTTCAAAACAGAGATTCTAAGTTCGGGGTCCGTAAACGGGTGGGGAAGGTGTTAGGCACCCCACCTCGTCCCTTAATAAGGGTAAGTAGATTTAATTCTGCGTCCTTTATAAATTAGTTAGGAGGGCTTAGACGGCAATGTTAATCCTTTTGGTAAAAGGAATATTTGATTTTTCACTAAATTTGGATCACCCAGATACATAAGTAAATGAGACAACCTTAGTGTACGGGTGTGAGAATCGGATAAGAACTCTCCTCCGATCTCTTTTAAGTTGCTTATTAAAATTTTGAGGGGAGACAGGATAAGAACTCTCCTCCGATCTCTTTTTAAGTTATTTATTAAAATTTTGAGGGGAGATCGGATAAGAACCCTCCTCCGATCTCTTCTAAGTTATTTATTAATGTTTTGAGTTGAGACCGGATAAGAACTCTCCTCCGATCTCTTCTAAGTTATTTATTAGTGTTTTGAGTTGAGACCGGATAAGAACTCTCCTCCGATCCCTATTTAATTTTTATTAAAATTTTGAAGGGAGACCGGATAAGAACCCTCCTCTGATCTCCTTTAAGAGTATTGAGATTTTTAGATTGGAGACCGGATAAGAACTCTCCTCTGATCTCCTTTAACTGTTGATTTAAAACTTTTAGGCAAGGATAGGATAAGGACTCTTCCGACCTCTTCTATTTTGACGGGACTCGGACAAAGACTTTTCCGACCTTTAAAAATTTAACTGCCACGGTCCTAAGAACCTAAAACTAAGAATTCTGGCATTCAAAAATGCTGGGGATAAGGTTTCTGGATACCCTGTGGCTGAACGGGGAACACTAGACTTGATTCACTGACCTTTTCATGTAGTCATTTTACCAATATCTATTAACATCCGATCTATTCTGTTATGTTTACTTTGGTTCTATTTCGCTTTATGACATCTTGCCGAATTGTCACACGCCACCTAATAGTTTGGCTATCTTCCTGACGTGTTATTCATGTTCTCTCTTTTAAAAGAGACCCCTAAGTTGCAGTTACCTACGTTTACCCAACCACTTACATACTACTAGGAGTTAGAAAACTTACTTTCAAAAAGGATGAAGATTAATAAAAATGAGCTGATCACTAAATAGATGATTTGAGAGTGTCATTCTTTGGGGATCGTTTGTGCAAACGTAGAAAGTCACAGATGTGAGAAGAACAAAGAAAATGCAGAAAGTAAATGTAGACACTCGATAAAATAGTGATATGAGCTCTTACAGTAACATTCTTTGGGGATCGTTTGTGCAAAAGTAGAGAGTCACAGATGTGAGAAGAACAAAGAAAATGCAGAAAGTAAATGTAAGCATTTAATAAAACAGTAGTATGAGCTCTTACCTGTGAGGAGCCAAAGCTACTAAAATAACTATGGGGTGCCAAGTAGTGATAAGGCAAGGATTGATTGGCCTGAGGGGTGGTGTTCCTCGTGAACTGGAGGGTGATTAGCTAAAATGCGATCAGATCAAGATGAAAAGAACCGAATGGAATGAAGTTGAGCTTGGACAGAAATGATAAAAGGCAGAAAGTGAGAGAGTGACCAGATAATGAACAAACTGGAAATGTAGAGATCCAGTATTCAGAATCTTTTTAAGAAAAACACTTCAGAAAACTTGTTTCAAAAGTCTTTTTGATTGACACTTCTAAGTAGCAGAGTAGTAAACTAAATGAAATTTCAGAGTTCCTCCGCTATAATAATGACCTCTTGTCTATTTTTCTTGCCCGTCCGTTGAACAGTTTTTATGCAGGTATTTATAGGAATCGGGTGCTCTTCGTGAAGGGTCAGGATTTATTTGAGGGAGACGGAGGGTCGAGATTCCGAAGGACATGATCGGAGGTTCAAGAATTAAAGAGAATCAAAATGAATGGTTGAGATCACTCTTCATAATATTTGTCCTTTTCTTCTTTCCATCTGACGGTCCAAAATTTCCTTGTCAGGAACGATCCGAGGGCTAAGAGCGAAAGACGCTGGTATTGTCGTCTTCTCTCTTGATCTAAGGGTTCCGGGTTTGTTCTTACAAGTGGGATCAACGGTGGAGATTGGGATGTACAGGATCACATGACATACCTCGCACTGCACAAGCATTGCGGGCGATTCTTAGGCGTATGGTGGAGATCTCGCTCGCAACGCTTTAACTACCTCTACCTCGATTCTGACGACGGTTATTGGAATTTGTCTTATTCTTTTTGCCTACCGATCCCTCCTCTTTCTGATCTCTTTCACATGTTCTTTCCGACCTTTCATGCTGGTCTCCCACCTTTCGATCTATTATTTCGATCTCTCTTTTTCTCCGGTCCGGTCTGGTCAAAGCATTAATTGTCCCTCGATTCCCGAAGCGTTCGCTTCGTTTTCTGCTCAGCAATAAATGCTCATTTTCCCCTATATATACTCCTGTCGACAGAGACATTTCTTTCATCTGATTTTCCTCTCTTCCTTTCTTACTTTCCTCGTTTCTAGCCGCCCGGTGGAAGTTCGCTATAATCGTGGCTTTGATCTTCTTCCGATGAACTTCTTTACTCACCGACTGAAAATTCACGATCCCGGTGATCGAATGACCTTAACTGACGATGGTGAGAGGACTGGATTTGACCGATCTGTATTGCGGACCATGGTTGTAGCGATCTCGAGTCACTCAACTGAGTTCATTCGGTTTCTCATCACATTGAGTGTTCCGACAGCGGTTTTCCTCCACATTGGGTGTTCCGACAGCGGGTCGGTTTCAGGTGGTAACATCGGTGACGATGTCTCTCATCTTCATGGGAGTCATAGTCACCCTATCTGAGCTGCACATCTATCCGATGTCAACAAATGGCCTCTCGGTCAAACACATCTTTTGATTCACCACAAGACTAGGCTTTGACATAGGCCTTTTAGATAGGATGTTCCACCGGTCTCTAGAGATCGCCCAAATGATGTAATCCTAAAATGTAATCAGATCTCTAGAGATCGCCCAAATGATGTAGTTAGACCTTTATTGTAGTCCGATCCCTAGAGATCGCCCAAATGATGTATTTTATTTTCAATGCAATCCGATCTCTAGAGATCACAGAAATGATGTGATCCAATGTTAGTGTAATCCGATCCCTAGAGATCGCCCAAATGGTGTAATCCGATCTTTTGAAAATAAAGACTTTATTTTATCGGTTATCATCTTATTGACTATTTTTCCGATCTCTAATGTGGTTATCCGATCTGGTTCTTCACCTGAATAATACTTAACTGATCCTTTATTCAAAATATTTAACTTATTATGCCGATCTCCAATTAACCCATCCCTGAACATTCGGATATTTGAGAGAAGTGTCAGAACAGCTGTCGAGTTCCACCAATCGATGCGCTGCCTAGAACCTCGCGAGCATTAAATGCTCGGACTAGTATAAATAGGGGTGGGAGGGTTAGCCAGTTGTTCTCTCATTCCATTTTCAATCCCTCTCACAACTTCAAGTTCTCTGCTTTTCTCAAGTTCTTCCGACGCCGATCGACTCGGTAAGGGCTTTGATCCTCTTTTTAATTTAAATTCTTTGTTTCTTTTGAAAATGAAGCGGTGAGAAGGTCGAGAGCGCGAGCCCTCCTTCGATTCAGTTCGTGGTCATCGTCCGATGAAGAAGAGGCCGGGCCAAGCGCTCAACAAGAACCTCCTGTGGCCTCCGCTCCAACTCGGGCGGGTCATACCATCGAGGCTCGCACCTTCTTCAGGGAGAGAGACTCTCCCTATAGACGAGCTACCGTCGGTTCTTACATAAAACGATCAGCAATCGTTCAGCCAAGAATATAATATTCGGCCTGATTCGTACGAGCTAATCAAGTGCCACGGCGATCTTCGTGTCGATCACTCCTTTGAAGAGAATGACATGGTTATGGTGTACGAGGAACAGTTAAAGGCCGGTCTGAGGTTCCCTCTAGACGATTTCTACAAGGAGGTCTTAAAACTTCACCGAGCATGCATTGTTCAAATTCACCCCAACTCGTGGCGGATCTTGGTAGCCTTCCGAGGTCTATGCCGAGCTAAGGGAATCAGACCTACGGCTAAGGTGTTCGCCGAGCTGCACAGACTAACTCGCCGAAAGGATGACGAACACTGGTTCTTTCAGGCGAAGCCTAATTGCGGGCTCTTTTCCGATTTGCCCTCATCCCTTAAGAATTGGAAGAACCGTTTCTTCATTCTGAGGAGCAAAGATCCGAGCTGCTTTGAGGACTTCCCTCGTAGCTGGTGGTACCAGGGGCCCTTGCTTCCGAGGCACATTACCCTGAGTCAGGAGGAAAGTTTAATAGTGATGGATCTGAAGAGTCAGGCCGCCACTCAAAAGTATTCTTGTTTGGATGCGGTGACTGCCGAGCTGCACCATTGGACTATTCAATTGCTCACTGGCCAAGACCGCGGACTTCCGCTCTCTGACCTCGGCATTGGTATTTTCTATATCTCTGCTTCACGACCTTAGCGATCTCACTAACCTTTTCTTTGTGCAGTATGGCGGGTGGTGAGGGTTCTAGGAAGCGGAAGAAGGAAAGAGAGATCTCCTAAGATAAAGGAGATGAAGTGTTGAACGACTTCAAACACCCGGTCATGAGCACGGGAGATACAAAGAGACCCGCCTCAACCTTCGGTCCGCCGACTGAGCTGTCCGATCTCCTCCTAGAACGGAAGAGCAGCCTCGACTCTTTCAGCTTGTCCAAAGCACGGAAAGGGGGCCTTCTCAATCTTCTGCGAGGACCTCCTCTCGTGGCGCCCAGAAGTTAATGGAGTCTTTGAAGAATAACCGGACTGTACGGGAGAACCCCGGTTTTGCCCAAGTCTTGGGGTCTTCCATCTTTCTTCGGAGGATCGGACAAAGCTATCCTCGAGCAGCCTTGATGACATCTTGACTCACTCCATGAGTCCGAATGTGGAGTGCCCGTGAATCGACCATGGTTTGGGAAAAGGTCCAGCGTGCAGGTAAGGATATCGGGAAGAAAAATCAGAACTGGCTTCCTCCGATCCCAACTCTCATCCGCCGGATTATATATCTCAAGTCGAGGGACGGCAAAGTTCCATGAAGACAGTGGCCGAATGTAATCGATTTTGGCCGAGAGGGACCGTGCTCTTGGGAAGTCCAGCGCTTCACGCCAACGGTCGCTCAGTCGCCGAACTCATCGAGGAGCTTAAGGAGAAAGACGAGGAGCTTAAGGCGAAGGATGAGGAGCTTAAAGAGAAGGATGAAGAGATGGTGACAGGATAGCCGAGCCTATGTGAATGCTCACAAGGACCTCTTGGCCGAACTCGAAGCGCTACTCAAGAGGACTTCTCTGGATGGCCGACTGCCCCGAGGGCGACGATGAGGACAGTGGGGAGGAAGTCAAGGTGAGAGAGAGAGTGAGCAGAATAAATCAGCCGTTGATCCCCAAGCCGAATAACTTGTACAAATTATGAAATGAAATGGAATGCCTCTTTGTTCAATGAAGGGTTGTGATCGGAAAATTTTAAACCATTGTTTGTCTTGAGTATTTGATTGTATGAGCACAGCAAGACAAAAATGCAATTATTAATCTAAGTATAAGAGATCGGAAAGCACAATAAACATTAGATCGGTGGGGAAGAAATGCTGAACGGGACTTGATTAAAATTGAAAATTTAACTTGAAAACTTAAGATCGGAACCCTCATTAAACCGACCCAAAACCTTAGCTCTTAATCTTCCGAAAAGGAGATCGGCACTAAAACTGGTAAGAAAAGATCTAATGCTAGTTCACTTCATTTATCAACAGAGATCAGGGATATACCCAAGAGATCGGTAAATGATTTGAGAAATCGGCAGGGCTTTAACGAATGTTAGGACTTAGCATTGATTCAATTCCTTTTAAGGAGAGTTCGGAAATATGGTCATCTGGTAAAAAAATGAAGAGAAGTCGGAAATGTCATTGGCTGGCCCAGGGAGACCTAGTGCTGGGGATCGGTTTCAAAGTCTTGTTGATTTTGGGGATCGGCCAAAATATGGTGTCGACACAAGGGATTTTAAAACTTTTTTTACTTCTTTTTACAGTGGTGAGCACTATTTACAGGTGTTAAAAATTTTTTTGAACTGAAGTGAAACAGCTAACACAATTGAAGAAATAATAATTTCTGTAAAAATTTTGGCAGAGTGCCATTTGTATTTTGAATAAAGCAGTTCTTCAAAAACCTGTAAAAAGCACTTCAAATATATTTCTCAATCTCAAACTCCAACCTTTAATCAACACAATATGTTTCTCAACTCTAATCCATAATAATTTTTCAGTATTTTCAAAGGCTGAGATAAAAGAAATATAGTACAAATTTTACAAGCCAAAATAATTTACAATTTATTTTACAACTTCAATGTACAATTTTAGTTTACAACTCCTCAAAACCAAGAACAATATATACATACAGTGAACATACATTACAATACAAAATGCAAAATATGGTATACTCAATATACCCGATGAACTCTCAATATAGCATTAGCAGCCTAGTCTGCTGCCCTGTCAGTCTGTTTACCTGCGATAGCAATGAAAAGCTATCGCTAAGTAAAATTTACTTAGTGGTGCACAATAACAATTTGAAATGCGATATATAAATCTTTTATTGATAATTCACAAATCAAATAATTCACAATTCCATTTCACAATTTACAAAGTTCATATAACACCATTTGATCAAATAACTGAAAAATAAAGTTTTGCCAATCAATAACACTATTTGATCAAATAACTGAATAATACAGTTTTGCCAATCATATTGTTGCTAATCAATAACACAATTTGATCAAATAACTGAATAATACAGTGTTGCCAATCAATAACACCATTTGATCAAATAACTGAATAATACAGTGTTGCCAATCAATAACACAATTCAGGCCATGACACAATTTTTCCGCACATGTTGTGTTGTACACCACGACAAGACACACTCACCCCAATAATCGAAATCAATGAGAGAGGAAGCTAGCTAAATAATCAGTACTCATCCACACTCACCTCAGACTGACAAGTCAAAGAGGGAGGAATATAATCACACTCACCCCAGACTGATAAGTCAAAGAGGGAGGAATATAATAACAGTGTCATGCCAAGTGTGAATCAAAACAATTTCAAATCACAATATTTCATATAATTCCCAAATCACATTTTATCTCAAAATTTCCATTTGCAAAGTAGGCAACACAATAATTTCCAAATAAGATTCTCAAAGCCAAAACAATAAAAAATTATTCATAACTCATTTCTCCAAATAAATTTTCTAGTAAAAGCAGTGAATATAAAAAGTATTGTGCACAGACACAATTTAAAACTATAATGGTCAAATAAATTTTTAAGTAGAAAATAAGAAATCAAAATTATTATGCACAAACACAATTTAAAACAATAACATACAAATAATCATAATTTATTTCAATTAAAATATTTAAAAGAAATAACTATTGTGCACAAACCTCTGATATATGCCTCTTGGCTTTGACTCAGTGTTTCCTTCCCCTTCCCTAAGTCTTTTCTAATTGAAACACACAATTTGAAGTGTTTCAGTACTCATTTAAACCGTCTCTAACAATAAGGCTTAATACTTAATTTATTCAATTCTATTATTTCCTTAGTCAGCCTAAGATGTTGACCCTCGATGCAGTCTAGGTGAATTAGGTTTTAACGTTACCAATTTGTCACATTTTATAGCCTTTTAGTGTTGGCACATGTTACCCAATTCATTTTCATGTATAGTGCATTTTATTGTAATTTATCGGATTTCGGTATACTAATTTGACCTAACCGGATGACCTAGTTTCCTCAATTTTTGGGTTTTGATCAAAACTACAAACTTGTAGGTCTATGTCTTATTGCACGCGGGGAAAAATTTCAGGTCATTCTGAGTTGTGTAGGCCAAGTTATGGTCAATCTACCAATGCTGGTCAGAATGTACCAAAATGGTCATTTTAGGTAACTTTTGGTTCGGCCAGTGTTTGGACCCGAATTTGTGCAAGCTATTTGACTTGCTTATGATCATTTCTGGGCTTTGGTGTCTTCATAAGAATTGTAGATATATGTCTCAACTATTTATGGTAATAATTTCAGGTCAATTGGACCTGTTTTGAGTGAGTTATGGCTAAAACACTAACTGCTGCCCAAATAGTCAATTTTCAGGCCTTACATGCACTAATTCGGATTTGGTCATTTTTCAAGTTACCTTCCAAGCAGAATTTTGGTAAGCTTCCTTCATGAAAGTTGGCACTTTTGTGCCTAGTTTCACCTCCAATTGGTCTCATACCAATTGGAGCCACACACTTAAGTTTCTAAGCCAAAATACACACTGCCTTGCTATTCATTATTCATCACTCATCAAATACACATCCTATGCCTACCAAGTGAACTCTTCCATGTCATTTCTGTTTTATACCTTACCATTAACACATTTCACAACACATTTTTGGTCATTTTGGCAGCTTGTAACCACACTCAATATGCACATTATAGTATAGAATTTACTAAGTCCAAATTACAAACAATTTAACCACATGACAAGCTCATTTACATGTCCACATTCAAACCCTTATACACATATGCAAGCTGTCATAACAGGCACCATAATTCAACAATAAAATTCCATAAACCAAACCATGAAACAATATTTTTTTTGGTCCACACTTCAAATTGCCGAATTGTAATCTTCTTCAATTAGCTTTCCAAGCTTCCAAAGTCAAGTGTACATTCACATATACATTTAGTATACATCACCCAATTTATTCCTACACACATAAACACTTCATCAACACTTTAATCTACCATTCACATGCAAAGATAAACTGCCCTTATTGAAGTTCCATGGCTGCCAAAAATATACCTCTCCCTTAACTCATCAAACTTCAAAAATCCTTCCACAATTCAACTACCCATAACACTCACACAACTTTTAATGAAGCAAGCATCAAAAATACCTACTTACCACTTTTGAAACTTTTCAAAACTTCACCAAAACTTGATCTTCTTACTGCCTATCTAATGCCCAAGTGGTGTAGAACAACTTTAGTGAAGGAATCAAGTGGAAAAATGGCTTGGAAATGAAGGATTGAAGCTTGCATGAAGCTTGTAACATGCGCCCATGGAGGTTTTCTATCTTATTTGGTTTCGGCTGGTCTTTGGCAAGGATGAAGAAGGTGAATTTCTATCCAAAATATGCTGCTCACATGTCCACTTAAGTGGAGTTAGTGGACCACTAACTTAGATTAAGTATTTAATATTCTAAAGTTTTCATATTCCTCATTTAGCTCCTAATTTTTGCTATTTAAACTAGGTACCACCAATTTAAATTTTCATGACATTTTCCAATTTTAATATCACGTATTTTTAATGGAAATTTAGGTCAAAGATAACTCAGGGTGTCAAATGACCACAGTGCCCCTGTTCGGGTTGCATTCCTGATTTTTCGGTAACACCAAGTTTTGTCATTTTCTCGATTTCTTACTTTTCTTTGTACTAATCAATTAATTTTGCTTTGATATTTCTAATGATATTTATGCTTCAATAGGTCTTTAATTATGTCTTAAAAATATTTTCCAGGGTTCCCCGCAATCCATGGCTAGTCAATGGTCCACGTCGCAACTTCCCGGTGCGGTCACCCATCGCTATGGTTCTCGCCTCATTTAATTTGGTTACATTTCATTGCTATTATTTTTCCTTTGTTTTTGTTGTCTTTCCTTTTCTTGTATTTCATTATTCTATGTCTCCTCACTAATATTTAAATATAGTTCTAGGCATTCTAGCTGTCCGGACCGATACTGGTCAACGGAATAGTAGAACGCACTACCGAACATAGGGGTGTTACAATTCTCCCCCCCTTAAAATAGATTTCGTCCTCGAAATTTTACCCAATAGCTATTTTACAATAGTCATACGTTTATTTTCTCCTTTCTATATGATCGTATAATCTTCTTTCCGTCGAATTTGTATAAGACTTGTGACACCCCTTACCCGACTACAGTGTAGCCGAGCAAGTTATGCCACTCAGTGTGCCGGAGCACTCTATTTTATTTGATTTCATTACAGTCCTTGATTTATTTATTCAAAAACTTTATTGAAGATTTAGGCTATTTTTACTTTTATCAAAATCTAACTAAATTGGAAATTTCAAAAATTTTAATGATAATCCGACAAAGTGTCGGCTGTAATTTGGACTAACAGTTCTTCTGAACCTGCCAAAGACAATTTCAATATATACTCAATTTCTCAAACTTAATAGTCTCAAAAATTTTCAAACATAATGTATCTCAATGCAGTATCCAGATTTCTCAGAAATCTCATTAGATTTTCAATATCTCAATATTCATAAGTATAATCTCATTATAACTCAAATTCAATTCACATACTAAAATACTTACTTTGAATAGCTTCCATAATTCATAGGTTAATTACATGAGTTTATTTTGTACAAGATATACAAATAATTTACAATGTGCTAGGAATGAACAATATACATAACATGTATAAAATGAGCCCTATCTACATGCATTCTTTGAGAGGTGACAATCTTGAACTCTTCTGACACTTCTGCAGATCTGGACTCCAAAAATCTCAGTCGACAGTCTACTGGTTTTACCTTCAGTACCTGCGCGAGGAAGCAATTCCATCGCGCTAAGCATTTCTGCTTAGTGGTGCAATAATATAACCAGAAATAATATATACAAGTAAAGAAAGAAATAAATGATAATTCAGATACTCAAGAATCTATTTAATTTGGTATGGTATTTCTAGTATCAACGATCTTATATACTAGTTTGTTCCTCTTTGGAAGTGCTTGGTTTATAACTTTTCAGTAATACTAGCAGGTATATAAATTATTCTATCTGTATTGTATTTCAAGTCTGTACGGTTTTGTAATTTATATTTTTGTTATGTTTCTTTTGCTAATCTCTTTTGCTTATTCATTCAATACTTAATTTAATTGTACTGGATTTTCATTATACTTAACTTAACTTAGCTGCCTAAATTGAATAATACTTTAATTGACTGCCCAAGTAACCTATACTAGGCATCGATCGATAACGGTCGTTGTACTTTGGACACCGATTGCCTCGGGCCGTCATACCATGGAACGCAGAACGCCAACCATGTATGCAGTCAGTATGGCTAAAAAGCCATGATATCACATAATCGGGCATAAAAGCCATGAAATCGGGCATAAAAGCCATGAATACGGGCATAAAGCCATGAATACAGGCATAAAGCCTTTCGCAGTACTGCTAAAACAATACCCTATTGGCATGCCAAACTATCCAAACCAATCTTGTTAGGTATACTAGGGCATTTGATATTTTAAAATGTTAATATATTGTGCTTTATGACTTCATTATTTCATGATAAATTTCAATCATAATTCATACATTCATTTGATCATTTATATGATCACAATTCACATCAATTATTCTTTTATACCATTGTACTCAAAATACTTCTCATCTTTACAATAATGAGAACTAATGTCTCATTCATACATTAATATGGTTTATTTATCCATTCATTATGTTATTCATATTGATCACAATTCTAAACAATGGTTCACATGTACCATTGTATTCAAAACATTTTTCCTTTCTCATTTATACATTCAAGAATCTACTTATGTAATTACAAATTTTATATTTCAAGTTGAGTTACTAATATTTTATGAATTCCATTTGTGATGGGCATATAAGCCCTAACTATCTATTCACATCAATTAGGTGACTTATTTTTCATGTTTCAAGTAATCCATAAACATTTCATGGATTTCAAATTTATGGCCTTAATTCCTTTTTAACAATTTTGACTAGGATGCATAGTCTACATTTGTCATACAATTCTAAGCATTTAAGCTTAGAATTGGTTCTAGGTTTTCATCTTAATTTACTAATCATTTTGATTACTATTCACCTTACTAGTCAACCAAAATGTTGACTTGTGGATATATTAATTCTAATTACACCAAGATCCCACATTTTGAGTTTTACATTTACTAGTATTAATTGCCAATTGCAATTTAAAGTCCCCTAGATGCATTTCTAATTTCAAATTTTGAATTTCAAGTTTTGGTGTCACTATTCACCTCATTGGTCAACAAAAATGTTGACTTTTGCATAGACAATAGGTACATTGGTTTTAACACTCCCGATGTACCACATTTTGTATTTAAAACTTGTTGGAATCAATTACCAAATCCATTTCCAAGCTTATTTCAAGTTTTCATGTCACTATTCACTTCATTAGTCAACTAAAATGTTGACTTTTGCATAGAAAATATGTACATTGACTTTGGCACTTCAAACATACTACATTTTTCATTTAAAACTTGTTGGTTTTGGTCACTTTCTCAAAGCTTAGGTCATTTTGGCAAAATTGCCAATTTTCGGTTTTGGTGCTCCGAAGTTGCACTGTTTCATTGGTCGATTTACTGTTGGAATTTGACAAAACTTCCTTCATAGAAAATGTTCCTTATTTTGTCTAGTTGAATTTTTTTTTTGAATCACTCCATTTGGAGTTTTGTAGCTCAAGTTATGGCCAAAATAAGTTTCTTGCTCACGTGTCTTGTTTATCTTTGAGATTTTGGTCCGCAGATTTTTGTCCAACTTTGGTCAGTAATTTGATCAAGTTAAGTTCCTAATTTGGTCTAACTTTCTACATATGAAATGTTCTACTATGCCTTAGGTTTCCATCGGTTCAAGAATCGCCTAAATCCGAGTTTTCTAGAGAGAGTTATAGTCCTCCAAACAATGCTGCTCAAATGAAAATTCTAGAAATCTCGATCTGATAAACTTCACTTTACTCAATGATTTGATTAGGTTCTGGTCATAATTTGGGGTAGGTTTCTTCATAAAAGTTGTTTGTCTATATGTTAACTTGTTGCTGTAAAAATTTCAGGTCAATTGACCATTTATACAGTGAATTGGTCATTCTGCGGAAATTTGTTTGCGAGTATCGGATTGGGGCCAACTTTTGGTCCTCTTGCTTTGGTCTTTTGGGCATGGTTTCTTCAGCAAAAATGTGCCATTATAAGCTTAGTTTCATTTCCAATTGGCCAAACACCAATTGGACCAACGCAGCCCAAGCTATGGCAGTCCAAGTGGACTGAAATTTGATCACCTCTTTGCACTCATTGGCGACCTTCCATTCGATTTTGCCCTGCATTAACTCACTTCAAATTATGATTAACTTGCCTTAAATGGTCACTAATTGACCACTAGAATGTCCATTAATCATTTAAACACAATATCTCCAATTTTCATACTAACCCTAATTGATCAAATATCATTCTCATACAAACTCAAAAAATTCAACTCCATTAAACTCCAATTCATATATATGCATTAATTGACATTAATATACCAACTTAATTGCAATTAAACCATCAATACCCTACCCCTCTCTTGGCTGCCACCATTCATACATACTCCTACATAAGTGTTTTATTCAATTTCTTAACAATTTCTTATTCACTTGAACTTCCTAACATGGAATAAAAAGAAAAATGTAAGAGTTAGCACTAACCTTTTTTTTAAGCAGAATTTTCCCAAGCAATTCCTTCACTTTCTTGGCTTTTCTTGGTTGCCAAACACTCCTACAAGGTGTGGGGGTAATTTTATTGAAGGGATCTAGGGTTTTGGTGCAAGATAAGCAAGGTTTCCAAGCTTGGAAGCTTGAACTATGGTGGAAACCCTCTCCTCTCTTTCTCTACGTTTTGGCTGCCCAAGGATGAAGATGGGAGTGCAGATTTGGTCTTTCATTTTGTGTCTTTTTAATTAGTTTTTATCTCTTTTAATTTGGCTTGTTGGGTTGTGATTGGTGGAAGCCTTCCAAATGACATCATGTGATGTCATATTTAGGTTTTTCTTTCATTTTCTTTTCTTCTTTTCTCTACTCATTTTCACTTTAATTTTTAGTAATATTTATTCATATTTTAGATCATAATAATTATTTACTTAACTGGACAAGTCGGTCAAAAATTGTCTCTGAAGGCGAAATGACCAAAATGCCCTCCGTTTGGCTTAACGGGTCAAAATTGTCTGTACCGATTGAAAAATTTTTCTAAATATTTTCTTGGCATTCTAATACCATAGGAACCTCAATGACCCTTCTCTAGAGTCCCAAAAATTATTTTATAATTTTTTCCCCGGGTCTAGAGCTCCTCGTTGCGAGAACCGCAACTTACCTCTGGGTTACCCATCGCTTGGGCACCGGCTCATTTGACTTAGTTGTATTTTATTTCTAAAATTTTTACTAAATTTTTCTTATTAATATTTGAGTTAATTATAGTTCCTGACTTTAGTTTAAATATTTTTCCGGACGTTCTAGCTGTCCGGACCGACACCGGTCACCTAGAATGTTGTCTTGGAATTGCTACCGGGAGGATGTTACAACTCTTCCCCTCTAATTTAAATTTCGTCCTCGAAATTTATCCAATGTAAATAGCCAAGGAGCTACTACCTCTTTATTTGTTCACCTTTCCGTGTTATCCCACTTCACTTTCTCCTTAGTCTCAATCCTATCCTCAAACAGTTATGTACTCATCCTTTTTCATCTTAAATACAGTCTCCTTCTCATCTCCATTCGCTATCTCATTGTCTCTTTACTCTCTTATTCCATACCTTAACCTAAAATAAACAGGAAATACAGATCTGCAATAGTGTCACCTCGACTCATATGAATGCAATGCATGATATGCAATATATCTAGGTCAAGAAACGCCTAAACCGCGCTCTGATACCACTAAATGTGACACCCCTTACCCGACTACAGTGTAGCTGAGCAAGTTATGCCACTCAGTGTGCCGGAGCACTCTATTTTATCTGATTTCATTACAGCCCTTGATTTATTTATTCAAAAACTTTATTGAAGATTTAGGCTATTTTTACTTTTATCAAAATCTAACTAAATTGGAAATTTCAAAAATTTTAACGATAATCCGACAAAGTGTCGGCTGTAATTTGGACTAACAGTTCTTCTGAACCTGCCAAAGACAATTTCAATATATACTCAATTTCTCAAGCTTAATAGTCTCAAAAATTTTCAAACATAATGTATCTCAATGCAGTATCCAGATTTCTCAGAAATCTCATTAGATTTTCAATATCTCAATATTCATAAGTATAATCTCATTATAACTCAAATTCAATTCACATACTAAAATACTTACTTTGAATAGCTTCCATAATTCATAGGTTAATTACATGAGTTTATTTTGTACAAGATATACAAATAATTTACAATGTGCTAGGAATGAACAATATACATAACATGTATAAAATGAGCCCTATCTACATGCATTGCTGAGGAGGTGACAATCTTGAACTCTTCTGACACTTCTGCAGATCTGGACTCCAAAAATCTCAGTCGACAGTCTACTGGTTTTACCTTCAGTACCTGCGCGAGGAAGCAATTCCATCGCGCTAAGCATTTCTACTTAGTGGTGCAATAATATAACCAGAAATAATATATACAAGTAAAGAAAGAAATAAATGATAATTCAGATACTCAAGAATCAATTTAATTTGGTATGGTATTTCTAGTATCAACGATCTTATATACTAGTTTGTTCCTCTTTGGAAGTGCTTAGTTTATAACTTTTCAGTAATATTAGCAGGTATATAATTTATTCTATCTGTATTGTATTTTAAGTCTGTACTGTTTTGCAATTTATATTTTTGTTATGTTTCTTTTGCTAATCTCTTTTGCTTATTCATTCAATACTTAATTTAATTGTACTGGATTTTCATTATACTTAACTTAACTTAGCTGCCTGAATTGAATAATACTTTAATTGACTGCCCAAGTAACCTATACTAGGCATCGATCGATAACGGGTCGTTGGCACTGGACACCGCGGTACCTCGCGCCGTCATACCATGGGACGCAGAACGTCAACCATGTATGCAGTCAGTATGGCTAAAAAGCCATGATATCACATAATCGGGCATAAAAGCCATGAAATCGGGCATAAAAGCCATGAATACGGGCATAAAGCCATGAATACAGGCATAAAGCCTTTCGCAGTACTGCTAAAACAATACCCTATTGGCATGCCAAACTATCCAAACCAATCTTGTTAGGTATACTAGGGCATTTGATATTTTAAAATGTTAATATATTGTGCTTTATGACTTCATTATTTCATGATAAATTTCAATCATAATTTATACATTCATTTGATCATTTATATGATCACAATTCACATCAATTATTCTTTTATACCATTGTACTCAAAATACTTCTCATCTTTACAATAATGAGAACTAATGTCTCATTCATACATTAATATGGTTTATTTATCCATTCATTATGTTATTCATATTGATCACAATTCTAAACAATGGTTCACATGTACCATTGTATTCAAAACATTTTTCCTTTCTCATTTATACATTCAAGAATCTACTTATGTAATTACAAATTTTATATTTCAAGTTGAGTTACTAATATTTTATGAATTCCATTTGTGATGGGCATATAAGCCCTAACTATCTATTCACATCAATTAAGTGACTTATTTTTCATGTTTCAAGTAATCCATAAACATTTCATGGATTTCAAATTTATGGCCTTAATTCCTTTTTAACAATTTTGACTAGGATGCATAGTCTACATTTGTCATACAATTCTAAGCATTTAAGCTTAGAATTGGTTCTAGGTTTTCATCTTAATTTACTAATCATTTTGATTACTATTCACCTTACTAGTCAACCAAAATGTTGACTTTTTCATACTTAGTGGATATATTAATTCTAATTATACCAAGATCCCACATTTTGAGTTTTACATTTACTAGTATTAATTGCCAATTGCAATTTAAAGTCCCCTAGATGCATTTCTAATTTCAAATTTTGAATTTCAAGTTTTGGTGTCACTATTCACCTCATTGGTCAACAAAAATGTTGACTTTTGCATAGACAATAGGTACATTGGTTTTAACACTCCCGATGTACCACATTTTGCATTTAAAACTTGTTGGAATCAATTACCAAATCCATTTCCAAGCTTATTTCAAGTTTTCATGTCACTATTCACTTCATTAGTCAACTAAAATATTGACTTTGGCACTTCAAACATACTACATTTTTCATTTAAAACTTGTTGGTTTTGGTTACTTTCTCAAAGCTTAGGTCATTTTGGCAAAATTGCCAATTTTCGGTTTTGGTGCTCCGAAGTTGCACTGTTTCATTAGTCGATTTACTGTTGGAATTTGATAAAACTTCCTTCATAGAAAATGTTCCTTATTTTGTCTAGTTGAATTTCTTTTTTTGAATCACTCCATTTGGAGTTTTGTAGCTCAAGTTATGGCCAAAATAAGTTTACTGTTCACGTGTATTGTTCATGCTGAGATTTTGGGTCTGGCAGATTTTTGGTCCAAATTTGGTCAGTAATTTGATCAAGTTAAGTTCCTAATTTGGTCTAACTTTCTTCATATGAAATGTTCTACTATGCCTTAGGTTTCCATCGGTTCAAGAATCGCCTAAATCCGAGTTTTCTAGAGAGAGTTATAGTCCTCCAAACATTGCTGCTCAAATGAAAATTCTGGAAATCTCAGTACAGTAAACTTCACTTTACTCAATGATTTGATTAGGTTCTGGTCATAATTTGGGGTAGGTTTCTTCATAAAAGTTGTTTGTCTATATGTTAACTTGTTGCTGTAAAAATTTCAGGTCAATTGACCATTTATACAGTGAATTATGGCCAAATGAACAGTTACTGTTCATTTGGTCATTCTGCAGGGGCTGTTTGCAGGGTATCCGGATTGGGGCCAACTTTTGGTCCTCTTGCTTTGGTCTTTTGGGCATGGTTTCTTCAGCAAAAATGTGCCATTATAAGCTTAGTTTCATGTCCAATTGGCCAAACACCAATTGGACCAACACAGCCCAAGCTATGGCAGTCCAAGTGGACTGAAATTTCAGTCACCCTGCTGCACTCATTGGGCAGCCTTCCATTTCAGTTTTGCCATGCATTAACTCACTTCAAATTATGATTAACTTGCCTTAAATGGTCACTAATTGACCACTAGAATGTCCATTAATCATTTAAACACAATATCTCCAATTTCATACTAACCCTAATTGATCAAATATCATTCTCATACAAACTCAAAAAATTCAACTCCATTAAACTCCAATTCATATATATGCATTAATTGACATTAATATACCAACTTAATTGCAATTAAACCATCAATACCCTAACCCTCTCTTGGCTGCCACCATTCATACATACTCCTACATAAGTGTTTTATTCAATTTCTTAACAATTTCTTATTCACTTGAACTTCCTAACATGGAATAAAAAGAAAAATGTAAGAGTTAGCACTAACCTTTTTTTTTTTAGCAGAATTTTCCCAAGCAATTCCTTCACTTTCTTGGCTTTTCTTGGTTGCCAAACACTCCTACAAGGTGTGGGGGTAATTTTTATTGAAGGGATCTAGGGTTTTTGGTGCAAGATAAGCAAGGTTTCCAAGCTTGGAAGCTTGAACTATGGTGGAAACCCTCTCCTCTCTTTCTCTACGTTTTGGCTGCCCAAGGATGAAGATGGGAGTGCAGATTTGGTCTTTCATTTTGTGTCTTTTTAATTAGTTTTTATCTCTTTTAATTTGGCTTGTTGGGTTGTGATTGGTGGAAGCCTTCCAAATGACATCATGTGATGTCATATTTAGGTTTTTCTTTCATTTTCTTTTCTTCTTTTCTCTACTCATTTTCACTTTAATTTTTAGTAATATTTATTCATATTTTAGATCATAATAATTATTTACTTAACTGGACAAGTCGGTCAAAAATTGTCTCTGAAGGCGAAATGACCAAAATGCCCTCCATTTGGCTTAACGGGTCAAAATTGTCTGTACCGATTGAAAAATTTTTCTAAATATTTTCTTGGCATTCTAATGCTATAGGAACCTCAATGACCCTTCTCTGGAGTCCCAAAAATTATTTTATAATTTTTTCCCCGGGTCTAGAGCTCCTCGTTGCGAGAACCGCAACTTACCTCTGGGTTACTCATCGTTTGGGCACCGGCTCATTTGACTTAGTTGTATTTTATTTCTAAAATTTTTACTAAATTTTTCTTATTAATATTTGAGTTAATTATAGTTCCTGACTTTAGTTTAAATATTTTTCCGGACGTTCTAGCTGTCCGGACCGACACCGGTCACCGGAACAGTAGACTGTGCGGAATTGCTACCGGGAGGATGTTACAAGACTTGCCAATCTAATACAACATTTAATTTGTTTGTATAACACCAATCTTCTCTTACTATTGTGCTGTTTAATATTTCGGTTCATGTTCCTTCTTGAATGACCCTTGAGGTCATGTTAGAATAATTTATCTAGTCACTGGTCCTCTGACCATTCTAGTCAATAGTCTTTCTCACATTTGTAACATTTCTTTGTTATATCTGAACCAACTATTCAAATTTTTACTTCCATAACTCTTTTTATCTATTAATATTTTACAACTTACTTCCTTTTGTACTAAACTATAACCCTTTGATTTTCTAACTTTTGAGTTTTAAATCCCTAAGTAGGATTTTCAAACTTATTTCTAACAATTAAATTCTGTCCTGGCATAACTATACCAAAACAAATGCCATTGGCAACTATTCTCATCTTGGTGTACTATCGAATAGCATGTAGCTCTGCACAATAATCTCAAGTGAGTACTGTAATCTGCAGCTTACAGTATAAACATCAAGAACATTGCATAGTTACTACGATACATTACAATAGATCAAATTTTTTGATATTTTATCCTTTTCGAATTTACTGATATTCGAATCTTATTCTGATTACAATATCCATTAACAATTACTAAAAGTAACATCCTTGCCCTCATCTGGAGCAATTCTATTACTGTAACTTACTTTTACGTGCTCTTACCTTACATTAAGTAGGCTTGCCGTTTAGCTTTATAATTTATGGTGTGTTAGAAAATACTTTTCGCCGATAAACTCTTTCAAAACTAATTTCACTTATTATCACAATCCTTATCTTAAAGGACTAATCACTAATGCATCAAAATTTATTCCCCTGTAAAGGAATAATAACATAACTTATAGTTCTAACACTAACATAAAAGTATGCAGACTTCAGGTCAAATAATACATATATATATATCTTAGTTACTAATTGAGAAAGTACCAACAACAATGTCAAAAGTCTCAATCTCTTCTCTCTGCCATATAGCGTACACTCCAGCTGAAGCATCACCCTGTTCTGGCTGATATACAGTACTCTGACTTCTAAGTGTACTACCCCTACCTCTACCTCTGCCTTTACTAATTGATGGTGAACTCTTTGGGGTAGAAACTTGGGTTAATCCCTTGGGTGTAGTAAATGATCCAGAACGACATGGATTTACACAATCCCTAGTAAAATAACCAGTCTCTCCACAATTAAAATATGCTCCTAAGGCTCTATAACATACCCCACTATGTGGTTTACCACAAGCTTCACAAAGTCGATCTGACAGTTCATTTGTGGGTTTCTGCTGAGTTTGCTGATCCGATCGGGGTGGTTTCTATCCAGAAGATCTATCTCTACCGGACTTCTTACCGCCTCTGTTGTGTCCCCCAAAGTTTTTCCTCTTTCCAGTAGGACCACTGGAACTCTGTTCTACTGACTTTCCTTCTTTTTCTGTCTTCTCTGATTTCTTTTTCTCAGGGGCCGCTTCAGATTCAATTATTTCTAAATCTAGTGCTTGAGAAACAAGCTCAGAGAAGTTGTTATGTTTGAATCCGACCACTTGTAATCTGATACTGGGCTTCAAGCCGGTTTCAAACCTCTTACATCTCTCTCTACTGGTAGAAAGTAGACTTACTGCATAATGGCTCAGGTGGAAAAATTCTCTTTCATATTCAGCCACCGATTTACTCCCCTATTTCAAACTTAGGAACTCTTGCAGCTTCTGGTCCACATAAGCATTAGGGACATATTTTTGTCTAAACTCCCATAGAAAATCATTCCATGTTAGCACTGAAGGTTCTACCAGACTATGGGGAATGGTTTTCCACCAGTCATATGCATCCCCCTGTAGCAGAGACATTGAATATTCAAATCTGAGCTCCTCTGTATAATGTAGCTTCTTGAACACCCTATCCATTCTCTCTAACCACTGTTCTGCCTCTAGAGGATCTACTATCCCTTTGAACTCAATAGCCCCATATTTCATCAATTTGTCATACTGCCTAGCAGAAGACTGTGGTTGTACCACTGGTGTCTGTAGTGGGACTTGAGTAGGCACGTTATCAGCCATCTATTAGAACATTGCAGCCATCTCATCGAGCGAAAGCTGCGATGCAGAAATCATGCGGCTGATCCACTGACATTATGTAGGGCTAGGACATCCCCTTGTACCTCAGCCCCTATCGATTGATTGACTAAACGATCACCCTCTTCCATAGTCAATTCAAGGATCTTAGACCTCCTGAACGAATAATACAAGGAGATTTCCTCCCATTAGTACATATTTATAATGTAATGTACTGTATGTATCAAACAATGACATTGAGCAGTTGCACTATGAAGAAAGAATATTCAAATTATAGGTGAAAACAGAATTTAAAAACAAGCTCTGATACCACTAAAACATGTCACACCCTACCCCTCTGTAAGGCATGACATGATCCCGTAATATACCTAATGAATTACCAACTTCGTCTACTGATAACCCATTAAATACACTACAAGGGATTTTAAAACTTTTCTTACTTCTTTTTACAGTGGTGAGCACTATTTATAGGTGTTAAAAATTTTTTTGAACTGAAGTGAAACAGCTAACACATTTGAAAAATAATAATTTCTATAAAAATTTTGGCAGAGTGCCATTTGTATTTTGAATAAAGCAGTTCTTCAAAACCTGTAAAAAGCACTTCAAATATATTTCTCAATCTCAAACTCCAACCTTTAATCAACACAATATGTTTCTCAACTCAAATCCATAATAATTTTTTAGTATTTTCAAAGGCTGAGATAAAAGAAATATAGTACAAATTTTACAAGCCAAAATAATTCACAATTTATTTTACAGCTTCAATTTACAATTTTAGTTTACAACTGCTCAAAACCAAGAACAATATATACATACAGTGAACATACATTACAATACAAAATGCAAAATATGGTATACTCAATATACCCGATGAACTCTCAATATAGCATTAGCAGCCTAGTCTTCTGCCTGTCAGTCTGTCTACCTGCGACAGCAATGAAAAGCTATCGCTGACTAAAATTTACTCAGTGGTGCACAATAACAATTTGAAATGCGATATATAAATCTTTTATTGACAATTCTCAAATCAAATAATTCACAATTCCATTTCACGATTTATAAAGTTCATATAACACCATTTGATCAAATAACTGAATAATACAGTTTTGCCAATCAATAACACCATTTGATCAAATAACTGAATAATACAGTTTTTCCAATCATAGTGTTGCCAATCAATAGCACAATTTGATCAAATAACTGAATAATACAGTGTTGCCAATCAATAACACCATTTGATCAAATAACTGAATAATACAGTGTTGCCAATCAATAACACAATTTAGGTCATGACACAATTTTTCCGCACATGCCGTGTTGTACACCACGACAAGACACACTTACCCCAATAATTGAAATCAATGAGGGAGGAAACTAGCAAAATAATAAGTACTCATCCACACTCACCTCAGGCTGACAAGTCAAAGAGGGAGGAACATAATCACACTCACCCCAGACTGATAAGTCAAAGAGGAAGGAATATAATAACAGTGTCATGCCAAGTGTGAATTAAAACAATTTCAAATCACAATATTTCATATAATTCCCAAATCACATTTTATCTCAAAATTTCCATTTGTAAAGTAGGCAACACAATAATTTCCAAATAAGATTCTCAAAGCCAAAACAATAAAAAATTATTCATAACTCATTTCTCCAAATAAATTTTCTAGTAAAAGCAGTGATTATAAAAAGTATTGTGCACAAACAAAATTAAAACTATAATGTTCAAATAAATTTTTAAGTAGAAAATAAGAAATCAAAATTATTGTGCACGAACATAATTTAAAACAATAACATACAAATAATCATAATTTATTTCAATTGAAAAATTCAAATGAAATAACTATTGTGCACAAACCTCTTATATATGCCTCTTGGCTCTGACTTAGTGTTTTCTTCCCCTTCCCTGAGTCCTTGCTAACTGAAACGCACAATTTGAAGTGTTTCAATACTTATTTTAACCGTCTCTAACAATAAGGCTTAATACTTAATTTATTGAATTCTATTATTTCCTTAGTCAACCTAAGATGTTGACCCTCGATACAGTCTAGGTGAATTAGGTTTTAATGTTACCAATCTGTCACATTTTATAGCTTTTTAGTGTTGGTACATGTTACCCAATTCATTTCCATGTATAGTGCATTTTATTGCAATTTGTCGAATTCTGGTATACTAATTTGACCTAGCTGAATGACCTAGTTTCCTCGGTTTTCGGGTTTCGGTCAAAACTAAAAACTTGTAGGTCTATGTCTTATTGCACGCGGGGCAAAATTTCAGGTTATTGTGAGTTGTGTAGACCAAGTTATGGTCAATCTACCAATGCTGATAAGAATGAACCAAAATGGTCATTTTAGGTCATTTTTAGGTCACTTTTGGTTCGGCCAGTTTTTGGACCCGAACTTGTGCAAGCTATTTGACTTGTTTATAATCATTTCTGGGCTTTGATGTCTTCATAAGAATTGTAGACATATGTCTCAACTATTTATGGTAATAATTTCAGGTCAATTGGACCTGTTTTGAGTGAGTTATGGCTAAAACACTAACTGCTGCCCAAATGGTCAATTTTCAGGCCTTAAATGCACTAATCCGGATTTGGTCATTTTTCAAGTTACCTTCCAAGCAGAATTTTGGTAAGCTTCCTTAATGAAAGTTGGCACTTTTTGTGCCTAGTTTCACCTTCAATTGGTCTCATACCAATTAGAGCCACACACTTAAGGTTCTAAGCCAAAATACACACTGCCCTGCTATTCATTATTCATCACTCATCAAATACACATCCTATGCCTACCAAGTTAACTCTTCCATGTCATTTCCGTTTTGTACCTTACCATTAACACATTTCACAACACATTTTTGGTCATTTTGGCAGCTTGTAACCATACTCAATATGCACATTATAGTATAAAATTTACCAAGTCCAAATTACAAACAATTTAACCACATGACAAGCTCATTTACATGTCCACATTCAAACCCTTATACACATATACAAGCTGCCATAACAAGCACCATAATTCAACAATAAAATTCCATAAACCAAACCATGAAATAACATTTTTTTTGGTCCACACTTCAAATTGTCGAATTGTAATCTTCTTCAATTAGCTTTCCAAGCTTCCAAAGTCAAGTGTACATTCACATATACATTTAGTTTACATCACCCAATTTATTCCAACAAACATAAGCACTTCATCAACACTTTAATCTACCATTCACATGCAAAGATAAACTGCCCTTATTGAACTTCCATGACTACCAAAAATATACCTCTCCCTTAACTCATCAAACTTCAAAAATCCTTCCACAATTCAACTACCCATAACACCCACACAACTTTTAATGAAGCAAGCATCAAAAATACCTACTTACCACTTTTAAAACTCTTCAAAACTTCACCAAAACTTGATCTTCTTGCTGCCTATCTACTGCCCAAGTGGTGTAGAACAACTTTAGTGAAGGAATCAAGTGGAAAAATGGCTTGGAGATGAAGGATTGATGCTTGCATGAAGCTTATAACATACGCCCATGGAGGTTTTCTATCTTCTTTTGTTTCGGCTTGTCTTTGGCAAGGTTGAAGAAGTGAATTTCTGTCCAAAATATGCTGCTCACATGTCCACTTAAGTGGAGTTAGTGGACCACTAACTTAGATTAAGTATTTAATATTCTAAAGTTTTCATATTCCTCATTTAGCTCCTAATTTTTGCTATTTAAACTAGGTACCACCAATTTAATTTTTCATGACATTTTCCAAGTGTAATATCATGTATTTTTAATGGACATTTAGGTCAAAGACAACTCGGGATGTCAAATGACCACAGTGCCCCTGTTCGGGTTGCATTCGTGATTTTTCGGTAACACTGAGTTTTGTCGTTTTCTCAATTTCTCACTTTTCTTTGCACTAATCAATTAATTTTTCTTGATATTTCTAATGATATTTATGCTTCAATAGATCTTTAATTATGTCTTAAAAATATTTTCCAGGGCTCCCCGTGGTCCAGGGCTAGTCAACGGTCCACGTCGCAACTTCCTAGTGCGGTCACCCATCACTATGGTGCTCGTTTAACTTGGTTACATTTCATTGCTATAATTTTTCCTTTGTTTTTCTTGTCTTTCCTTTTCTTGTATTTCATTATTCTATGTCTCCTCACTAATATTTAAATATAGTTCTAGGCATTCTAGCTGTCCAGACTGACACTGGTCACCGAAACAGTAGAACGCACTACCGAACATAAGGGTGTTATAGTGTTCGCACTAGTCCTAAGGACCGCGGCATCATATTTTACGGTTCGAAATTTGAGTTTAAATCGACTTTGCAATCCTTTCCGAGAAGGTCACCCATCGCTGTGACTCTCGGTTCATTTAACTTCTTATGTTCTGTTTTTCTTATTTATACTTAACTAATCGGCAATTACTAATTATTTGGGTTTAAGGCTTATTTGGTTTTCTTAAGTGTGGTTCTAATTTCCTTAATTGTCCGAACTGACTCCAGTCACTGGAATAGTAAAATATACCAGGCTATGCAAATAGGGGTGTTACAATTGGAGTCACAACTTTACACTTATAACCTAATTTGCACACTGCCAACAATCACAACCTGCATAAGAGAATTTATACTCCCAATTTGGCAATCCTCCTCTTCCCAATACTTCAATATTCATTCATGGCACTTCTATATCATTCAACACAATTCAAGCAAGGCAATTTTGGCAGAATACTCAAGTGCTCAATGCACACCTTACCCCATTAATTCTCAATAATTAATTCCATCCAAAATCAATACACATCAACTCCTAAATTATACATACACTTCCATTATCAATTATACATACTGCCTCCAAATCAATACCACCATAATTCATCAATAAATTTCATGAAATCACACACAAATTCATAAGTTTAAAGGCTGCCAAAAAATGGCAGTTTACTAAGGTATTAAATTTCCCCTTTCAAACCCCTAAATTCAAGTACTTATATACACATATATGAAAGTTAATTTTCTACAACAGCCAATTGACTTAATCAACCTTAATTTCCATCCATTAGAGGTAAGAAAAGCTCAAGAATTTCATGCTTCCATGGCTGCCTAAATTAGCTCAGTCCAATTACCCAACAATTCATCACTTTTTCTTCACTAAATAACATTCCTCAACCTAAGCACCATTTTTACTAAAGAATGGAGAAGGAACTGGATAATTACTTCAAATTAAACTTGTCAAAACTTCTCCAAATCTCTTTCTTTTAGCTACCAATATGCTGCCCAAGGTGTGTAGGTAAGGATTAATGAAGAAATTTGGGTGGAAATTGGCTTGATGATGATTGCATGAAACTTCCTTCCATGGCCGGCTATGGAGTTTTCATGGAGAAGAAAAATGAATTCGCCAAAGTGAAATGAAAGGGATGAAGATGATGAAATATGGTTGTCCACTTTGTCTCATATGCTTATCTATGTCCCACTAAGGTCCACTAATTTTAAAATAATAATAATTTAATTAAACTTTTAATTATCCCAAACTTTACCCCTTTAATTTCCCTTAATTAGATTTCATTCCAATTTCATTTTTCTTGAAATTTTCAAAATTTAATAACACTTTATTTTCATAGACTTTTAGGTCAAAAGCCAACTCTAGGTGTCAAATGGCCAAAATGCCCCTCTTCGGGTTATATTTTAGATTTCTCGGTACTACCGATTTACTCCTTGTACCGCCGATTTCTTTAATTTTTGTTTTTCATTTATATTGACTCACTAAATTTTCTTTGACATTTTCAATGTCAATTACAGCTCAGTAGACCTTTAATTATATCTCGAAAATATTTTTTCGGGTTCCCTGCGGTCCAGGGCTAGTCAACGGTCATCGCCGTAACTTCCTGGTGCGGTCACCCATCACTACAGGTTTGGTTCATTTAACTTAGTCACATTTTATCTCTTTTATTTTTCTTTAATTTTTCTCATCATATATTTCATTATTTTATACTTCCTCACCGCCATTACAGTGTAGTTCCAGATATTTCAACTTTTCGGGGCAGACATTAGCCGTCGGCACCTTAGGACATACGGACTACAAAAATGAGGATGTTACACATACTCAATTCATGTATCAAAATTCTCAAACTTCAAAATTTACATGATTTACAAGTTAATTTCATAAATTCACAATTTACATGATGTACAAATTAATTACAATACCATAATTTACATTACAATTGATAACTAATTATAAATACATAAAATAACTTTTGTGAGTCCTATCTACATGCATTGCTGAGGAGGTGATAACCTAAACACTTCTGACACTTCTGTAGATCCGAACTCTAAAATCCCAGTCTAATATTTATAGGGCTTTATCTTCAGTACCTGCGCGAAGGAAACAATCCATCACGCTAAGCATTGCTGCTTAGTGGTGCAATAATATAACAAGAAAATAATATATACAAATAAAGAAAGACTGAAGTATAATTCTAAAGTATAATTTAGATCCTCAAGTATTAATTAAATTTGATATAATATTTTTAATATCAACTATCTTATATTCTATTTTGTCCCTCTTTGGAAGTGCTGAGTTTACATAATAATAATATTTGATATATAGATTAATTTTAGGAGTATTGTATTTTCGATTCCTACAATTCTGAAAATTTCATTTGTACTACTTGATTTAGTTATGTTTCTATTGCTAATCTTTTTTTTTTCTCATTTCATTCAACACTTTCTAATGTTTTAATTACTAATATTCTTAAATAATTTTAATAATTTACACTGCCTAGGTAACCTATGACAGGCTGACTAAACTGGATAACGGGTTGTTGGCACTGGACACCGCGGTGCCTCTTGCCGTCATACCATGGGACGCGGAACAACTGTCACACCCTACTCCCCCGTAAGATGTAACATGATCTTGTAGTACACCTAATGAATTACTATACTTCGCCTATCAATAACCCATTAGATATACTACAAGGGATTTTAAAACAATTTTCGTGAAATTTAAGTCATCAATTAAAATCTGGTGTTATAAATTTTTTTTCAAAATTTCGGTAAAGTGCTTGCTGTATTTTGAGAAAACAGTTTTTCAATCCTGCAAAAGAAAATGCTCCCAATATGTTTTCTCAAATACAACTCCAATAACTTCATTTCACTTCACAATACGATTCTCAATAAACAATCAATTCATTTTCAACTAATCTTATCATAAAGAAACATTTCATTGATTACAAGACTCAAAATTTATATTACAAAACTATTCAAGTAAATGAAATCTCAAATTTACATTTACAATAATTTACATTTAAATACATACCTAAATATTTTACAAGAGTTTTTATACAACTGCTCAAATAATTTACATACATATTATTACATGCATACATCAAAACCTGTGTACATGGGTAAACCTGGAGCTGATCTGAATATCTCTTCAAATAAGCTTACTCAATTGCTCTATGCTCTTTTCACCTGTAACAGCATACAAAGTTATCGCTGAGTGGTGAACTCAGTGGTGCACAAATATAATTTAAAACATAGGACAACATACATTGACAAAATTTATAGCAAATAATTTGGAAATCTGAATACTCATCAAATTCCAAAACTCAAAATATTCATTGCCAATAATATTAATCATTTGTATAAAATGACTTTGATCACGAAGTTCAATTTATCAAATCATAACTAACCATTTAAGGTAATTCCAACAAAATCAATTATACATAGATCATAATTGAAATCACAATTCTTTACTATTCAAAAACATTCTATATCTCAAAAACCATTCTATATCTCAAAAACCATTCTGTATCTCAAAAACCATTCTATATTTCAAAAACCATTCTGTATCTCAAAAACCATTCTGTATCTCACTAACTATGCAAGACTAATTCGAAAGAGCCATCTTCGGGGTGATTCTAACTCCCTATGGTCGGGGAGGTCGAATCGGATTCTAACTCCCTATGGTCGGGGAGGTCGAATCATCGTGCACAGTACACATCACAATAATGAACCTTCTGCAAGGGCCATAACATATAAACTTAGATCTAACCTCTAATAAGAGGAGAATCTAAGCCTGTGCACGTACCATGGTAATCAAAATACAACTAACTCCATTGTCTTCTCAACAAATGAGAGAGACGGGTAATAACCTAGTCAAGCATCTATAGTGAGATATAAAATAATATCACAATCCTTTTAGTGAGCATAAATCACAATACAATTTGATTCATAGTCAATTTCAATATCTAATAATTTTTATGCTCATCACAATTCAAATCATAAATTTGCATTTTTCCATGCAAAATTGCCAATCACAATTCAAAACTTGTTCTATCACAATTTTACAAAACATAATTTATTCAATTCACAACAATGCTTAATACTTGTGGAAATACCATTTCACAAAGCTAAATTCATACATACTATAACAATTTCAATAATCATTGAATTAAATCCAATGCTTGTTAAACATAATACATAAGGAAAATACTTCATTTAATAATATGAAATATTTAGAACAAAATCAGTTAAAAACTAGTTGTGCACAAACCTCTGATAACTGTCTCTTGGCCCTGACTCAGTGTTTCCTTCCCTTTCCCTGAGTCTTTGCTAACTGAAACACACAATTTAAAGTGTTTCAGTACTCATTTAAACTGTCTCTAAGAATAAAGCTTAATAATTAACTTATTGAATTCTATTATTTCCTTAGTCAATCTAAGATGTTGACCCTCGATGCATTCTAGGTGATTTAGGTTTTCATGTTACCTATATGTCACATTTGTAGCCTTTTTGTATTGATACATGTTACCAAATTCATTTCCATGTATATTGTGTTTTATTGAAATTTGTCGGATTCCGGTATACCAATTTGACCTAGTCGGATGACATAGTTCCCTCAGTTTTTGGGTTTCGGTCAAAACTACAAACTTGTAGATCTATGTCTTATTGCACGCGGGGCAAAATTTCAGGTCATTCTGAATTATTTAGACCAATTTATGGTCAATCTACTAATGCTTGTCAAAATGCATCAAAATGGTCACTTTTGGTCATTTTTAGGTCACTTTTGGTTCGGCTAGTTTTTGGACCCGAACTTGTGCAAGCTATTTAACTTGCTTATGGTCATTTCTGGGCTTTGGTGTCTTCATAAGAATTGTAGACATGTGTCTCAACTATTCATGGTAAAAATATCAGGTCAATTGGACCTGTTTTGAGTAAGTTATGGCCAAAACACTAATTGCTGCTCAAATGGTCAATTTTCAGGCTTTCAATGCACCAATTCGGATTTGGTCATTTTTCAAGTCACCTTCTAAGCAGAATTTTGGTAAGCTTCCTTCATGAAAGTTGGCACTTTTTGTGCCTAGTTTCACCTCTAATTGGCCTCATACCAATTGGAGCCACACTCTTAAGGTTCTAAGGTAAAACATACACTGCACTGCAATATACTTTTCATCACATACCGAAGGACACATTCAACACTTACCAAGTTATTTCCTTCATGCCATTTCTGTTTTGTACCATAACATAGACACATTTTACAACACATTTTTGGTCATTTTGGCAGCTTATAACCACACTCAATATGCACATTATAGTCCAGAATTTTCCAAGTTCAATTTACAAACAATTTAACCACATGACAAGCTCATTTACATGTTCAAACTCAAACCTTTATACACATATACAAGCTGCCATAACAAGCACCATAATTCAACCATATAATTCCATAATTCAAACCATGAAATGACATTTTTTTGGTCCACACTTCAAATTGCCAAATTGTACATCTCTCCAATTAGCTTCCAAGCTTCCAAAATCAAGTGTACATTCACATATACATTTAGTATACATCACCCAATTTATTCCTACACACATAAACACTTCATCAACACTTTAATCTACCATTTACATGCAAGGATAAATTGCTCTCATTGAAGTTCGATGGCTGCTAAAAATGTACCTCTCCATTTACTTATCAAACTTCAAAAATCCTTCCACAAATCAACTACCCATAACATCCTTATAAAGTTTAATGAAACAAGCATCAAAAATACATACTTACCACTTTTGAAACTCTTTAAAACCTCACCAAACCTTGATCTTCTTGCTGCCTATCTACTGCCCAAGTTGTGTAGAACAACTTTAGTGAAGGAAAAGGTAAGAAAATTGGCTTGGAGATGGGAGAATGGAGCTTGCATGGAGCTTGGAAGCTTTGGCCATGGAGGATTCTTTCAAGAGCATTTCGGCTGGACTTTGGGAGGTTGAAGAAGATGGATTATTTCTATCCAAAATGAAGGTTAATGGTCCACTTAATGGAGTTAGTGGAGCACTATCACCCATTTTAATGTTTCTTTATTCTAAAGTTTTCAAATTCCCACATTTAACTCCAATCTTTTGCTATTTAAACTATGTACCACCAATATAATTTTTCATGACATATTCCAAATGTAATATCATTTATTTTTAATGGAAATTTAGGTCAAAAGACAACACAGGGTGTCAAATGACCACAATGCCCCTGTTCGGGTTGCATTCCCGATTTTTCGGTAACAACGAGTTTTGTCCATTTTTTGATTTTTTATTTTTCTTTGTACTAATTATTTAATTTTTCTTTGATATTTCTAATGATATTTATACTTCAATAGATGTTTATTTAAGTCCTAAAAATATTTTTCAGGGTTCCCTGTGGTCCAAGGCTAGTCAACGGTCCACGATGCAACTTCCCTGTGCGATCACCCATCGCTAGGGTTCTCGGCTCGTTTAATTTGGTTACATTTCATTGCTATTATTTTTCCTTTGTTTTTCTTTATTTTCTTTTCTTGCATTTCGTTATTTTATGTCTCCTCAGTCATATCTAAGTGTAGTTCTAGACATCCTAGCTGTCCGGACAACACTGGCCACGGGAACAGTAGAACGCACTACCGAACATAGGGGTCTTACAATTCTCCCTCCCTTAAACTAAATTTCGTCTCGAAATTTTACCTGGCATTAGTTTCTGAACAGCTGTGGGTGCTGTCTCCTCATATCCTCTTCACGTTCCCAAGTAGCTTCCTGGCTTGAATGATGGTTCATAGCACTTTAACCAGGTTTATCTATTTATTCCTCAGCTGCTTCACCTCATATGCCAGAATTTCCATGGGTTCTTCCTCATATGAGAGGTCTGGATTTACCTCAATCTCTTTAACTGATAATACATGAGATGAGTCAAATCTATACCTCCTTAACATGGACACATGAAAGATACTGTGTATCCTTTCTAGCTCCGGAGGTAATGCTAGCCGATATGCCAAAGGACCCACTCTCTCCAGAACCTCATATGGTCCGATGAAACGAGGAATCAGTTTCCCCTTTCTACTAAATCTCATAATCCTCTTCCAAGGAGAAACTTTAAGGAATACCTTATCACCCACTGCATATTCAATGTCTCTTCTCTTTAGATCAACATAGGACTTCTGACGGTCTGATGCAGCCTTGAGTCTATCTATAATCAATCTAATCTTTTCCTCTGTCTGCTGAGCAATTTCTGGCCCAATCATTTTCCTTTCACCTACTTCATCCCAACATAGGGGAGTTCTGCACTTCCTGCCTTACAAAGCTTCATATGGAGGCATCCCAATGCTTGTTTGGTGGCTGTTGTTATAAGCAAACTCAATCAAAGGCAAGTGTATATCCCAACTACCTTCAAACTCAATCACACAAGCCCGTAGCATAACCTCCAATATCTAAATTACCCTCTCAGACTGGCCATTTATCTGTAGGTGAAATGTCGTACTGAAGTTCAATCTAGTTCCTAGGGCTCTTTGATGACTACCCTAGACTTTAGAAGTGAACCTAGGATCTCTATCTGATACAATCGATACTGGCACTCCATGCAGTTTTACATTCTCATTTATGTACAATCTGGCCAATCTCTCCAACTATAGTCCATCCGAACTGACAAAAAGTGAGTAGACTTGGTTAGTCTATCAACTATAACCCATACTGCATCATGGCTATTCTGTGTCTTCGGAAGTCTCATCACAAAGTCCATAGTTATCCTTTCCCTTACAGTGTTTCATAGGGTGTCGTTTGTATGCTAGCTTAACACTTATTATTGCATACAAATTTTGTTAGTGGGAGGTATCTATCCCATCTTCCCTCATATTCAAGGACACAAGTTCTCAATATATTCTCGAGGGCTTATTACATTTTACAGGCTATTATTATCATTTCATTTCATTATTTATAGAAACTCAATGAGTTTCAAAATTTACCTGAATCACTTGTTTCGACTGTTCATCCGTCTGAGGATGATAAGTCGTACTGATATCTCTAAGCTTATAGCAATTACTGTGGTACAGTTAGTTCACATTAATGTAACCGAGTCACTGACTCTAGCTACCTTACCAATGTAGTCGTTTGATAGGCTAGTTCTGAAGTTTTAAATTTCTTACTAGAATTTTCACATTTATTTCCCGTAATAGTACTCTATTCGGGCGTAACTGTATCAATTTATAGATTACTTACAAATATTCTTATTTATTGTACCATGAGGAATCACGTAGTTCTACACAATAATCCTGTGTCGGTATTGTAATCTACAGCTTACAATACAAACATCGAGAACATTACATAGTCACTGCATTATAACCTCATGGACTAGGTTTTCTAACATCTTATCTGTACACTTATTTCCTTCTCTGTCCTTTAAAGTCATATAAGTGGTCTCTTCATGTAATTATTTAAATTTAAAACTCATTACTTATATTTATGCTCAAGTAACCTATCAAAGCACCTGCAGGCATTATGTATCGTCGTCCCCGCAAGCATCTTCTCTGTCTTTGGTGGCAATTAAGGGTACCTATCAAAGCACCTACAGGCGTTACGTATCGCCGTCCCTGCAAGCCCTGGGTGGTACCTATCAGAGCACTTTACAGGTGTTACGTATCGCCATCCCTACAAGCCCCCTGATACTGATATTCATTGTCTTTTAAAATCATATCCACCATATGTGGTTAATCCATGACTTTCCATGTAGGCAGTACTGCTATCTGTAATTCCTAATTGGTATACCAATCGATCCATACAATATGCATAAGCCTAGCTTTACTTTGAGCAATTAAGCATTATCAATTGTCTAACAAAATCTTCATGTCCATGTATTTTAGAAAAGGTGGGTCCCACATCACTATTTCTTGTGATTTAGCATGTAGTGATAACGAAATTTCCATGTCAATGTACAGTGGGAAAGTAGGTCTCACATACCTATTTCAAGTAATTTAATATATAGTGACTTAGTAGGGATAAGCCAATAATGTTTTTCAAGAACCTTTCTTCAGGTTCAATTTCAAGATTTTCACTTTGCATATCACTTTGGACAGTTTGTGGCCACTGTTTGGCCCCATTTCCTAAAAGGAAATTGTTCTTTTATGTCTTGCTTTTATTTCCTAGATGACTATTCAAGCTTTGACTCATAGGTTTCTCCCTCCTCTCTATTTCACGTTGCCCTTGTGGGGTTGGGTTTGTACTTGGGCTTGGGCTGATAGATTATCAGCCATTTGTTGAAAGAAAGTGGCCATTTGCTGGGTCATTTGTACAGTAATTTGTACAGGTGGGGCTAATAAAGTCGGACTTCTGACTCTCTAAGGGGCTGAGGCCTCACCTTATACTTTCGCCGTAACAGACTGTTCTATTGTCTTATTCTTCTCTTCCATATCTTTTCACAGGATTTTCTATTTCTTATACAACCAACATAAGGAGATTCCTCTCCATTAGTTCATATTTATGATGTAAATGTACTATATGTATCAAACATTTGAGCAGTTGTAGTTACCGATAAAAAGATTTCAAATTCACAGTTTGAAATTTACTTTAAAACCATTGCTCTGATACCACAAAACATGTCACACCCTACTCCCCTGTAAGATGTAACATGATCCCGTAGTACACCTAATGAATTACCGTACTTCGCCTACCGATAACCCATTAGATATACTACAAGGGATTTTAAAACAATTTTCGTGAAATTTAAGTCATCGATTAAAATCTGGTGTTATAAATTTTTTTTCAAAATTTCGGCAAAGTGCTTGCTGTATTTTGAGAAAACAGTTCTTCAATCCTGCAAAAGAAAATGCTCCCAATATGTTTTCTCAAATACAACTCCAATAACTTCATTTCACTTCTCAATTCAATTCTCAATAAACAATCAATTCATTTTCAACTAATCTCATCATAAAGAAACATTTCATTGATTACAAGATTCAAAATTTATATTACAAAACTATCCAAGTAAATGAAATCTCAAATTTACATTTATAATAATTTACATTTAATTACATACCAAAATATTTTACAAGAGTTTTTATAGAACTGCTCAAATAATTTACATACATATTATTACATGCATACATCAAAACCTATGTATATGGGTATACCTGGAGCTGATCTGAATGTCTCTTCAAAGAAGCTTATTCAATTGCCCTATGCTCTTTCCACCTGCGATAGCATACAAAGCTATCACTGAGTGGTGAACTCATTGGTGCACAACTATAATTTAAAACATATTACAATATACATTGACAAAATTTACAGCAAATAATTTGGAAATCTCAATACTCATCAAATTCCAAAACTCAAAATATTCATTGCCAATAATATGAATCATTTGTATAAAATGACTTTGATCACGAAGTTCAATTTATCAAATCATAACTAACCATTTAAGGTAATTCCAACAAAATCAATTATACATAAATCATAATTGAAATCACAATTCTTTACTATTCAAAAATATTCTATATCTCAAAAACCATTCTACATCTCAAAAACCATTCTGTATCTCAAAAACCATTCTGTATGTCAAAAACCATTATGTATCTCAAAAACCATTATGTATCTCACTAACTATGAAAGACTAATCCGAAAGGGCCATTTTCGAGGTGATTTTAACTCCCTATGGTCGGGGAGGTCGAATCGGATTCTAACTCCCTATGGTCGGGGACGTCGAATCATCGTGCACAGTACACATAACAATAATGAATCTTTCGCAAGGGCCATAACATATAAACTTAGATCTAACCTCTAATAAGAGGAGAATCTAAGCCTGTGCACGTACCATGGTAATCAAAACACAACTAACTCCATTGTCTTTTCAACAAATGAGAGAGACGGGTAATAACCTAGTCAAACATCTATGGTTAGATATAAAACAATATCACAATCCTTTTAGTGTGCATAAATCACAATACAATTCGATTCATAGTCAATTCCAACATCCAATAATTTTTATGCTCATCACAATTCAAATCAAAAATTTGCATTTTTCCATGCAAATTGCCAATCACAATTCAAAACATCTTCTATCATAATTTTCCAAAAAATAATTTATTCAATTCACAATAATGCTTAATACTTGTGGAAATACCATTTCACAAAGCTAAATTCATACATACTATAACAATTTCAATAATCATTGAATTAAATCCAATGCTTGTTAAACATAATAAATAAGGAAAATACTTCATTTAATAATATGAAATATTCAGAACAAAATCAGTTAAAAACTAGTTATGCACAAACCTCTGATAACTGTCTCTTGGCCCTGACTCAGTGTTTCCTTCCCTTTCCTTGAGTCTTTGCTAACTGAAACACACAATTTGAAGTGTTTCAGTACTCATTTAAACTGTCTCTAAGAATAAAGCTTAATAATTAACTTATTGAATTCTATTATTTCCTTAGTCAATCTAAGATGTTGACCCTCGATGCATTCTAGGTGATTTAGGTTTTCATGTTACCAATATGTCACATTTGTAGCCTTTTTGTATTGGTGCATGTTACCAAATTCATTTCCATGTGTATTGCATTTTATTGAAATTTATCGGATTCCGGTATACCAATTTAACCTAGCTGGATGACCTAGTTCCCTCAGTTTTCGGGTTTCGATCAAAACTACAAACTTGCATATCTATGTCTTATTGCACGGGGGGCAAAATTTCAGGTCATTCTGAGTTATGCAGACCAAGTTATGGTCAATCTACTAATGCTGGTCAAAATGCATCAAAATGGTCACTTTAGGTCATTTTTAGGTCACTTTTGGTTCGGCTAGTTTTTGGACCCGAACTTGTGCAAGATATTTGACTTACTTATGGTCATTTATGGGCTTTGGTGTCTTCATAAGAATTGTAGATATGTGTCTCAACTATTCATGGTAAAAATTTCAGGTCAATTGGACCTGTTTTGAGTAAGTTATGGCGAAAACACTAACTGCTGCCCAAATGGTCAATTTTCAGGCTTTCAATGTTCCAATCCGGATTTGGTCATTTTTCAAGTCACCTTCTAAGCAGAATTTTGGTAAGCTTCCTTCATGATAGTTGGCACATTTTGTGCCTTTCACCTCCAATTGGCCTCATACCAATTGGAGCCACACTCTTAAGGTTCTAAGCCAAAACATGCACTGCCCTGCAATATACTTTTCATCACATACCAAAGGACACATTCAACACTTACTAAGTTATTTCCTTCATGCCATTTCTGTTTTGTACCATAACATAAACACATTTCACAACACATTTTTGGTCATTTTGGCAGCTTATAACCACACTCAATATGCACATTATAGTCCAGAATTTTCCAAGTTTAATTTACAAACAATTTAACCACATGACAAGCTCATTTACATGTTCAAACTCAAACCTTTATACACATATACAAGCTGCCATAACAAGCACCATAATTCAACCATATAATTTGATAAACCAAACCATGAAATAACATTTTTTTGGTCCACACTTCAAATTGCTGAATTGTACATCTCTCCAATTAGCTTCCAAGCTTCCAAAATCAAGTGTACATTCACATATACATTTAGTATACATCACCCAATTTATTCCTACACACATAAACACTTCATCAACACTTTAATCTACCATTTACATGCAAGGATAAACTGCTCTCATTGAAGTTCCATGGCTGCCAAAAATGCACCTCTCCATTTACTCATCAAACTTCAAAAATCCTTCCACAAATCAACTACCCATAACATCCATACAAAGTTTAATGAAACAAGCATAAAAAATACATACTTACCACTTTTGAAACTCTTGAAAACCTCACCAAAACTTGATCTTCTTGCTGCCTATCTACTGCCCAAGTTGTGTAGAACAACTTTAGTGAAGGAAAAGGTAAGAAAATTGGCTTGGAGATGGGAGAATGGAGCTTACATGGAGCTTGAAAGCTTTGGCCATGGAGGATTCTTTCAAAAGCATTTCGGCTGGGCTTTGGGAGGTTGAAGAAGATGGATTATTTCTGTCCAAAATGAAGGTTAATGGTCCACTTAATGGAGTTAGTGGAGCACTATCACCCATTTTAATGTTTCTTTATAATAAAATTTTCAAATTCCCACATTTAACTCCTATCTTTTGCTATTTAAACTATGTACCACCAATTTAATTTTTCATGACATATTCCAAATGTAATATCATTTATTTTTAATGGAAATTTAGGTCAAAAGACAACACTGGGTGTGAAATGACCACAATGCCCCTGTTCGGGTTGTATTCCCGATTTTTCGGTAACACTGAGTTTTGTCCGTTTTTTTGATTTTTCGTTTTTCTTTATACTAATTATTTAATTTTTCCTTGATATTTCTAATGATATTTATACTTCAATAGATGTTTATTAAGTCCTAAAAATATTTTCCAGGGTTCCCTGCGGTCCCAGGCTAGTCAACGATCCACGCCGCAACTTCCCGGTGCTGTCGCCCATTGCTAGGGTTCTCGGCTCGTTTAACTTGGTTACATTTCATTGCTATTATTTTTCTTTTGTTTTTCTTGTATTTTATTTTCTTGTATTTCGTTATTTTATGTCTCCTCATTCATATCTAAGTGTAGTTCTTGACATCCTTGTTGTCCGGACAACACTGGTCACAGGAATAGTAGAACGCACTACCGAACATAGAGGTGTTACAACATCAATCACGTATTTAGTCAATATGGCTAAAAAGCCATGATAACATATAATCAGGCATAAAAGCTATGAGTACAGGCATAAAGCCATGAATACAGGCATAAAGCCTTACGCAGTGCTGCTAAAACAATACCTTATTGGCATGCCAATCTATCCAATCTGACACACATGTCTAGGCAATATAAGGGCACATAATATCATTAAATATTAATATATTGTATTTTATGACTTCATTATTTCATGACAAATTCCATAATTTATACATTGATTGAAAGAGCGGAAGCATGAAAATTATTAGATCAGAACATTGAATTCAAAAATTTTCTTCTAGGGTCTCATGCATCATGCAAGATTCATTATGTACCTAATTGATTTCAATGTTCAATTACATATTAAAACACTTTTAATATATATTAGGATCTACATTTGCCATTTAAGATTTTAGAATTAACAAATTAATTCATTAGAACCCTAGATTGATACAAGAATATGTGCACTTGTGACACCCCTTACCCGTCTACAGTGTATCCGAGTACGATATGTCACACGATGTACCGGAACACTCTATTTTATCTTAATTAATTTTTTTATCATAGTTTTGAATATAACTTGTGAAATATAATTCCTTTAAGTCATTTATTGAAATTATAATTTATTTGAGGTTTCGAAAATTTTAAAGAAAATCTGGCAGAGTACCGGCTATAAATGGAGAAAACTGTTCTTCGGAACCTGTGAAAAACACTTCCTATAATCATATTCAATTATCTCAAACTCCAATATCACAATCTCAATATTTTTCAATTTCATTTCTCAATCATTCATCTCATGTGATAATCATGTTTTCCATTCACAAACACAATTCTCATTATTTACATGAACATCAAAATATGTTAACTAAGTTCACTTACATATGAGAGAATAAAAGTTAGTTACAAAATACCAAAATGAATCCTAGTGTCCTACCAATGCACTGTGGATGGTGAGGTGACACGGACACTATGCAGAGCTGCAGGACGGTCTCACCCAGTCTGCGGTCTACTGGGCTCTCGATCAGTATCTCCAGAACCTACGCGTGGCGAAAGCAACGCGCTAAGCAATGATGCTTAGTGGTACAATAATAAAATAAAAGAAAATAGCAGAAAATAAATATGTATTGAATGTATATGTCTTATTTGTTTTGTATTTGTTATATTCATTTATTTCTTTAACTTTATCCATTTTCATTCTTTTGATTGCCCAAGTAACCTATACTGGACGACTGGACTGGATAAACGGGTAAACTGGCACTGGGTATCAAGTACCTCGGACAGTCACACCATCGGTCACATATGTATCTCCCGGTGTGCAACAGAACAGCTAACAAGCTGTAAATAATATTTGGCACGAGGCCAAGTCTCAACACAATATCAAAATGGCTAAAATCCATAAAATCACAGAATGGCATAATGCCATGTGCAGTACTGCTAACTGAACCCTATTGGCATGCCAAACTATCCAAACCAATCTTGTTAGGTATACTAGGGCATTTGATACTTTAAAATTCTTCAATTTGTGAATTTAAAGTTTTGGTGTCACTATTCACTTCATTAGTCAACAAAAATGTTGACTTTTGGATAGAAAATAGGTGTATTGGTTTTAACACTCCCAATGTACCACATTTTGCATTTAAAACTTGTTGGAATTAATCACCAAATCCATTTCCAAACTTAGCACTAAGGGGCAGAATTTTCAGTTTTTTTGTACCATAAATTTACTGTTCCATTAGGGACTGTTACAGTGGAAATTTGAGGAAATGGTAAACATGAAAGTTGTTCCTTATTTTGTCTAGTTGAATTTCTTTTTTTGAATCACTCCATTTGGAGTTTTGTAGCTCCAGATATAGTCCAAAAACCACAGCTGGCCGGATTGGAAAACTGCAGAATTTACCAAATCTATAGTACAATGAACAGTGACTGTGAGTGCCTTGTTGGACAGGTTTTGGTCATAATTTGGGGTAGGTTTCTTCATGAAAGCTGTTTGTCTATATCTTATCTTGTTTCTGTAAAAATTTCAGGTCAAATGGACCATTTTACAGTGAGTTATGGCCAAATGAATAGTTACTATTCATTTGGTCATTCTGCAGAATCTGCTTGCAGGGTATCCGGATTGGGGCCAACTTTTGGTCCCTTTGCTTTGGTCTTTTGGGCATGGTTTCTTCAGAAAAATTGTGCCATTATATGTCTAGTTTCATGTCCAATTGGCCAAACACCAATTAAACCTACACAGCCAAAGATATGGCAGTCCAAACAGGCTGGACTCACAGCCTCCCTGCTGCTGTCACTAGGCAGCCTACCCATTTCAGTTTGCCATGCAATAGTTCACTCCAAATTATGGTCAACTTATCTCAAATGGTAACTAATTGACCATTAGAATGTTCTTTAACAATTTCATAAGCAAAGTCCAATTTTTCTCCCAAAACCCTAATTCCCATTATGAGTTTTCACAACATACCTTAATTAACTAACTAATTCATTATCCTTATAATTACATACTTTAAACATAATCTCTAGTTCACTCCAAGTCCATCAAACACACTCAATCTTGTTCCTTCCTTAGGGCTGCCGAAATTTATGGTATACATACACATAAATTCCATTCATTTAATTCACAAATCCTTACTCACTTTAAGTCTTTAACATGGAATAAGAGGGATTTAGGTATAGATAGGCACTAACCTCTTGTAGGGCAGAATTTTCCAAGTTTAAACTTCACTTTCCTTCCTTTTCTAGGCTGCCAAACACTTCCCAAGAGGTATAGACAAGTTTTTAGTGAAAGGTGTCTAGGGTTTATGGTGAAATGAAGAGGGAAATGGAGCTTGATGGAGTGTTAATGGAGGTTTAGGTCAAGGCATGGATTTCGGCTGGTTTGGGAAGGAAGAAGGCTGATGTTATTTTTAATTTCTTTGGTCTCATTTATCTCTTTTTATTAGTTAATGAAATAGTTGTTTAATTATAATTGGTGGAAACTTTGAATGACATCACAATGATGTCATATTTGGCATTTTATTATATTTTCTTTTCTACTAACTTCAAATTAATTTTTTATCAACATTAATTCATATTTTATGTCATAATAATTATTTACTCAACTGGACAAGTCGGCCAAAAATCACCTCTGAAGGCAAAATGATCAAAATGCCCTCCGTTTGGCTTAACGGGTCAAAATCGTCTGTACCGATTGAAAAAATTTTTTAAATATTTTCTTGGCATTCTAATGCCATAGGAACCTCAATGACCCTTCTCTGGAGTCCCAAAAATTATTTTATGAATTTTTCCCCGGGTCCAGGGCTCCTAGTTGCGAGAACCGCAACTTCCCTCTGGGTTACCCATCGCTTGGGCACCGGCTCATTTAACTTGGTTGTATTTTATTTCTAAAATTTTTACTAAATTTTTCTTATTAATATTTGAGTTAATTATGGTTCCTGACTTTAGTTTAAATATTTTTCCAAACGTTCTAACTGTCCGGACCGACTCCGGTCACCGGAACAGTAGAATGTACGGAGTTGCTACCGGGAGGGTGTTACATCACTAACCTTTTGATGCACTGTAGATGTGATTGGTACCTTTGTGAAGCACCTAGGACCCCAAACGTTGTCCCTCTAGCTTGTTCACACCAAAATCACCAATGGGCAACCCCTAAACTAGCTTCTCAAGCCTTACCGACCAATTAGAAATTAGGGATTTGCCTTTAGAGAGGTTGTAGATGTATATAGGACACTAGAAACAATTTCTAGCAATTTTAATTCAAGAGAATTTGGGCAATTCTCTTTGAATTAATTAGAGAAGAAGAACAAGAAGAGAGGAGAGCTTTTGGGTGGTGGCACCTCTTTAGAAAAATCAGAATGTATGTTTTATTCTTTCATTCTTTCCCTTTTATAACTAGGTTATCACTTAAAACCCTTGCCACATGTCATCACCTGATTGCATCTTAATTTTAATTGACCTAATCACATTAAGCCAAGTATCAAAGCTAGACTTAATCTTGACTTTGATCATCTTGCTTGATAGGAAGACAAATGACAAACCATGATGCCATGTATCACCATCTCATGGTGCCACATGTTATCCTGTGAAATTACCAAATTACCCTTGTGTTGTAATTTTGAGTTCTCAATCCAAAATAATTATTTCTCCTTTTCTAATCAATTTATATCAAATATAAATTAATTTATTAATCTCTATTAATTAATTTCTCATAATTAAATTCATATTTAAAAACTTTAAATATAAATTTAACTTATACTATACATCTAATAACCTAGATTTGGCTTCAAGCCATGCTAGAGACTTTGCAATCTAATTGCAAACCAAACCTATTTAATTAATCAATTAAAATCATTAATTAATTAATTAAATCACATTTAACTTGGTGATTACTTGTGTATGTGCGTGACTCACTAGGCTCATCACTAATTGGCAATGAGATATGATATCAACTCTTAATATCATCAAAACTTTTTCTTACCATAAACGATTTCTCTAAATCATTTTAGGCACCTCATAGACCATGGTTAACACCTAGCATAGCATGCTATGGCCACCTAATCAGTAATAAGGAATACCTTAAATGAACCTATAATCATATGTTACCATGCACTATAATCTCTCTGTTATAAAATCCCAATTCGAGCTGGAGTCATGGTTTATATCAAACTCTATTTGCTATGAATATTATGTTCTCTTTTAATTCTAGTTCTTGATTAAAAAGATTTTCTCATCAGAAACTCTTTTCTGATTAAATCTTTCTGTCCTGGCCAGGAACATGAAACATCAAGAATAATTAAATGAACATAGGATTTTATCCTTATTTACTTAGGGTAACAGATTCCATCTTAATCAACACCTATCTCCATATATAACTAGTAGGAGTCAACATATGCCCATATACCCATACACAGTAAAAGTATGAAAGCAGTATCAAACTCAAACCACCTATATATAAGATAACTGTACTATCTCAGGTCTAAAGATTATATGCACTGATATGATTTATGATAATGCATTGACAAGAGTAAACTCCACATGATTGTCATAAGTGTCACTGGTTCGACCTACTTATCATGTATAAGTGCCTATCATGTTTGTTATATAGTATGAGACTCACCATTCCATCTTATTTACATCTCATATAAATACCTTGGGAACAAACACGAATATAATCTTTCTGGATAAGTCATGTCTTGTGTGAACTATCCTCGATTGTGAACCAATTTATGATACTTTGTGCTAAAAATACTGTCACTCATATTCTTAACAACTTAAGAATAGAATTTCCAACAAAATATTAATGGACCTTTTCTATTACACATAAATACATTATGTAAACGAAAAAGTGAAATTGCTTGTTATTAATAAAATATGTATAAGATACATATTAAATGATATGCTCTAGGGCATACTACTAACAATCTCCCACTAGCACTAGAGCCATTCATTACAGTATCTCAGACCCATCTTCTCAAGATGTCGGTCTAACTGAGCTTGTGATATAGGCTTAGTGAATGGATCAGCTGGATTTTAAGCTGATGCTGTTTTCTGCATGGCTACATCGCCTCACCTAACTATCTCTCTGATAATGTGGTAGCGCCTTTCTATGTGTTTGGATTTCTGGTTGTTATGGAAAGTCAATCACTATGTTATGGAAAGTCAATCACTATGTTATTTCTCTGTATATTTTGTATTCTGTATTCCTATTTAGGATTTCTTATTTAGGATTTCTTCCTAATTAGTAGAACACAATTATAGGAATCAATTGTATATATATACCCATGTACAGATTAATTGAAATCAATGAGAATCATCTCTTTCTACATGGTATCAGAGCAGGTCATCAATCTAGGGTGACTATTTGTTCTCACTACCTAGTTCAGGAGAGACCTTGGCCGCCAACCGGCCATTTCAACCCCGATCAACCGGCCGTTTCAACCCCGATTAACATCACCAACGTCGCCTCAACCCCCTCATTCCACCACTGTGTGCTGTTGCCTGATCCAGTATACCATTAAAGGACTTCTGAGGTTTGGCTCTCAGATCCTATTTTGGTATTTGCTTGATTTGTGATTTTGGGTTATTTTGCTGATATAAGCACTTTGGATTAGCGTTTCGGTTAGTTTTCTTTGTCTCAACAAATGGCAGACAATAAGAATGTTATTTCTGATGTGATTCCGGTGATGACTAAGATCACGGAACACAAACTTAATGGTTCGAATTACTTGGAGTGAAGTAAGACTGTTAGGGTCTATTTGCGTAGCATTGATAAGGATGATCACCTTACTAAAGATCCACCCACTGATGATACATGACAAACTTGGCTAAGGGAGGATACTCGGTTGTTTTTGCAGCTTCGGAACTCGATTCATAGTGAGGTAATTAGTTTAATTAATCACTGTGAATTTGTTAAGGAATTGATGGATTACTTAGATTTTCTGTATTCTAGTAAAGGGAATATCTCCCGTATTTATGATATTTGTAAGGCATTCTACCATGCTGAGAAAGAGGATAAGTCTCTCACGGCTTTTTTTATGGATTTTAAACAGGTATATGAGGAACTTAATGTATTGTTGCCTTTTAGTCCTGATGTGAAAGTTCAGCAGGCCCAACGGGAGCAACTGGCTGTTATGAGTTTTCTTGCAGGCCTTCCTTCAGAGTATGAGACTGCTAAATCTCAGATTCTCTCCAGTTCTAAGATTTCCTCTTTGCATGAAACGTTCACACGGGTCCTTCGTACAGAGAGTACTCAATCTTCACAGCCTGCCAGTAGTGCTCTTATTAGCCGTAATCTAAATGGACAACAGGGTAATAGAAGAGGAAGTAAAGGAGGAATTACAGGCAACAGAAGTAATAAGCGTAATGGAGAGGCTAGTTCTAATCAGAACTCAAGAGGAGTCATTTGTTATTATTGCCATGAGCCTGGCCATACAAAATATAATTGTCCGCAACTTCAGAAAAAAAAATCAGCGATCACAGATGGCAAATATGGTAGTAGAAAATTCTATAGTTTCTTCCTCTGAGAAAACTATTTTGGTATCTGTAGAGGATTTTGCACAATTTTCCCAGTATCAAGCATCTCTAAAGCCTACCAGTTCCCCTGTCACTGCGATTGTTGAGTCAGGTAAATCCACTACATGCCTTGTGTCTTCTTCATCCAAATGGGTTATTGATTCTGGTGCGACAGATCACATGACTGGTAATTCTAGTCTTCTATCTGCTTTTCAGTCTAATCTCACTTCCTCTACTGTTACTTTAGCTGATGGTTCTACTTCTTGTGTCATGGGTTCTGGAACTGCGAACCCGACTTCGTCAATTTCTTTGTCTTCTGTTTTGTGTCTACCAAAATTCTCTTTTAATCTACTTTCTATTAGTAAACTTACTCGTACCTTAAATTGTTCTGTTTCTTTTTTTCCTGACCAGTGTTTATTTCAGGATCTTACGACGAAGCAGATTATTGGTAGAGGATGCGAGTCAAGTGCTCTCTACATTCTGGAAAATCATGTACCACGATCGCTTGTTTGCTCCAGTACCTTAACACCTCTTGAAGCTCATTATAGATTGGGTCATCCTTCTTTGTCTACCATGAAGAAGCTGTGTCCTCAATTTCAGTCTTTATCAGTATTAGAATGTGAGTCGTGTCAGTGTGCCAAACATCATCGTTTGCCTTCTGTGTCTAGAGTCAATAAACAGGCTTCATCCCCTTTTGAGTTAGTTCATTCTGATGTTTGGGGTCCTTATTCTGTTACATCTAAAATTGGATTTCGTTATTTTGTTACTTTTGTTGATGATTACTCTCGTGGTACCTAGTTATATTTAATGAAGAATCGTTCTGAATTGTTTTCTATCTTTTATGCCTTTTATAATGAAATCAAAACTCAATTTAATATTTCTGTGCGCATATTAAGAAGTGACAATGCCAAAGAATATTTTTCAGCACAATTTCAGCCTTATATGACACAAAATGGCATTCTTCATCAGTCTTCCTATGTGGATACCCCATCCCAAAATGGCATGGCTGAAAGAAAAAATTGTCATCTTCTTGAGGTAACTCGTGCTCTTCTTTTTTAGATGAAAGTACCTAAACACTTTTGGGCGGATGCAGTTTCTACAGTATGTTTTTTGATTAATCGTATGCCATCTTCTGTCCTTAATGGGGATATTCCTTATACTACTTTGTTTCCTACAAAATCTTTGTTCCCTATTGAACCCCGTATTTTTGGTTGTACCTGTTTTGTGTGTGATGTTCATCCACAGGTTACTAAATTGGATCCAAAATCTCTCAAATGTGTCTTCCTTGGGTACTACCGGCTCCAAAAAGGGTACCGTTGTTTCTCTCCTACTCTTAATCGTTATCTTATTTCTGCAGATGTCACATTTTTTGAGTCCACTCCATTTTTTCCTCCATCATCTGTGTATGAGAGTCAGGGGGAGGAGGATGATCTCTTAATATATACTGTCCAACCAATGTCTAGTCCACTCCCACAGCCTGTTCCTTCTGTCTCTAGACCTACTCGACCTCCCGTTGTTCATGTTTATTCCAGGAGATTGGAGATTCCTGACTCAGATCCTCCACCAGCTACTTCATTGGGAGATCCTATACCTCATACTGATCATGATTCTGATTTAGACTTACCCATTGCTCTTCGTAAAGATAAACGTTCATGTACTTACCCTATCTCTTCTTTTGTTTCTTATAATCAATTGTCTTCTTGTTCTAGGTGTTTTGTTACTTCTTTAGACTCTATTCCTATCCCTAATACTGTTGATGAGGCACTGTCTCATCCTGGCTGGTGTGATGCTATGAAAGAGGAAATGGAGGCTTTAGATGCTAATGGTACATGGGAACTATTGCCTTTGCCCACTAGTAAGAAAGCTATTGGTTACAAATGGGTATTTATAGTAAAGGTAAATCCTGATGGTTCTGTGGCTAGGTTAAAAGCACGCCTTGTAGCAAAAGGATATACTCAGACATATGGGGTTGATTACTCTGATACTTTTTCTCCTGTAGCTAAACTTACTTCTATTCGCTTGTTTATCTCTTTAGCAGCTACATATGATTGGCCTCTGCATCAATTGGATATCAAGAATGCCTTCCTTCATGGTGATCTTCAGGAAGAGGTGTATATGGAGCAACCACCTGGGTTTATTGCTCAGGGGGAGTTGGGTAAAGTTTGTAGGCTTCGGAAGTCTCTTTATGGCTTGAAACAAAGTCCTAGGGCATGGTTTGGGAGATTCAGTGAAGCAGTACAGGAATTTGGTATGCAAAAGAGTAAGTGTGATCACTCAGTATTTTATAAGCAATCTGAGACTGGTTTAATTCTCTTGGTAGTCTATGTGGATGACATTATCATCACTGGGAGTGACTCTACAGGTATTTCATCTCTTAAAACCTTCCTCCAAACTCAGTTTCAGACCAAAGACTTGGGATTGTTAAAGTATTTCTTGGGTATCGAAGTTATGAGAAGTAAGAAGGGTATTTTCTTGTCTCAAAGAAAATATGTCCTCGATCTATTGACAGAGACAGGAAAATTAGATGCTAAGCCTTGTAGCGCACCAACGACTCCAACTTTACAACTGGTAGCAGGGGATAGTGAGTTGTTTGAAGATCCAGAGAGATACAAGAGATTGGTAGGAAAATTGAACTACCTTACAGTCACTCGTCCTGACATTGCTTATGCCGTTAGTGTGGTAAGTCAGTTTATGTCTTCCCCAACTGTTGCTCATTGGGAAGCCTTGGAACAAATCTTGTGTTATCTGAAGGGCGCTCCAGGAAGAGGTTTGCTATATGGTAATTATGGGCATTTGAATGTTGAATGTTTTTTAGATGCCGACTGGGCTGGATCTAAGGTTGACAGGAGGTCAACTACTGGATAGTGCATTTTTATTGGAGGAAATTTAGTGTCTTGGAGAAGCAAGAAGCAGAGTGTAGTTTCTCGATCTAGTGCTGAATCCGAATATAGAGCCATGGCACAATCAGTATGTAAGGTAATGTGGATACTTCAATTACTAGATGAGACAGGTTTTAAGACCTCCCTGCTTGCGAAATTGTGGTGTGATAATCAAGCTGCTCTTCATATTGCTTCTAATCCGGTGTTTCATGAGCGGACCAAACATATTGAGATTGATTGTCACTTTATTCGTGAAAAGATTCAACAACAGATCATCTCAACAGGACACATCAAAACTGGAGAGCAGTTAGGAGATATTTTCACAAAAGCTCTAAATGGAGCTAGGATTGACTACATTTGTAATAAGTTGGGCATGATTAACATCTATGCTCCAACTTGAGGGGGAGTGTTATGGAAAGTCAATCACTATGTTATAGAAAGTCAATCACTATATTATTTCTCTATATATTTTGTATTCTGTATTCCTATTTAGGATTTCTTATTTAGGATTTCTTCCTAATTAGTAGAACACAATTATAGGAATGAATTGTATATATATACCCATGTACAAATTAATTGAAATCAATGAGAATCATCTCTTTTTACACTGATGGAACCGGGATTTCTTAGCCTGTATGACTGCTTTATTGTTATCATAGTAGAGTGAAACTGCTGACTCAATGGAAGGAACTACTGCAAGTTCTATCATGAACTTCTTTATCCAAACAGCTTCTTTTGTAACATCTGATGCAGCAATGTACTCAGCCTCTATAGTAGAATCTGCAGTTGTACTATGTTTAGAACTCTTCCAACTGACTACACCTCCATTACAAATTAACACAAACCTAGAGGTAGACTTTCTATCATCTATATTTGATTGAAAATCAGAATATCTATAACCATCCAATTGCAAGTCACCACCTTCATAAATCAAGAATAAATCCTTAGTTCTTCTCAAGTACTTAAGGATATTCTTGATAGCTATCCAGTGTTCCAAACCTGGATTGGATTGAAACCTGCTAGTCAAACTAACAGCATGTGCAATATCTAGCCTAGTACACATCATTGTATACATTAAACTTTCAATAGTCGAAGCATATGGAATTCTGGCCATTTTATATCTTTCCTCAGGTGTCTTAGGAGACATCTCTTTGGAAAGGTGGATACCATGTCTCACTGGTAACAATCCTCTCTTGGAATCAAGCAAATTAAACCTCATTAACACCTTTTCCAAGTATAGACTTTGGGATAAACCAATTATTCTTTTCACTCTATCTCTATAGATGCGAATCCCAAGAATATAGGTTGCCTCCCCTAAGTCTTTCATGGAGAATGTATTTAACAACCATAACTTTACAGCTGTCAACATACCTATGTCATTACCCATTAACAAAATGTCATCCACATATAAGACAAGGAAAGTGACAGCAGTATCACTAACATTCTTATATACACCCGGCTTATCCTCATTTTTGATAAAACCAAATGATTTAGTGGCTTCATCAAAACGGATGTTCCAACTCCTCGAAGCTTGTTTCAACCCATAAATGGATCGCTTTAGCTTGCATACTTTGGAACTATCTTGGGATTCAAAACCCCTAGGTTGTTCCATGAAAATGTTTTCTTCAATGTATCCATTGACAAAAGTTATTTTGACATCCATCTGCCAAATCTCATAATCATAGTATGCAGCTATTGCTAATAGAATCCTAATTGATTTAAGCATGGCAATAGGGGAGAAAGTCTCCTTATAGTCGATTCCTTGCCTTTGACGAAACCCTTTCACTACTAGCCTTGCTTTATAGATCTCTACCTTTCCATCAGAACCAATTTTCTTCTTGAAAACTCATTTATTCCCTATAGGTACAATACCTTCAGGTGGGTCAACAAGATCCCAAACTTGATTCTTATACATGAAATCAATTTCAGATTTCATAGCAACAATCCATTTTGAAGAGTCTATATCTAATATAGCTTCTTCATAGGTAAGTGGATCATCTCCATGATCTACTTCTTCATGAGCAAACAACTCTTATTCATCTTCATGAAGAAAACCATATCTCACTGGTGGGTGAGATATCCTGGTTGATCTACGAGGAATAGCTGTAGATGTTTCGTCAATAGGTGTAGGTTGACTAGATGGATCTATATCCATATGATCTATTGGTTGGTCAGAATTCTCCAATTCTAACTCTATTTGCCTTCTTTTGCCTCCTTCTTAAACAAACTGTTGTTCAAGAAATGTGGCATCTCTACTTACCGCAACCTTTTGTGATATAGGCAAATAAAAATAATATCCAAAACTCTCTTCTGGATATCCAACAAATTGACCCTTTTCTGATATGATTTCCAATTTATCAGTGTTCAGCTTTTTGAAATAAGCTGGACAACCCCAAATCTTAACATGCTAAGACTTGGTTTTCTTCCATGCCATATCTCATAAGGTGTGGAAGATACTGATTTTGATGGAATCCTATTCAGAATATGCAAAGCTGATTCTAATGTAAATCCCCAAAAGGTGATTGGCATATCAGTATAGCTCATTATACTACGTACCACATCTAATAAGGTACGATTTCTCCTTTCAGATACACCATTCAGCTGTGGTGCTCCTGGAGGAGTCAGTTGGAAAACAATGCCATGCTCTTTCAAGTATTCATCAAATTCAGTACTCAAGTATTCACCTCCACGATCTGATTGAAGAGCTTTAATACTTTTTCCTATTTGATTTTTTACTTCAGATTTAATTTCTTTGAACTTTTCAAAGGATTCATGTTTATATTTCATCAAATACAAATACACAAACCTTGATTTGTCATCAGCAAAGGTAATAAAATAATGAAAACCGCCTCTAGCCATTTCTCTAAATGGGCCACATACATCACTATGTATTAGCTCCAAAATATTTTCAGCTCTTAGCCCTTGTCCAACAAAAGGGTGATCTAGTCATTTTTCCCTGAAGGCAGGATTCACATGTTGGAGTAGATTTAGAACCCATTGAAGATAAAATCCCCATTTTCTCTAACTTTGCAATCCTATCTTCTGCAACATGACCTAACCTTAAGTGCCAAATATATTTTGAACTTGAGTTGATTTTCATCATGGCATTGCATTCATTTAGATCACTTGCTTTCAATTTGTGTTTATCATTATTATCCAAATAATAAAGACAATCATGCATATAATCTGAGCCAACATATTTATTTTCAAAATAAATATTGCAAACATCATCTGTGAACTAAAATTCATATCCATTTCTAGTCAAACTAGATATAGAAATGATGTTCTTAAAAGCATCAGGTACATATAAAATATCGTTCAAACACAAAACATGTCCACACATCTAAAAAGATTTAGATCCTATGGCTAAAGCTTCAACAGTTGAGCCATCATCAATCCGGAGTCTAACATCTCGAGAACGCAAGCTGCTACTGTTTGCTAGTTCCTGCATATCATAAGAAATGTGAGAACTAGCACCAGTATTTAAAACCTAAGCTGTAGATGAACTATGAGTATCGTCAGAATCTAAATAATAAGACACAGACATACCTTCTGAAGGTCTATCCTTCTTGTCCTTAAAAGAAGCAAGATACTCTGGGCAGTTCTTTTTCCAGTGCCCATTTTTCTGGCAGTGGAAACACTTTCCTTTGCCTCCATCAGCTTTGGTCTTCCCCTTCTATTTGGCTATCTTCTTGGAAGGACCAGGAATTTGAGGTTTCTTGTTCTTATTGCCCTTCTTCTTGTTGGACTTTCCAGTAAAAGAAGATGCAATCAAAGCTACCTCTTTTCCTTTATTGCCCGGCATATTCTTTTGGGCAATAACAAGCATGTTAAGTAAACCAGCCCAGGTGTATTCCTGCTTAGTCATATGGAAATTTGTCACAAAATTCCCAAATGACTCAGGAAGGGACTGAAGGATCAAATCCGTTTGTAGTTGGAAATCCATGTTAAAGTCAAGATGTTCCAGCTGCTCTATAAGCCGAATCATCTTATGGACATGATGCCCAACATTCTGTCCCTCAGACATCCTCATGCGAAATAGCTGCCTAGATATCTCATACCTGGCATTCCTGCTATGTTCACTATACAACTCTTGTAGGAGAAGGAGGATCTCACTTGCACTCTACATGTTTTCATGCTGCTTCTGTAACTCATTACTCATAGAAGCAAGCATGTAACACTTGGCTCTCATATCATGCTCCTTCCACTTGTCCAAAGTATCATATTCCTCTTGAGTGGCCTCTGGAGGTAAGGGACCAGGAACATTTGAGTCAAGAACATATCCTATATGTTCAAGGTTCATAACAAATTTCAAATTTCTAAGCCAATCAGAAAGATAGGTCCTGTCAACCTATTGTGAACAAGTATGCTTGCAAGGATATTGGATGATGGTGGTTGTTGTGTTCACATAATTATCAAAAAATTAACCGCAAAAAATAACTAGATTAATTAGTAAATGTATTGTGACACCCCTTACCCATCTACAGTGTAGTCGAGCAAGATATGTCACATAGTGTGTCGGAACACCATATTTTATCTCAATTATTATTATCAATTCTTGATTTATTTATTTATAATTATTAAGTGAAATTTATGAAATTGATCTCATTTATATCATTTATTGAAATTATAAATTAATTAGAGGTTCCAAAAATTTTATAGAAAATCCGACAGAGTACTGGCTAAAAATAGAGAAAACAGTTCTTCGGAACCTGTGAAAAACACTTCCAATAGTCATTCAATTCCATAACTCCCAATTTTCTCATCAATTCTCAAAAATTCTTCCATTTGTCATTCATTCATTTTACATCTCAAAACATAAATAAATACTCAATTTTCATTTATAATTATAAATTTATAAATACTGACATTCATACAAAATTATATTACATGGGTTTCACATATACATGATAAAATAAAAGTTTAATTATAAAGTACAAACTGAAGGAACGGAAGCGTGAAAAACACAAGTTTATACCATTGAATTCAAAAATTTTCACCTAGGGTCACATGCATCATGCAAGATTTATTTTTATCTATTTGATTTCAATGATAAACAACATATTAAAACTCTTTTAATATGTTTTTGGATCTGTATTTGCCATTTAAGATTTTAAAATTAATCAGATTAATTTTAGAACCCTAGATTAAATCAAGAACGATTACACTAACCTCTTGATGCACTGCAGTGTGTCAGCGCCTTTGAGATTCGTCTTCAGGACACCAGATGTTGTCCCTCTAGCTTGTCCACACCAAGAACACCTATGGCAGCCCTTGAACATCTTCTAAAGCTTTTTCTATTAATTAGAAATTCAAGTTCTGCCTTTTAAGAGATTAGAGATGTAAACAGGACACTAGAAACAATTTATAGTGTTCTTAATTCAAGAGATTGATAGCTAATCTCTTTGAATTGATGAGAGATGAAGAAGAATAGATGAGAGATGAAGAAGAATAGATGAAAAGCCTCAAAGTGGCGTGACAAAGGAGAGGAGTGGCTGCTGGTTATTTTTCTTTTCATAACAACATTTAAATAGCTAGGTTAACACATTAAACCCTTGCCACATATTACCTTTTGATTAGCTCTAGGTTTAAGTGACCCAATCACATTGTGCCAAGTGTCAAACCTATATTTAATCTTAATTTTAATCATCTTACATGATTAAAAAACATTTGGCAAGCTTATGTGTAATCCCATGTGTCACCATCTCATGGTGCCACGTGTCACACTGTGAAATGACCAAAATGCCCCTGTGTCTTAATTTTGAGTTCTTAACCCAAAATAATTATTTTTCTTCTTCTAATTAATTTATATCAAATATAAATTAATTAATTAATCTCTATTAATTAATTTCTCATTAATTAAATTCATATTTAAACACTTTAAATATAAATTTAATTTATACTACACATCCAATAATCTAGATTTGGTTTCAAGTCATGCTAGGGACTTTGCAATTTAATTGCAAACCAAACCTATTTAATTAATCAATTAAACTCTTTAATTAATTAATTAAATCATATTTAAATAAGTGATAACTTGTGTATGTGTGTGACTTACTAGGCTTATCACTAATTGGCAATGAGACATGATATCAACTCTTAATATCATCAGAACTCTTTCTTACCATAAATGATTTCTCTAAATCATTTTATGCACCTCATAGACCATGGTTAACACCAAGCATAGCATGCCATGGCTACCTAATTAGTAATAAGGTTTACCTTAAATGAACCTATAATCATATGTTACCATGCACTAGAATCTCTCTGTTATAAAATCCCAACTCAAGCTGGAGTCATGGTTTATGTCAAACTCCATTTGCTATGAATATTATGTTCTCTTTTAATTCCAGTTCTTGATTAAAAGATTTTCTCATCAGAAACTCTTTTCTGAATAAATCTATCTATCCTGGCCAGGAACTTGAAACATTAAGCACAATTAAATGAACATAGGATTTTATCTCTATTTACTTAGAGGAACAGATTCCATCTTGATCAACACCTACCTCCATATATAACTAGTAGGAGCCAACACATGCCCATATACCCATACATAGTACAAGTATGAAAGCAGTATCAAACTCAAACTACCTATATACAAGATAACTGTGCTATCTCAGGTCTAAAGATTACATTCACTGATATGATTTATGACAAAACATTGACAAGAGTAAACTCCATGTGCTTGTCATAAGTGTCACTGGTTCGGCCTACTTATCATTTATAAGTGCTTATCATATTTGTTATATGGCATGAGACTCACCATTCCATCTTATTTATATCTCATATAAATAACTTGGGAACAAATATGAATACAATCTTTCTGGATAAGTCATGTCCTTATTATGAAGTATCCTCGATTGTGAACCTATTTATGATATTTTGTACTAGAAATATTGTCACTCATATTCTTAACAACTTAAGAATAATATTTCTAACAAAATATCAATGGACCTTTTCTATTACACATAAATATATTATGTAAAAAGAAAAGTGGAAATGCCTTTTATTAATAAAATATGTACAAGATACATACTAAATGATATGCTCTAGGGCATACTACTAACAATCTCCCACTAGCACTAGAGCCATTCATTACAATATCTTAGACCCATCTTCTCAAGACGTCGGTCTAACTGAGCTTGTGACAAAAGCTTAGTGAATGGATCAGCTGGATTTTTCAGCTGATGTTATTTTTCTGCATGGCTATATCGCCTTGCCCAACAATATCTCTGATAATGTGGTAGTGCCTTTCTATGTGTTTGGATTTTGGGTGAGACCTTAGTTCCTTAGCTCAGATGATCGCTCTCCATTGTTGTCACAGTGTAATGGAACTGCTGACTCAATGGAAGGAACTACTGTAAGTTCTGTCACGAACTTCTTTATCCAAATAGCTTCCTTTGCAGCATCTGATGCAGCAATATACTCAGCCTCTGTAGTGGAATCTGCAGTCATACTCTGTTTGGAACTCTTCCAACTGACTGCACCTCTATTACAAATGAACACATATTCAGAGGTAGACTTTTTATCATCGATATCTGATTGGAAGTCAGAATAAGTATAACCATCCAATTGCGAGTCTGCACCTCCATAAATCAAGAATAAATCCTTAGTTCTTCTCAAGTACTTAAGTATATTCTTGACAGCTATCCAATGTTCCACAACTGGATGGGATTGATACCTGCCAGTCAAACTAACAGCATATGCGATATCCGGCCTAGTACACAACATTGCATACATTAAACTTCCAATAGCCAAAGCATATGGAATCCTGGCCATCTTGTCTCTTTCTTCAGGTGTCTTTGGAGACATCTCTTTAGAAAGGTGGATACCATGTCTCACTGGTAACAATCCTCTCTTGGAATCAAGCATGTTAAACCTCTTTAACACCTTTTCCAAGTATAGACTTTGAGATAAACCAATTATTCTTTTCGCTCTATCTCTATAGATGTGAATCCCAAGAATATAGGTTGCCTCCCCTAAATCTTTCATGGAGAATGTATTTGACAACCATACCTTTATAGTCGTCAACATACCTGTGTCATTACCCATCAACAGTATGTCATCCACATATAAGATAAGAAAAGTGATAGCACTGTCACTAACCTTCTTATATACACATGGCTCATCCTCATTTTTTATAAAACCAAAGGATTTAATGGCTTCATCAAAATGGATGTTCCAACTCCTCGAAGCTTGTTTCAACCCATAAATGGATTGCTTTAGCTTGCATACCTTGGAACCATCTTGGGATTCAAAACCCCTAGGTTGTTCTATGAAAATGTTTTCTTCAATGTATCCATTGAGAAAAGCTGTTTTGACATCCATCTGCCAAATCTCATAATCATAGTATGCAGCTATTGCTAATAAAATCCTAATTGATTTAAGCATGGCAACAGGCGAGAAAATCTCCTCATAGTCGACTCCTTACCTTTGGTGAAACCCTTTCGCTACTAGCCTTGCCTTATAGGTCTCTACCTTTCCATCAGAACCAATTTTCTTCTTGAAAACCCATTTGTTCCATATAGGTACAATACCTTCAGGAGGGTCAACAAGATCCCAAACTTGATTCTTATACATGGAATCAATCTCGGATTTCATAGCATCAATCCATTTTGAAGAGTCTATATCTGATATAGCTTCTTCATAAGTAAGTGGATCATCTCCATGATCTACTTCTTCATGAGTAGACAACTCTTGTTCTTCTTCATGAAGAAAACCATATCTCACTGGTGGGTGAGATACCCTGGTTGTTCTATGAGGAACAGCTGTTGATGTTTCATCAACGGGTATAGGTTGACTAGATGGATCTATATCCATCTGATCTGTTAGTTGGTCAGAATTCTCCAATTCTAACTCTATTTGCCTTCCTTTGCCTCCTTCTTGAACAAACTGTTGTTCAAGAAATGTGGCATCTCTACTTATCACAACCTTTTGTGAAGTAGGCAAATAAAAATAATATCCAAAACTATCTTTTGGATATCCAACAAATCGACCTTTTTCTGATATGGTCTCCAATTTATCAGTGTTCAGCTTTTTGATATAAGCTGGACAACCCCAAATCTTAATATACTTAAGACTTGGTTTTCTTCCATGCCATATCTCATAAGGTGTGGAAGAAATTGATTTTGATGGAATCCTGTTCAGAATATATAAAGCTGATTCTAATGCAAATCCCCAAAAGAAGATTGGCATATCAATATAGCTCATCCTACTACGTACCATATCCAATAGGGTACGATTTCTCCTTTTAGATACACCATTCAGCTGTAGCGTTCCTGGAGGAGTCAGCTGAGAAACAATGCCATGCTCTCTCAAGTATTCATCAAATTCAGTACTCAAATATTCACCTCCACGATCTGATCGAAGAGCTTTAATACTCTTTCCTGTTTGATTTTCTACTTTATATTTAAATTCCTTAAACTTTTCAAAGGATTCATGTTTGTATTTCATCAAATACAAATACCCAAATCTTGATTTATCATCAGCAAAGGTAATAAAATAATCAAAGCCCCCTCTAGCCATTTCTTTAAATGGACCACATACATCACTATGTATTAGCTCCAAAATATTTTCAGCTCTTGGCCCTTGTTCAACAAAGGGTGATCTAGTCATTTTGCCCTGAAGGCAAGATTCACAAGTTGGAGTAGGCTCAGAGCCCAATGAGGATAAAATCCCCATTTTCTCCAGTTTTGCAATCCTATCTTCTGCAACATGACATAACCTTAAGTGCCAAATATATTTTGAACTTGAGTTGGTTTTCACCATGGCATTGCATTCTATTAGATCACTTGCATTCAATTTGTGTTTGTCATTATTATCCAAATAATAAAGACCATCATTCATATAACTTGAACCAATATATTTATTTCCAAAATAAATATTGCAAACATCATATGTGAACTGAAATTCATAGCCATTTCTAGTCAAACTAGATATAGAAATGATGTTCTTAAAAGCATCAGGTACATATAAAATATTATCCAAACACAAAACATGTCCAAACATGTAAAAAGATTTAGATCCTATGGCTAAAGCTTCAACAGTTGAGCCATTGCCAATCCGGACTCTAATATCTTGAGAACGCAAGCTGCTACTATTTGCTAGTTCCTGCATATCATTAGAAATGTGAGAACTGGCACCAGTATCTAAAACCCAAGCTGTAGATGAACTATGAGTATCATCAGAATCTAAATAACAAGATATGGACATATCTTATGAAGGTGTATCCTTCTTGTCCTTCAGAGAAACAAGATACTCTGGGCAGTTCCTTTTCCAGTGCCCATCCTTTTGGCAGTGGAAACACTTTCCTTTGCCTCCATCAGCTTTAGTCTTCCTTTTCTGTTTAGCTATTTTCTTGGAAGGACCAGGAATCTGAGGTTTCTTTTTCTTATTGCCCTTCTTCTTGTTGTACTTTCCAGCAGAAGAAGATGCAACCAAAGCTACCTCTTTTCCTTTATTGCCTGGCATATTCTTTTGGGTAATAACCAGCATGTTGAGTAAACTAGCTAAGGTGCATTCCTGTTTAGTCATATGGAAATTTGTCACAAAATTCCCAAAAGACTCAGGAAGGGACTGAAGGATCAAATCCGTTTGTAGTTGGAAATCCATGTTGAAGTCAAGATGTTCCAACTGCTCAATCAGCCGAATCATCTTGTGGACATGATCCCCAACATTCTGTGCCTCAGACATCCTCATACGGAATAGCTGTCTAGATATCTCATACCTAGCATTCCTGCTGTGCTCACCATACAACTCTTGTAGGTGAAGGAGGATCTCACTCGCACTCTGCATGTTCTCATGTTGCTTCTGTAACTCATTACTCATGGAAGCAAGCATGTAACACTTAGCTCTCATATCATGCTCCTTCCACTTGTCCAAAGTTTCATGTTCCTCTTGTGTGGCCTCTGGAGGTAAGGGACAAGGAACATTTGAATATAGAACATATCCTATATGTTTAAGGTTTAGGACAAGTTTCAAATTTCTTAGCCAATCAGACAGATTAGGTCTTGTCAACCTATTGTAATCAAGTATGCTTGCAAGGATATTGGATGGTGGTGTTGTTTTGTGCTCATTTTTATCAGAAAATTAATTGCAGAAAATAACCAGATTAATTAGTAAATGTATCATGTAATTAACCAAAATGATTATGGTCTTTTAATCAAATTGGTCGTCCCACTAACTTAGCGAATCCTACACTTCCAAAGTAGAAAACGAAAATCCTAGTTGGATGGATTTCTAGTGGGTGATTGAATTCTTATAATTCTATTGATCATCCTCAGGTACATCCATTATTGGAATTACAATAAACTATAAGTGAGCAACTCCTTGCCCATCACATCTCATGTGAGGTTCAATCCTTTACCTAGCCCCTAATGCTCAAAATCTCAGGTACATCCATTATTGACTTATCTTGCATTAATTAAGTTGATCTCATTGAGCGAGTAATTATGCAAATAATTTTAATGTCCTCAGGTACATCCAATATTGGCCACTAAACCATTTGCATATTTACAACATCTCATGCTTAACAATTATTCTTAAGAAAATCTCTTAAATTAATTGCATCTTATGCAACTATTTAAAATTTCTTAAAATAATTGCCCCAATAGAGGGCCTATGTTATAATTACTTTAATTATGGCATTTCCAACTTAATCATTTGTTTGGAAGATTTTATGGTCATTCTAATTACTATTAAGGTCTCACTGTGCACATTATCCAATTAGCATGCATATATCATATAATAGCATACATTCCCATACATCTCATGCATTCATGGATAAGCAATAAATATGGTATGATCATGGACTTTCTAAGGGATTCAATTCTGAGCCACCAAGAATTGAATCAGGGCATTCCTAGGTGCATTTCATTCATTCATTTTACAAGAGTTGCTGAAGGAGTACATAATCAACACTTGATCTTGAATTCCTCCCACTGGTCCCACCAATGCTCTTGACCTCCTTGAACTTCTTGCAATCCAATATTACATAGTAATCCTTGGCATACCAAGGCGAATTTACAAGAACTTAAATAAATGAAATTACAACCCAAAATTTATTACAAACTTAATAATACATGCCCAAAATAAATTAAAATAAATTAATTAATTTACAATCCCAAAGAAATATAAAAGAAATAAATCCAATCACATTGGTCTTTTATAGTCCATGATCATCCATCATGCATATCACTATTTAACAATTAAATAAAACATATATACTTAAATTAAATTGAATATCTCATATTCAACTTAAAAATCCAGATTTGAATATAATTCAAATAAATTTAAAAATTCAGATTTGAATCTCATTCAGACAAATTTAAAAATTCAGATTTGAATCACATTCAAACAACTTTAAAAATTCAGATTTGAATCACATTCAAACATTTTTTAAAAAATCAGATTTGAATCACATTCAAACATTTTTTAAAAAATCAGATCTAAATTTTATTCAATCAATTTTAAAAAATCAGATTTAAATATGATTCAAATAACTTTAAAAATTCAGATTTGAATCACATTCAAACAACTTTTAAAATTCAGATTTGAATCACATTCAAACAATTTTTAAAATTTTGATTTGAATCATAATTTAATTGTGTGATTAAAATTCTAATTAAACAATTTAATTAGACATAGGATGAGCTTTTAGATCATACAACAATTGTAAATTAAAAAGCAAACCTTGCACCACCTTGAAGAACTTTTGTTGCCGCCACCAATGGTGGCTTCACCATGTGTGCCGCCACACCTCCTTTGCAACCAGTAATGGATCAATCATCTCATGATCAAATCACATAATTAAATCATATAATCAGCAATCTAAATGGCAAATATAGTGGCTCTAATACCAATTGAAGGAACGGAAGTGTGAAAAACACAAGTTTATACCATTGAATTCAAAAATTTTCACCTAGGGTCACATGCATCATGCAAGATTTATTTTTATCTATTTGATTTCAATGATAAACAACATATTAAAACTCTTTTAATATGTTTTTGGATCTGTATTTTCTATTTAAGATTTTAAAATTAATCAGATTAATTGTAGAACCCTAGATTAAATCAAGAACGATTACACTAACCTCTTGATGCACTGCAGCATGTCTGCGCCTTTGAGATTCGTCTTCAAGACACCAGATGTTGTCCCTCTAGCTTGTCCACACCAAGAACACCTATGGCAGACCTTGAACAGCTTCTAAAGCTTTTTCTATTAATTAGAAATTCAAGTTATGCCTTTTAAGAGATTAGAGATGTAAACAGGACACTAGAAACAATTTCTAGTGTTCTTAATTCAAGAGATTGATGGCTAATCTCTTTGAATTGATGAGAGATGATGAAGAATAGATGAAAAGCCTCAAAGTGGCGTGACAAAGGAGAGGAGTGGCTGCTGGTTATTTTTCTTTTCATAACAACACTTAAATAGTTAGGTTAACACATTAAACCCTTGCCACATGTCACCTTTTGATTCGCTCTAGGTTTAAGTGACCCAATCACATTGTGCCAAGTGTCAAACCTATATTTAATCTTAATTTTAATCATCTTACATGATTAAAAAACATTTGGCAAGGTTATGTGTAATCCCATGTGTCACCATCTCATGGTGCCACGTGTCACATTGTGAAATGACCAAAATGCCCCTGTGTCTTAATTTTGAGTTCTTAACCCAAAATAATTATTTTTCTTCTTCTAATTAATTTATATCAAATATAAATTAATTAATTAATCTCTATTAATTAATTTCTCATTAATTAAATTCATATTTAAACACTTTAAATATAAATTTAATTTATACTACACATCCAATAATCTAGATTTGGTTTCAAGTCATGCTAGGGACTTTGTAATTTAATTGCAAACCAAACCTATTTAATTAATCAATTAAACTCTTTAATTAATTAATTAAATCATATTTAAATAAGTGATAACTTGTGTATGTGTGTGACTTACTAGGCTCATCACTAATTGGCAATGAGACATGATATCAACTCTTAATATCATCAGAACTCTTTCTTACCATAAATGATTTCTCTAAATCATTTTATGCACCTCATAGACCATGGTTAACACCTGGCATAGCATGCCATGGCCACCCAATTAGTAATAAGGTTTACCTTAAATGAACCTATAATCATATGTTACCATGCACTAGAATCTCTCTGTTACAAAATCCCAACTCAAGCTGGAGTCATGGTTTATGTCAAACTCCATTTGCTATGAATATTATGTTCTCTTTTAATTCCAGTTCTTGATTAAAAGATTTTCTCATCAGAAACTCTTTTCTGAATAAATCTATCTGTCCTGGCCAGGAACTTGAAACATCAAGAACAATTAAATGAACATAGGATTTTATCTCTATTTACTTAGAGGAACAGATTTCATCTTGATCAACACCTACCTCCATATATAACTAGTAGGAGCCAACACATGCCCATATACCCATACATAGTACAAGTATGAAAGCAGTATCAAACTCAAACTATCTATATACAAGATAACTGTGCTATCTCAGGTCTAAAGATTATATGCACTGATATGATTTATGACAAAATATTGACAAGAGTAAACTCCATGTGCTTGTCATAAGTGTCACTGGTTCGGCCTACTTATCATTTATAAGTGCCTATCATATTTGTTATATGGCATGAGACTCACCATTCCATCTTATTTATATCTCATATAAATAACTTGGGAACAAATATGAATACAATCTTTCTGGATAAGTCATGTCCTTATTATGAAGTATCCTCGATTGTGAACCTATTTATGATATTTTGTACTAGAAATATTGTCACTCATATTCTTAACAACTTAAGAATAATATTTCTAACAAAATATCAATGGACCTTTTCTATTACACATAAATATATTATGTAAAAAGAAAAGTGGAAATGCCTTTTATTAATAAAATATGTACAAGATACATACTAAATGATATGCTCTAGGGCATACTACTAACACAAATAGTATAAAATATCAAAATGGGACCTAGTATCCTACCAATGCACTGTAACCTGTGAGGTGACACGGACACTATACAGATCTGTGAACAGGCCTTACCCAGTCTGTGGTTTGCCGGGCTCTCTGTCAGTCTCTCCGAAACCTATGCATGGCAAAAAGCAACGCGCTAAGCAATACTGCTTAGTGGTGTCAATAATAAAATTAAAAAAACTAAAAAGAAATAAATATGCAATATAGGTGTTGATTTTTCATATGGAAAAATTTTTTTTTTTTTGTAATTATTTCTAGTGTTGTTTATATTAGTTATTTACTTAAATTTATCCACTTCCATTTTTTATTGCCCAAGTAACCTATACTGGGTGACTGGACTGGATAAACGGGTCAACTGGCACTGGGTACCAAGTACCTCGAGCCGTCACACCATCGGTCACATAGTGTCTCCCAGTGTGCAATAGAATAGCTGATAAGCAGTAATAAACATTAAGCACAAGGCCAAGTATCATACTAATATCATAATGGCTAAAAGCTATAAAATCATTGAATAGCCACTCAAGCCATAAATCACAGAATGGCGTGATGCCATATGCAGTATTGCTATCAGAACCCTATTGGCATGCCAACCTATCCAAACCAATCTTACTAGGTGTACTAGGGCACATTACAAGAGTATTGATTGAATTTTTGGTGTCTCACGTGTAAGATTATTATTCATTTTACCATTTAGGTCAAAATTGTCACACCCTACTCCTCCGTAAGATGTAATATGATCCCGTAGTACACCTAATAAATTATCGTACTTTGCCTACAGGTAACCCATTAAATATACTACAAGGGATTTTAAATCAATTTTCGTGAAATTTAAAACATCGATTAAAATCTGGTGTTATAAAAATTTTTCAAAATTTCGGCAGAGTGCAGGCTGTATTTTGAGAAAACAGTTCTTCATACCTGAAAAGGAAAACACTCCCAATATGTTTTCTCAAATACAACTCCAATAAACTTCTTCTCATCTCATAATTCAACCTCAATAATCAAATCATTTCATTTTCAAACCAACCTCATCATAAAAGAAATATTTAATTGATTACAAGACTCAAAAATTAATATTACAAAACTATACAGGTAAATGAAATCTCAAATTTACATTACAATAATTTATATTTAATTGCATACCAAAATATTTTACAAGAGTTTTTTATACAACTGCTTAAATAATTTACATACATTTATTTACATGCATACATCAAAACCTATGTACATGGGTATACCTATGATATACCTGGAGCTGATCTGAATGTGTTTTCAAAGAAGCTTACTTAACTGCTCTATGCTCTTTTCACCTGCGACAGCATACAAAGCTATCGCTGAGTGGTGAACTTAGTGGTGTACAACTATAATTTAAAACATAGTACAATATACATTGACAAAATTATAACAATTAATTTGAAAGTCTCAAAATTCAACAAAATTCCAAAAGTCAAAATCTTCATTGCCAATAATATAAATCATTAGTTAAAATGACTTTGAGCAAGAAATTCAATTTATCAAATCACAACTGGACATTCAAAGTAATTCCAGCAATCATGGAAATAAAGATTAATTCCAACAAAATCAATTATGTATAAATCCCATTTGAAATCGAAATTCTTTACTATTCAAAAATCATTCTTTATCTCACTAACTATACAAGACTAATTCGCAAGGGCCATCTTCGGGGTGATTCTAACTCCCTATGGTCGGAGAGGTCGAATCATCGTGCACAGTACACACCATAATAATGAAACTTCAGAAAGGTCCATAACAAATAAAAACTTATATCTAACCTCTAATAAGAGGAGAATCTAAGCCTATGCACGTACCATGGTAATCAAAACAAAGCTAACTCCATTGTCTCCTCAACAAATGAGAGAGACGGGTAATAACCTAGTCAAGCATCTATAGTGAGATATAAAACAATATCATTAATCTCTTTATCCTTTTTGTGAGCATAAATCAAAATACAATTTGATTCAAAGTTAATTCCAATATTCAATAATTTTTATACTCATCACAATTCAAAACATAAATTTGCATTTTTCCATGCAAATTGCCCATCACAATTCAAAACATATTCTATCACAATTTTCCAAAACATAATTTATTCAATCCACAACAATGCTTAATACTTGTTGAAATACTATTTCACAAAGCTAAATTCATACATAATATAACAATTTCAATAATCATTGAATTAAATCCAATACTTGATAAACATAATACATAAGGAAAATACGTCATTTAGTCATATGAAATATTATGAACAAAAGCAATTAAAAACTAGTTGTGCACAAACCTCTGATGAGTCGCCTCTTGGCCTTGACTCAGTGGGTCTTTTCCTTTCCCAGTGTCTTTTCTAACTGAAACACATAATTTAAAGTGTTTCAGTACTCATTTAAATTGTTTCTAATAATAAGGTTCAATAATTAAATTTTATTAATACTATTCCTTTCATTAGTTAACCTAGAATGTTGACCTTTAATGCACACTAGGTGAATTAGTATTAATGTCACTAATATGTTCCATTTTTCATTCCTTGCATGTTGATATATGTTGCCAATTTCATTTCAAAGCTTATTGCATTTTACTGTAATTATTCAGATTTCATAGCCAATGTTTACTGTCTATTGGACCAAGCTACAGTGTAAATTTAATAGATTTCTCTTCATTAAATTGTTTCTTATTGTGCCTTCTTTAATTTCCTTTTTGAGTCATGTCATTTGGATTTTTATAACTCAAGTTATGGTCAATTGATGATAACTAGGTCAATTCTGAATTTTGGTTCCCTTACTAGGCAGTTTTAGTATTACACTTTGCAAATTTTATTTGAGTAGGTTACTGCCATATTTAGGTCTATTACTCCACATAGGATATGTTACCCTATGTCTTATGGTCACTAAGAATTTTTTATTGTAATTTTTCAAGTCATGTAAAGTTGCTTATGGTCAAGTTATTAGACTGAACTCAATTGTCTTATAGTGACAGGATGTTCAACTAGGGCAGTAGCTTTGACCCAACATTTGAGCTTCTTACATTCATAAGGTGAGGGAGAAGTCAAAAAAAAAGTTGAAGGTCTATTTCTTAGCTTTGTAAAATGGTATGGCTCATTCTGTTTGAAGACTTCTAATGGGAGTTATACTTAAAAAACTTTACTGGAGTTAATGGTCATTTGAACCATTTTAAGATTTGGTGTGCCAACTTAATCAAGTTAATTGACCTAGTTCCCTAGGTTTCTGGGTTTTGGTCAAAATACCATTATTGTAGGCCTATGTCTTAGTGAAAATTTGGCACTGGTTTTAGGGCATTTGGAATTATATGGACCAAGTTATGGTCATTTTACTATTGCTGGTCAAATTGCACTTATATTGCAAAGTTTAGGTCATTTTTAGGTCAAAGTCAATTCGGCCAGTTTTTGTAACCCAACTTGTGCAAGCATTTTGACTTGGTTCTGGTCATTTATGGGCTTTGGTGTCTTCATAAGAGTTTTAGCTCTATGTCTAAGCTTACCATGGTATAAATTTAAGCTCATTTGGACATGTTTTAAGTGAGTTATGGCCAAAATACTGACTACTATTTATATGGTCAAAATTTTGAGTTTTCATGTCATGCAATTCTGGATTTGGTCATTCCTTTAGGTCACTTCTAGGCAGAATTTTGGAGATTTTTCTACATGAAAGTTGGCCTATTTTATGTCTAGTTTTACCGCCAATTGGCCTCATACCAATTGGGGTCACACAAATTCACTTATAACCTAAAATGCATACTGCCCTTACTAATCACACTTTGCATTGAAAAATGGCACTTCTAATGGACATCATTCACTTTACAATTTGGTCAATTGTCCAACAACAACCCAATGTAATCAAACATCCAATAATAACTCAATTCCATTAAATCAATTGTCCACAACAACTCAATTTAAGTCAAATATCCAACAACACTTAATCAATTAAATCAATATCCAACACTTATGCAAATCTTCAAACTCTAATCAATTGATCAAAACCACTAATGTACATTCCATTAACTCATAATCAACATTAATATACATGATAATAAGGCCTTCCTAAGCACTTTAATGACTTCATAGTGACTTCATAACCTTACTTAAAATACACAATTCAAACATACGCATGTTAATTAAACTCTTATACATTTAAGCACTTTAATCAACACCTCAAATCACTATTTATATGAAGAAATAATTCATACTCCCATGGACATGAGGGCTACCAAATTGGAGACTTGTCAACACTTAACAATTTCTTCAAATTCATTTATATTCCTACTCACCATAACCTCAATTACAAGTTTAATGAAGCAAGTAAGGAAAATAAGCACTTACCTCTTTTGAAGCTTGTCGAAACTTCCCCAAAACCTTTCTTTCTTGCTCCCTATCTCTTCCCCAAGCTGTATGGACCAACTTTAGTGAAGGATAATGGAAGAAAATTTGCTTGGATCATGGAGAGAGAGAGCTTGGCCATGGCTGGCCATGGATGAATTTGAATGGGAAATGGAATTCGGCCAAATGATGATGTGAAGAAGAAGAAGGTGAAAGTGGAGAAATCTGTCCACCTTGGGTTTTATATAGGTCCATTAAATAATACTTAGTGGAGCACAAATGATAACTAAAAGATTAATTAATCCAAGATTCCTAAAATTGCAATTATGCCCTCAATCTTTCACTATTTATATTATATTCCCAATTTCTTATTTTCATGGCATTTTTAAAATTTAATACCACTTATTTCTCATGGAAAATTAGGTCAAAAGTCCACTCTAGGTGTCAAATGACCAAAATGCCCCTTTTCGGGTTGTATTTCGAATTTTTTGGTACTACCGATTTACTCCTTGTATAGTCGATTCCTTTAATTTTCTTTTTTCATTTATACTAACTTATTAATTTTTCTTTGAGATTTTCAATGTCAATTGCACCTCAGTAGACCTTTAATTATGTTCTGAAAATATTTTCCTGAGTTCCCCGTGGTCCAAGGCTAGTCAACGGTCATTGCCGTAACTTCCCAGTGCGGTCACCCATTGCTTCGGTGCTGGCTCATTTAACCTAGTTTCATTTCCTCTATTTTATTTTTTGTTAATTTTTCTTCTATTTTCTTTTTATTTATTTCATCATTTTATACCTGTTTATTATCACTGAAGTGTAGTTCCAGACATCCTGACTTGTCTGGACAGACATTAGGTCACCGGAGTAGTCGAATGTACGGACTACGTAAAGTGAGGGCATTACAATTCTTCCCCTCTAAATAAAAATTTCGTCCTCGAAATTTATCGGATTCATATAATTGATATCGTTATCTCATAATTTTACTCTCTCTCCCATCATTGTGTCCTTTGCCTTTTGTGTTTCCTCGAAATTTATCGGATTCATATAATTGATATCGTTATCTCATAATTTTACTCTCTATCCCATCATTGTGTCCTTTGCCTTTTTTGTTTCCACTCATGAAATTGTCTTATTCATTAGTTCCTCGATTTCTCATGCTAGAATCCTTACTAGTCCTTTCGTCTCCTTTACTTACTCCAATCCTATTAACTTGCCCTCGTCTAGGTATTCTACATTTATCTCACACAAATGTCTCAAATGCTTAAATCATTTCTTTCTGACAAAAATATCAAAATAACTATAAGACTCCATATCGAGGTCTAGATATCTTCATCCTCAAGGTATTCTTTTTAATTTATAATCATGCTAAAATCTCTAATTTTATAGTAATTCCTGTCGTATCGGTAGCTCACATTAGTGCAACCGAGTCACTGACTAATAGTGACCTTTCGATATGTTAGTTTTAAAGTTTTCAATTTCAAACTAAAATTTTCACATTTATTTCCCGTAACAGTACTCTTCTGTACAAAATCAAAGACTACTTACAAACATCCTTGTCTTGGTGTACCACGAGGAAGTACATATCTCTACACAATAATCTCATGTTGGTACTGTAATCTGCAGCTTACAATACAAACATCGAGAACATTATATAGTCACTAGGTTATAACCTCATGGACTAGGTTTTCTAACATCTTCTCCTTCTCGAATCCACTAATATCCTAAACCTTTTTTTGATTATAATATCCATTAATAATTACTAACTGTAACATCTTTGCCCTCTTCTAGAGCAAGTCTATTACTGCAACTTACTTTTAGGTCCTCTTGCCTTACATTAAGTAGGATTGCCAATTGGCTTTATAATTTATGGTGTTTTAGAAAATACCTTTAGCTGAAAATTCTTTCAAAATTAATGTCAATCATACTTGTTATCATAGTTTTTATCCTAAAGGACTAGTCACTAATGCATCAAAATTTATTCCCCTGTAAAGGAATAGCAACAGACCATATAATTCTAACACTAACATACAAATAAGTAGTGCTGGGATCAAAGAATAACTAATTATTTTTTTCAAAAATTAAGAACTTACCAGTAGCTACATCCAAAGCTTCTGCTCTTTCTCCTTGGTGTATAGTGGACACTTTGACTAGTGCTCTACTATATTCGGGTTGATTCACTGTGTTATGGTTGTGAGGAGTACCAACTTTATTTTTATCTCGACTTTGACCGACTGTCTATGAACTCTAGAGAGCATATCGAGGTGCTCTAGTACAATCTCTAGCGAAATGTCCATGTTCACCACAATTATAGCAGGCTCCAGTGGCCTTACGATAAATACCCCCATATAGTTTGCCACAAGAGTTACAGATATGAGGAGGATAGGAACTTTTGGTTGTTCGACAACTAGGTCTTGGTGGTCTCTGCCCTGATGATCTGCCTCTGTCATATCCCTAAGCTCGGGGCTTCTCAAATTCTTTTCTCTTCCCCAAATCACTGCTTGAGCTCTGAGCCATAGGTTTCTCCCTATTCTCTATTTCACACTGCCCTTGTTGGGGTTGGGTTTGTGCTTGAGCTTGAGCTGACAGTGTATCAGCCATTTGTTGAAAGAAAGTGGCCATTTGCTGGGCCATTTATGCAGTAATTTGTACAGGTGGGGCTGGTAAAGTAGAGCTTCCGACTCTCTGAGGGGCTGGGGCCTCGGGCCTCACTTTGTACTTTCGCTGTCACAGACTGTTCTATTGTCTCGTCCTTCTCTTTCATATCTTTTCATAGGACTTTCTATTTACTGTACAACCAACACAAGGAGATTTCTCTCCATTAGTTCATATTTATGATGCAAATGTACTATATGTATCAAACATTTGAGCAGTAATATTTACCGATAAAAAGATTTCAAATTCACAGTTCAAAATTTACTTTAAAACCATTGCTCTAATACCACTAAACATGTCACACCCTACTTCTTCGTAAGATGTAACATGATCCCGTAGTACACCTAATGAATTGCTATACTTCGCCTACCGGTAACCCATTAAATATACTACAAGGGATTTTAAATCAATTTTTGTGAAATTTAAAACATCGATTAAAATCTAGTGTTATAAAAAATTTTCAAAATTTTGGCAGAGTGCCGGCTGTATTTTGAGAAAACATTTCTTCAAATGTGAAAAGGAAAACACTCCTAATATGTTTTCTCAAAAACAACTCCAATAAACTTCTTTTCATCTCATAATTCAACCTTAATAATCAAATCATTTCATTTTCAAACCAACCTCATCACAAAAGAAACATTTCATTGATTACAAGACTCAAAAATTAATATTACAAAACTATACAGGTAAATGAAATCTCAAATTGATATTACAATAATTTACATTTAATTAAATACTAAAATATTTTACAAGAGTTTTTATACAACTGCTCAAATAATTTGCATACATATATTTACAAGCATACATCAAAACCTATGTATATGGGTATACCTGTGATATACTTGGAGCTGATCTGAATGTTTCTTCAAAGAAGCTTACTCAACTGTTCTATGCTCTTTTCACCTGCGACAGCATATAAAGCTACCATTGAGTGGTGAACTCAGTGGTGCACAACTATAATTTAAAACATAGTACAATATACATTGACAAAATTATAACAATTAATTTGAAAGTCTCGAAATTCAATAAAATTTCAAAAGTCAAAATCTTCATTGCCAATAATATAAGTCATTAGTTAAAATGACTTGGAGCAAAAAATTCAATTTATCAAATCACAACTGGACATTTAAAGTAATTCCAGCAATCATGGAAATAAAGATTAATTCCAACAAAATCAATTATGCATAAATCCCATTTGAAATCGAAATTTTTACTATTCAAAAACCATTCTTTATCTCACTAACTATGCAAGAATAATCCGCAGGGGCCATCTTCGGGGTGATTCTAACTCCCTATCGTCGGGGAGGTCGAATCATCGTGCACAGTACACACCACAATAATGAAACTTCCGAAAGGGCCATAACAAATAAAAACTTAGATCTAACCTCTAATAAGAGGAGAATCTAAGCCTATGCACGTACTATGGGAATCAAAATAAAGCTAACTCCATTGTCTCCTCAACAAATGAGAGAGACGGGTAATAACCTAGTCAAGCATCTATAGTGAGATATAAAACAATATCATGAATTTCTTTATCCTTTTTATGAGCGTAAATCACAATGCAATTCGATTAAAAGTCAATTCCAATATGCAATAATTTTTATGCTCATCACAATTCAAAACATAAATTTGCATTTTTCCATGCAAATTGCCCATCACTATTCAAAACATATTCTATCACAATTTTTCAAAACATAATTTATTCAATCCACAACAATGCTTAATACTTGTTGAAATACCATTTCACAAAGCTAAATTCATACATACTATAACAATTTCAATAATCATTGAATTAAATCCAATACTTGATAAACATAATACACAAGGAAAATACGTCATTTAGTTATATGAAATATTCTGAACAAAAGCAATTAAAAACTAGTTGTGCACAAACCTCTGATGAGTCGCTTCTTGGCCTTGACTCAGTGGGTCTTTTCCTTTCCCAGTATCTTTTCTGACTGAAACACACAATTTAATGTGTTTCAGTACTCATTTAAATTGTTTCTAATAATAAGGTTCAATAATTAAATTTTATTAATACTATTCCTTTCATTAGTCAACCTAGAATGTTGACCTTTAACGCACACTAGGTGAATTAGTTTTAATGTCACTAATATGTTCCATTTTTCATTCCTCGCATGTGACACCCCTTAGCCATCTATAATGTAGCCGAGCAAGTTATGCCACTCAGTGTGCCGGAGCACCAATTTATGTTTCTATTACAATTTATCCCTTTATAATTCATTTATTTTCAATTTTGATAAATCTGAATTTATCCGCAAATTTTATAGAAAATCTGGCAAAGTGCCGGCTGTAAATTAGAAAAACAGTTCTTCTGAACCTGTTTAAAAACACTTCCAAAATAATTTCCAAATCCAAAGTCCATTATACCCATTCAAGTCAATCTCAAAATCTCAATCTCAAATCACAATACTATTTTCAAAACTTTTCTGTTCACTTCATCATTTGAAGCATATTCACAAATAATTCTCAACGTTTCATTTATCAACATACATAATGCAGAAAACCTCAATAATATGAAATTTCATATATTTACATTAATACATAATTACAGGAGTTTATAGTTACAATCCAAACTAATACAAAATGCAAAATATAAAAGGGCCACCTATAGTCCTAATGTCCTACCATATGCAGTGCAGATATGAGGTGACTCTGGACCCCGGATGCAGCTCTGAAGGCTCACCCCATCTGATGTCTGCTGGGCTCCCCAGCTAGGTCTCCAGTACCTGCGCGTGGCAAAAGCGACGCGCTAAGCAATTCTGCTTAGTGGTGACAATATAAAATAATATAAAATAACATAAAATAAAACGAATATGCAGAATGTGTGTTTATATTTTTGGTAAACTTAACTTCTGATATTATTTGCATTATTATTTGATTAAACTTTGGTAAGATTTATTATCATTGCCCGAGTAACCCATATTAGTTGACTGCACTGGATAAACGGGTAAACTGGCACTGGGTACTAAGTACCTCGGACCATCACACCATCGGTCACATTGTGCCTCCCGGTGTGCAACAGAACAGCTAATAGGCTGTAATAATTATGAGGGTTAAAACCTAAGTGTAATAATTCAAATACCATAGCCAAAGGCTATTATGTCACAGAATGGCATGGGAGCCATGAAACACAGAATGGCATGAAGCTATATACAGTACTGCTAACAAAACCCTATTGGCATGCCAAGCTATCCAAACCAATATTGTTAGGTATACTAGGGCATTTTACACTTTTGAGTTTTTACAATTTTTGAATTTCAAGTTTTGGTGCTACTATTCACTTCATTAGTCAACCAAAATGTTGAATTTTGCATAGACAATAGGTACATTGGTTTTAATACTCCCAACATATCACATTTTGCATTCAAAATTTGTTGGTATTGGTTGTCCATACCATTTCTAAGCTTAATGCTAATTGAGCAAAATTTTCAATTTTCATGCTTCATTTTTACTGTTCCATTGGTTATTTTTGCAGTGGGAATTTGGCAAAATGATCAACATGAAAGTTGTTCCTTATTTTGTCTAGTTGAATTTCCTCTTTTGAATCACTCTATTTGGAGTTTTGTAGCTCAAGTTGTGGTCCAAAAACCATAACTGGCCGGATTGAAATTCTGTCTAGAATTTATGGACTGACCATATCTACAGTGCAATGAATAGTTACTGCAACTCACTTGTTGGATAGGTTCTAGTCATAATTTGGGTTAGGTTTCTTCATGAAAGTTGTTGTTCTATATCTCAGATTGTTGCTGGTAAAATTTCAGGTCAATTGGACCATTCTACACTGAGTTATGGCTAAATGACCAAATACTGTTCATTTGGTCATTTTGCCCAGGCAGACTACAGATCACCCGAATTAGGGCAAGCTTTTGGTCCACTTGGTTTAGTTTTATGGGCATGGTTTCTTCACCAAATTTGTGCCATTATGTGTCTAGTTTCATGTCCAATTGGCCTTGCACCAATTGAACCTCTACAATTCAAGTTATGGTTGTCCAAACCTGCTAGACTCATATCCAATTTTGTAGGTCACCTAGGGCAGCCACACTAAACCCAAATCCCATCACTAAACAAACTCCATTTTTTATTCAAACCAAACCAAGTGGTCACTAATTAACCATTAAAACCTACTTCCATCATCACATGGTCAAAGTCCCATTTTTCCACCCCAAACCCTAATTACCACACATGCATTTTCACTTCATTTCATCAATCCTCTTAGTAAATACATGTTGTGGGCAGCCATAATAGTCTTTTAACTTCATTAAACTCAACACAATCAAACCCTAACCATGGCTGTCGAAAATCTTGGGTTTAAATACAAATGGTATTCAACAAATTTTCTTTATAATTTACACTCATTCAAAGTCCTTAACATGAATTTAAAGTAAAATTCATGGTTAGGTCACTAACCTCAAAGAAGTGAGATTTTCCCACTTGCTAAAGCTCTTGTTTTCCTCTTCTTTTTGCTCCCAAAAGATTTATCAAGGTGTAAGAGCAAGTTTTTGTGTTGAGAAGTTTAAGTTTTAATGGATGGAAACCCAAGAAATCAAGCTTGGTAAAGCTTGGTTATGGAGGGCAAAGGGGGCGGCAAGGAAGGAGAGAAGAAGATAAAAGAGTTCTAATTTTTTTTTTTTGTTTCCTTTTCTAGCCCATTCTACCTCTTTTAAATAGAGTTATGCCATGTGTCAAGATTGGGTTGGTTGGGAGATTTTTAATGACATCATTATGATGTCATAAGTCCATTTTCTTTCATTTTCTCTCCATTTCTTGTCTATTTAATTGCAATTAAATTTTTAATAATATTTATTCATATTTTATGTTATATAAATTATTTATTTAACTGGACAAGTTGGCCCAAAAATCATTTCTGAAGACGAAATGACCAAAATGCCCTCCGTTTGGCTTAACGGGCCAAAATTGTCTATACCGATTGAAAAATTTTTCTAAGTATTTTCTTGGCATTCTAATGCCATAAGAACCTCAATGACCCTTCTCTGGAGTCCCAAGAACTGTTTTATAATTTTTCATAAAATTTTTTTCTTATTAATATTTGAGTTAATTTTTTTTTGGTTCCTCACTTTAGTTTAAATATTTTTCCGAACGTTCTAGCTGTCCGGACCGACATTGGTCACTGGAACAGTAGACTGTACGGACTAGCTAAAATGAGGATGTTACATCGCAAGTTGATATATGTTGCCAATTTTATTTCAAAGCTTATTGCATTTTACTGTAATTATTCAGATTTCATAGCCAATGTTTACTATCTATTGGTCCAAGCTACAATGTAAATTTAACAAATTTCTCTTCATTAAATTGTTTCTCATTGTGTCTTCTTTAATTTCCTTTTTGAATCATGTCATTTGGATTTGTATAACTCAAGTTATGGTCAATTGACCATAACTAGGTGAATTCTGAATTTTGGTTTCCTTACTAGGCAGTTCTAGTATTACACTTTGCCAATTTTATTTGAGCAGGTTGCTGCCATATTTAGGTCTATTACTTTTAATAGGATATGTTACCTTATGTCTTATGATCACTAAGAATTTTTTATTGTAATTTTTCAAGTCTTGTAGAGTTACTTATGGTCACGTTATTGGACTGAACTCAATGGTCTTATAGTGACAGGATGTTCAACTAGGGCAGTAGTTTTGACCCAACATTTGAGCTTCTTACATTCATAAGGTGAGGGAGAGGTCCAAAACAAAGTTCAAGGTCTATTTCTTAGCTTTGCAGAATGGTATGGCTTATTTTGTTTGAAGACTTCTAGTGGGAGTTATACTTAAAACACTTTGCTGCAGTTAATGATCATTTGAACCATTTCCAGATTTGGTATGCCAATTTAATGAAGTTAATTGACCTAGTTCCCTAAGTTTCTGGGTTTTGGTCAAAATACCATTATTATAGGCCTATGTCTTATGAAAATTTAGCACTGGTTTCAGGGCATTTGGAATTATATTGACCAAGTTATGGTCATTTTACTATTGCTGGTCAAGTTGCACATATATTGCAAAGTTTAGGTCATTTTTAGGTCAAAGTCAATTCAGCCAGTTTTTGTAACCCAACTTATGCAAGCATTTTTAGTTTTGGTCATTTCTGGGCTTCGGTGTCTTCATAAGTTGAACCTGTTTTGAGTGAGTTATGGCCAAAATACTGACTACTGTTCATATGGTCAAAATTCTGGGTTTTCATGTCATGCAATTCTAGATTTGGTCATTATTTCATGTCACTTCTAGGCAGAATTTTGGCAAGTTTTCTACATGAAAGTTGGCCTATTTTATGTTTAGTTTTACCTCCAATTGGCCTCATACCAATTAGGGTCACACAAATTCACTTATAACCTAAAATGCATACTGCCCTTACTAACCACACTTTGCATTGAAAAATGGCACTTCTAATGGACATCATTTACTTTACAATTTGGTCAATTGTCCAACAACAATCCAATGTAATCAAATATCTAGTAATAACTCAATTCCATTAAATCAATTGTCCCACGACAACTCAATTTAAGTCAAATATCCAGCAACACTTAATTCAATTAAATCAATATTCAACACTTATACAAATCTTCAAACTCTAATCAATTGATCAAAACCACTAATGTAAATTCCATTAACTCATAATTAACATTAATATACATGATAATAAGGCCTTCCTAAGCACATCAAGGCTGCCCAAATTGGTACATATGCTTCAACTTCCATAGTGACTTCATAACCTTACTTCAAATACACAATTCAAACATACACATGTTAATTAAACTCTTATACATTTAAGCACTTTAATCAACACCTCAAATCACCATTTACATGAAGAAATAATTCATACTCCCATGGACATGAGGGCTGCCAAATTGGAGACTTGTCAACACTTAACAATTTCTTCAAATTCTTTCATATTCCTACTCACCATAACCTTAATTGCAAGTTTAATGAAGCAAGTAAGGAAAATAAGCACTTACCTCTTTTGAAGCTTGTCCAAACTTCACCAAAACCATTCTTTCTTGCTCCCTATCTCTTCCCCAAGCTGTATGGACCAACTTTAGTGAAGGATAATGGAAGAAAATTTGCTTGGATCATGGAGAGAGGGAGCTTGGCCATGGATGGCCATGGATGAATTTGAATGGGAAATGGAATTCGGCCAAATGAAGATGTGAGGAAAAAGAAGGTGAAAGTGGAGAAATCTGTCCACTTTGGGGTTTATATGTAACACTCCCATTTGTATAGCCTAGTATATTTCGCTGTTCCGGTGACCGGAGTCAGTCCGGGCAATTAAGGAGATTAGAACCACACTTAAGACAACTAGAGAAGCCATAAACACAAATAATTAGTAATGTCCAATTAGTTAAGTATAAATAAGAAAAACAGAACATAAGAAGTTAAACGAGCCTAGAGTCACAACGATGGGTGACCTCTTCGGGAATGACTGCGAAGTTGATTTAAAGTCAAATTTCGAACCGTAAAATGTGACACTGCGGTCCTTAGGACCCTTATAAACACAGTGGAAAAGAGAAAATCACGAAAAAGAACTGTTAAGCCAGTCAAATAATTAGGTCAGGGAGCCGAAAGAAATATGGAATTAATTACAAACTGGGATGAACCGGCGAGGGACAATTTGGTCAATTGACCCCGAGAGCTGACTCCTAACCTAACTGTCAAATAAAATCAGAGAAAATAAAATTTTAGAATCGAGAATTAAATTAAAGAACTAATAGAAAACTTAAAAAAAAAAAAAAAGAAGAAAATGGAAAAGTCAAAAGGTGATGACATCATGCATGATGCCATAAAGAATATAATTAATTAATTTATTTATTTAGATTTTTGGTCTTCGTAAAGAGATAAAAAGACAAAAGAAAAGAAAACAAAAAAAAAAAATCCATTTGGTCATCTTTTCCCTTGAAGCCGCCCACCTCTATCCCTTAGCTCTCTCCCTCAAACTCCATTAGAACTCTTAAGTCAAGCTTCATAAACCTTCAATTCCACCATAAAAATCTTACTCTCCAATATTAATTCTTGTAGTTAGACCTAGATAAGGAGCTTGACAACAAAAAGAAAAAGAAAGGAAGGAGTTTTGAAGAAAAGGAAATTCTGCACAAAAAGGTTAGTAATCAAATTTGATAAATTGAGTTTGATCCTTACATTTCTAACTTATTTAGCTTGTAAATATGTTTATAATGAAAAGAAAAAATTGTGAGGGACCATTACTGAATTTCGGCCAGCATAAGGGGGAGGGTGATTTGCATGAATTGAATAGTTTGAATGGGCATATAAACCTTAGTTAGTTGAATGACTATGGTTAAAGGCATGGAATCAAGTAAATGCAAAAATTAGTGTGAATTAGGGTTTGGACATTAGGGCTTAGGAACCAAAAATGTGAAGAAGTGCTAAATGATGTCTTTTACATAGTTTAAGGAAATAAATGGTCATTTGTGACCCAATTAAGTGTGTTAGAAGTGTTTGAATCAAAGCCAAATTCGGATTGGGTATGCACCATGACCAAAAGTCAATTTTGAGGGACCAAAAATGGTATTTTACAAGTCCAATTGGTATGGGACCAATTGGGAATGAAAATAGGCACTAAATGACATAATTTTCATTTAGGAAGCATGCCCAAAACGTGACCAAAGCCTAGTGAACAAATTGACCAAATTTAGAAAATTACAGGCTGCCCTGTGTAAACTGACAAAATAAACAGTGTGGTCATAACTCTAGCTAGGCAGGTCAAAATGACCTAAAATTTTACCAGTGGTTAGATGAGATATAGACCTAAAACTTTCATGAAGAACACAAACCCAAATTATGCAATTAACCCAATCAAATTATTGAGCAAATTTGAGTTACTGAATCTACAAAACTGCAGATTTGCCATATGAATAGTAAAGTTTCAATGGCTATAACTCTCTCTAGAAAACTCCAATTTAGGTGATTCTTGAACCGATGGAAACCTAATACATAGTAGAACATTTCATATGAAGAAAATTAGACCAAATTATGGACTTAACTTTATCAAATTGCTAAATGAAGTTGGAGCAATAAATTTGCAGAACTAAATTCTGCAGCATGAACAGTAACTGTATTTTGGCTATAACTTGAGCTACAAAACTCCAATTGGGGTAATTAAAAAAGGAGAATAAACTTAAGACAATAGGGAACATTTTCTATGAAGAAAGGTTTGCCAAATTCTAACAGTAAAAGGACCAATGAAACAGTGTAACTTAAGACTCTAAAACTAAAAATTGGCAATTTTGCCTAAAAGACCTAAGTTTTGAGAAAATGACCAAAACCAATAAGTTTGGTGACCAAAATGTGGTGTGTGGGTGAAGTTGGAATTCCCATACCTATTAAGCCTTAGAAAGTCAACAATTTGACTTGAATAGTGTAATGAATTGTAACCCGAAACATAAAATTTCAAGAACGTCGAGTTTAGCACGTTAGAGCTAGGTAAAAGTGAAGCTACATTTATTTTGGATTATGTTAAGTTATAGTACTGAAACATTGTAAAATTGTGTGTTTCAGTTGAAAAGAATACCAAGAAAGAACCCGAGGAACCGAGTCAAGGCCAAGAGGCAACTCGCTTGAGGTTTGTGCACAACATCACTATGCTTTAAAATTCATTGATAAAGTGAATGAAATATGCAATTTTACTTTTGCTTTGAATTGTTGAAAGTTTATTGTGACCTTATTTATGATGTTTTGATTTAAATTGTGAAAGTTATTGTGTATATTTGAAATGACAATGTTTAGCAAATTGTTAAGATAAGTTTTGAAACCACAGTGTCATGACCATATATTTGAACACCTCACTAGCACGACTAGTGGGGGTAATTAGTTTCGAATTTTGATTCCTTCTCTGGAGAAGTGTTGAGGTGTGCCAGTAGAAGAGGATGTGAATGGATATCCATATATTTGAGCTAGCTAGCCTTGTGATGTGATTTCTCTTTAGCCTCTGGCTATTGAGATTCTATTTGTTTCGAATGACATGATCTAACTGTGGGTTTTATGAAATGTGATTTGATACTTCAAAATGAAATTGTTTGGGATTAAAATCTCATAAATTATGTTTTGTGTTTAACTCGCATGCTCAGTTCAAATTTTGAATAAATGTGGTTTTATTTCTGCATAAAGATTATTTTAGTATGTTGTGCACCACTGAGTCCTAGTACTCAATGATAGCTTTTATTGCTATCGCAGATATAGAGACTAGAGGAGTAGCAAACTGAGCTGCTGAGAATTGAGGATTTATCAGCTTGAAGTCATCGGGTATAATTTATACCCTAACTGTAAATATTTCTTTTGACGTATGTATTGCACATAAATGTATGGACATGTAAAATGGGTCTTGAGTAGCTTGTACAAAGTTTGTATGAAGTTTGTAATGAAAATTTAGTTTGAATTTCCTTTGATGTAAATTTTGTAATGATGTATATATAAATTGTTTTGTCTCTAATGAAATATGAGTAGAACTATTTTATTTAATTTGAATGAGACAAATTGCTAGTATTTTGAGGATTATTCAATTTTGGAAATTGAGAAATGTTGATTGTGAAATCTTGAGATTTGAGATTGATTGAGAGTTTGAAGTAGTGGTTGAGAAAAATTTTTAGAAGTGCTTTTTTACAGGTATTTGAAGAACTGTTTTCTCAAAATACAGACGGAACTCTGTCAAAATTTTTATAAAATTTGCAGAAAATTAAAATGGGCCAACAGTTTTAACTAGTTTTTAATTTCAATTAAATGTTTTAAATACCTATTAGAAAATTCTCACCACTTAACAAAAGTAAAAAAATTGTTTTAAAATCCCTTGTAGGGTACTTAATGAGTTATCGGTAGGCGAAGTGCGGTAGTTCATTAGGTATTCTACGGGATCATGTTATGCCTTGTAGAGGGGTAAGGTGTGACAATAGGTCCATTAAATAATACTTAGTGGAGCACTAATGATAACTAAAAGATTAATTAATCCAAGATTCCTAAAATTGCAATTATGCCCTCAATCTTTCACTATTTATATTATATACCCAATTTCTTATTTTCATGGCATTTTCAAAATTTAATACCACTTATTTCTCATGGACATTTAGGTCAAAAGTCCACTCTAGGTGTCAAATGACCAAAATGCCCCTCTTTGGGTTGTATTTCGAATTTTTTGGTACTACCGATTTACTCCTTGTACAGTCGATTTCTTTAATTTTCGTTTATCATTTATACTAACTTATTAATTTTTCTTTGACATTTCCAATGTCAATTACACCTCAGTAGACCTTTAATTATGTTCTGAAAATATTTTCCCGAGTTCTCCGTGGTCCAAGGCTAGTCAACAGTCGTCGTCGTAACTTCCCAGTGCGGTCACCCATTGCTTCGGTGTCGGCTCATTTAACCTAGTTTCATTTCCTCTCATTTATTTTTCCTTAATTTTTCTTATGTTTTCTTTCTATTTATTTCCTCATTTTATGCCTGTTTATTATCAATGAAGTGTAGTTCCAGACATCTTGACTTGTCTGGACCGACATTAGGTCACCTAAGTAGTCGAATGTGTAGACTACGTAAAGTGAGGGTATTACAATTCTTCCCCTCTAAATAAAAATTCCGTCCTCGAAATTTATCGGATTCATATAATTGATATCGTTATCTCATAATTTTACTCACTCTCCCATCATTGTGTCCTTTGCCTTTTGTGTTTCCACTCATGAAATTGTCTTATTCATTAGTTCCTCGATTTCTCATGCTAGAATCCTTACTAGTCCTTCCGTCTCCTTTACTTACTCCAATCCTGTTAACTTGCCCTCGTCTAGGTATTCTACATTTATCTCACACAAATGTCTCAAATGCTTAAATCATTTCTTTCTGACAAAAATATCAAAATAACTATAAGACTCCATATCGAGGTCTAGATATCTTCATCCTCAAGGTATTCTTTTTAATTTATAATCATGCTAAAATCTCTAATTTTATAGTAATTCCTATCGTATCGGTAGCTCACATTAGTGTAACGGAGTCACTGACTAATAGTGACCTTTTGATATGTTAGTTTTAAAGTTTTCAATTTCTAACTAAAATTTTCACATTTATTTCCCGTAATATTACTCTTCTGTACAAAATCAAAGACTACTTACAAATATCCTTATCTTGGTGTACCACGAGGAAGTATGTAGCTCTACACAATAATCTCATGTTGGTACTGTAATCTGCAGCTTACAATACAAACATCGAGAACATTATATAGTCACTGCGTTATAACCTCATGGACTAGGTTTTCTAACATCTTATCCTTTTCGAATCCACTAATATACTAAACCTATTTTGATTTCAATATCTATTAATAATTACTAACTGTAACATCTTTACCCTCTTCTAGAGCAAGTCTTTTACTGTAACTTACTTTTAGGTCCTCTTGCCTTACATTAAGTAGGATTGCCAATTAGCTTTATAATTTATGGTGTTTTAGAAAATACCTTTAGCTGAAAATTCTTTCAAAATTAATGTCAATCATACTTGTTATCGTAGTTTTTATCCTAAAGGACTAGTCACTAATGTATCAAAATTTATTCCTCTGTAAAGGAATAGCAACAGACCATATAATTCTAACACTAACATATAAATAAGTAGTGCTAGGATCAAAGAATAACTAATTATTTTTTTCAAAAATTAAGAACTTACCAGCAGCTACATCCAAAGCTTCTGCTCTTTCTCCTTGGTGTACAGTGGACGCTCTGACTAGTGAGCTACTATATTTGGGTTGATTCACTGTGTTATGGTTGTGAGGAGTACCAACTCTATTTTTATCTCGACTCTGACCGACTGTCTATGAACTCTGGAGAGCAGATCGAGGTGCTCTAGTACAATCTCTAACGAAATGTCCATGTTCACCACAATTATAGCAAGCTCCAGTGGCCTTACGACAAATAACCCTATGTAGTTTGCCATAAGAGTTACAGATACGAGGAGGATAGGAACTTCTAGTTATTTGACGACTAGGTCTTGGTGGTCTCTGCCCTGATGATCCGCCTCTGTCATATCCCTGAGCTCGGGGCTCCTCAAATTCTTTTCTCTTCCCCAAATCACTGCTTGAGCTCTGAGCCATAGGTTTCTCCCTATTCTCTATTTTACACTGCCCTTGTTGGGGTTGGGTTTGTGCTTGAGCTTGAGCTGACAGTGTATCAGCCATTTGTTGAGAGAAAGTGGCCATTTGCTGGGCCATTTGTGCAGTAATTTGTACAGGTGGGGCTGCTAAAGTCGAGCTTTCGACTCTCTGAGGGGCTGGGGCCTCACTTTGTATTTCCGCTGTCACAGACTGTTCTATTGTCTCATTCTTCTCTTCCATATCTTTTCACAGGACTTTCTATTTACTGTACAGCCAACACAAGGAGATTTCTCTCCATTAGTTCATATTTATGATGCAAATGTACTATATGTATCAAACATTTGAGCAGTTATATTTACCGATAAAAAGATTACAAATTCACAGTTCAAAATTTACTTTAAAACCATTGCTCTAATACCACTAAACATGTCATACCCTACTCCTCCATAAGATGTAACATGATATCGTAGTACACTTAATGAATTGCCGTACTTCGCCTACCGGTAACCCATTAAATATACTACAAGGGATTTTAAATCAATTTTTGTGAAATTTAAAACATCGATTAAAATCTGGTGTTATAAAAATTTTTCAAAATTTCGACAGAGTGCCGGCAGTATTTTGAGAAAACAATTCTTCAAACCTGAAAAGGAAAACACTCCTAATATGTTTTCTCAAATACAATTCCAATAAACTTCTTTTCATCTCATAATTCAACCTCAATAATCAAATCATTTCATTTTCAAACCAACCTCATCATAAAAGAAACATTTCATTAATTACAAGACTAAAAAATTAATATTACAAAACTATACAGGTAAATGAAATCTCAAATTTACATTACAATAATTTACATTTAATTACATACCAAAATATTTTATAAGAGTCTTTATACAACTGCTCAAATAATTTACATACATATATTTACATGCATACATCAAAAACTATGTACATGGGTATACCTATGATATACCCGGAGCTGATCTGAATGTGTCTTCAAATAAGCTTATTCAACTGCTCTATGCTCTTTTCACCTGCGATAGCATACAAAGCTACCACTGAGTGGTGAACTCAGTGGTGCACAACTATAATTTAAAGCATAGTACAATATACATTGACAAAATTATAACAATTAATTTGAAAGTCTCGAAATTCAACAAAATTCCAAAAGTCAAAATCTTCATTGCCAATAATATAAATCATTAGTTAAAATGACTTTGAGCAAGAAATTCAATTTATCAAATCACAACTGGATATTTAAAGTAATTCCAGCAATCATGGAAATAAATATTATTTCCAACAAAATCAATTATGCATAATTCCCATTTGTAATCAAAATTCTTTACTATTCAAAAACCATTCTTTATCTCACTAACTATGCAAGACTAATCCGCAAGGGGCATCTTTGGGGTGATTCTAACTCCCTATGGTCGGGGAGGTCGAATCAGATTCTAACTTCCTATGGTCGGGGCGGTCGAATCAACGTGCACAGTACACACCATAATAATGAAACTTCCGAAGGGGCCATAACAAATAAAAACTTAGATCTAACCTCTAATAAGAGAAGAATCTAAACCTTATGCATGTACCATGGTAATCAAAACAAAGCTAACTCCATTGTCTTCTCAACAAATGAGAGAGACGAGTAATAACCTAGTCAAGCATCTATAGTGAGATATAAAACAATATCATGAATTTCTTTATCCTTTTTGTGAGCATAAATCACAACACAATTCGATTCAAAGTCATTTCCAATATCCAATAATTTTTATGCTCATCATAATTCAAAACATAAATTTGCATTTTTCTATGCAAATTGCCCATCACAATTCAAAACATATTCTATTATAATTTTCTAAAAAATAATTTATTCAATCCACAACAATGCTTAATACTTATTGAAATACCATTTCACAAAGCTAAATTCATACATACTATAACAATTTCAATAATCATTGAATTAAATCCAATACTTGATAAACATAAAAAATAAGAAAAATACGTCATTCAGTCATATGAAATGTTCTGAACAAAAGCAATTAAAAACTAGTTGTGCACAAACCTGTGATGAGTCGCTTCTTGGCCTTGGCTCAGTGGGTCTTTTCCTTTCTCAGTATCTTTTCTAACTGAAACACACAATTTAAAGTGTTTCAGTACTCATTTAAATTATTTCTAATAATAAGGTTCAATAATTAAATTTTATTAATACTATTCCTTTCATTAGTCAACCTAGAATGTTGACCTTTAATGCACACTAGGTGAATTAGTTTTAATATGTTCCATTTTTCATTCCTCGCATGTTGATATATGTTGCCAATTTCATTTCAAAGCTTATTGCATTTTACTGTAATTATTCAGATTTCATAGCCAATGTTTGCTGTCTATTGGACCAAGCTACAGCGTAAATTTATCAGATTTCTCTTCATTAAATTGTTTCTCATTGTGTCTTCTTTAATTTCCTTTTTGAATCATGTCATTTGGATGTGTATAACTCAAGTTATGGTCAATTGACCATAACTAGGTGAATTCTGAATTTTGGTTTCCTTACTAGGCAGTTTTAGTATTACACTTTATCAATTTTATTTTAGTAGGTTGCTGCCATATTTAGGTCTATTACTTTTAATAGGATATGTTACCCTATGTCTTATGGTCCCTAAGAATTTTTTATTGTAATTTTTCAAGTCTTTTAGAGTTACTTATGGTCACGTTATTGGACTGAACTCAATGGTCTTATAGTGATAGCATGTTCAACTAGGGCAGTAGCTTTGACCCAACATTTGAGCTTTTGACATTCATAAGGTGAGGGAGAGGTCTAAAACAAAGTTCAAGGTCTATTTCTTAGCTTTGGAGAATGGTATGGCTCCTTTTGTTTGAAGACTTCTAGTGCAATTTATACTTAAAACACTTTGCTGCAGTTAATGGTCATTTGAACCATTTCCAGATTTGGTATGCCAAATTAATCAAGTTAATTGACCTAGTTTCCTAAGTTTCTGGGTTTTGGTCAAAATACCATTATTGTAGGCCTATGTCTTAGTGAAAATTTGGCACTGGTTTCAGGGCATTTGAAATTATATGGACCAAGTTATGGTCATTTTACTATTGCTGGTCAAGTTGCACTTATATTGCAAAGTTTAGGTCATTTTTAGGTCAAAGTCAATTCGGCCTGTTTTTATAACCCAACTTGTGCAAGCATTTTTTGTTCTAGTCATTTTTGGGTTTAGTGTCTTCATAAGTGTTGTAGCTCTATGTCTAAGCTTTCCATGGTATAAATTTCAGCTCATTTGGACCTGTTTTGAGTGAGTTATGGCCAAAATACTGACTACTGTTCATATGGTCAAAATTCTAGGTTTTCATGTCATACAATTACGGATTTGGTCATTCTTTCAGGTCACTTCTAGGCAGAATTTTGGCAAGTTTTCTACATGAAAGTTGGCCTATTTTATGTCTAGTTTTACCTCCAATTGGCCTCATACCAATTGGGGTCACACAAATTCACTTATAACCTAAAATGCATACTGCCCTTACTAACCACACTTTGCATTGAAAATGGCACTTCTAATGGATATCATTCACTTTACAATTTAGTCAATTGTCCAACAACAACCCAATGTAATCAAATATCCAGTAATAACTCAATTCCATTAAATCAATTGTCCCACAACAACTCAATTTAAGTCAAATATCCAGCAACACTTAATTTAATTAAATCAATATCCAACACTTATACAAATCTTCAAACTCTAATCAATTGATCAAAAGCACTAATGTACATTCCATTAACTCATAATCAACATTAATATACATGATAATAAGGCCTTCCTAAGCACATTAAGGCTGCCCAAATTGGTACATATGCTTCAACTTCCATAGTGACTTCATAACCTTACTTCAAATACACAATTCAAACATACACATGTTAATTAAACTCTTTTACATTTAAGCACTTTAATCAACACCTCAAATCACCATTTACATGAAGAAATAATTCATACTCCCATGGACATAAGGGCTGCCAAATTGGAGACTTGTCAACACTTAACAATTTCTTCAAATTCTTTCATATTCCTACTCACCATAACCTCAATTACAAGTTTAATGAAGCAAGTAAGGAAAATAAGCACTCACCTCTTTTGAAGCTTGTCCAAACTTCACCAAAATCCTTCTTTCTTGCTCCCTATCTCTTCCCCAAGCTGTATGGACCAACTTTAGTGAAGGATAATGGAAGAAAATTTGCTTGGATCATGGAGAGAGAGAGCTTGGCCATGGATGAATTTAAATGGGAAATGGAATTTGGCCAAATGAAGATGTGAGGAAGAAGAAGGTGAAAGTGGAGAAATTTGTCCACTCTGGGGTTTATATGGGTCCATTAAATAATACTTAGTGGAGCACTAATGATAACTAAAAGATTAATTAATCTAAGATTCCTAAAATTGCAATTATGCCCTCAATCTTTCACTATTTATATTATATACCCAATTTCTTATTTTCATGGCATTTTCAAAATTTAATACCACTTATTTCTCATGGACATTTAGGTCAAAAGTCCACTCTAGGTATCAAACGACCAAAATGCCCCTCTTCGGGTTGTATTTCGAATTTTTTGGTACTACCGATTTACTCCTTGTACAGCCGATTTCTTTAATTTTCGTTTTTCATTTATACTAACATATTAATTTTTCTTTGACATTTCCAATGTCAATTACATCTCAGTAGACCTTTAATTATGTTCCAAAAATATTTTCCCGAGTTTCCCATGGTCCAAGGCTAGTCAACGATCATCGCCGTAACTTCCTAGTGCGGTCACCCATCGCTTTAGTGCCGGCTAATTTGACCTAGTTTCATTTCCTCTCTTTTACTTTTCCTTAATTTTTTTTGTGTTTTCTTTTTATTTTTTTCATCATTTTTTTCCTGTTTATTATAACTGAAGTGTAGTTCTAGACATCCTGACTTGTCCAGACCGACATTAGGTCATCAAAGTAGTCGAATATACTGACTACGTAATGTGAGGGCGTTACAAAAATATTGACTTTCCCATATATAATAGTTACATGAGTCCTAATTACATAAATTTTCCACATTTTGGTTCCCAAAAGTGTTGGCATTAGTTGCCAATCCATACTTCTAACCAATGGAGAAAAAATTAGAAATTTTAATTTTGGGTATTAGAGTTTACTATTCCATTAGGCCATTCTACAGTGAGAATTTGGCCAAATGTTCTTCATCAAAGTTGTTCCTTATTGTGTCTAATTACGTTTCCCTTTTTGAATCACCTCATTTGGAGTTTTCTAGCTCAATTTATGGTAATTTTACCATAACTGGTTAGATTGCCTTTTACCCAGAATTTCTGGGCAAATTTGGTTTTGTCAGATTTGGTAGTTCAATTTTGGCTAGCAATTTCATTTGGTTAAGTCAAGAATTTGAGTTTGTGTTCTGCATGAAATTTGTTCTAAATTTTCTAAGCTTTCCATTGATATAAATTTCAGGTCAATTGGACCTCTCTACACTGATTTATGACTAAATAACTGAACACTATTCATTTGGTTATTTTGCTAAGACAGAATGTGTGTTACCCAGATTTGGTAACATTTTAGGGCATCATAAGTTTGTTTTCTGGATAGGGTTCCTTCATCAAAGTTGTGCCATTATATGTCTAATTTCATGTCCAATTGGTGTTGCACCAATTGAATATACACAACTCAAGTTAAAGCTTCCCAACCTTGCTGGACTCACATATAGCCCTGCAGGTCACTCAAGGTAGCACCTCTAACCTCAATTCCCATGGCACAATTCACTTCATTTCCTACTCAAACACAACCAAATGGTCACTAATTGACCATTAGAACTTCCTTTCACCAATACATGAGCAAAATCATAAATTTGTTGCCGAAACCCCAACTCCAACTACTTCAATTCTCCATATACATGCAATCAATGAATCAAAGCATCAAATTTATGTTCAATGGCAGGCATGTACAACTATAATTCAATCTAATCAATGAAACCCTAATGTACCCTAAGGATTCCGAAATTGGTAGAATTTATTTATGCAAAATTTGTTTCAATTCTCTTAATTTCACACTCATTCATACTCCACATGATGCATACACAAAGTTTTAAGGATGAATTGGCACCAACCTTGATTTAGCCAATTCCCAAAGCTTGAGAATTCCTCTTTTTCTCTTTCTTTTTGCTACCCAAGTATTGTGCTAATGGTGAGGATCAATTTTTGTGAAGGGATGATAGGGTTTTATGGTGAAATGGCGGGGGAAATCAAGCTCATACGGGAGCTTTAATGGAGGTTAAGAGAGAGAAGGAGAGGGCTGCAGATTTTGGGAGAGAATAAACTAGAAAATTGTTTTATTTTTAACCCATTTTTTCCCTTTTTAATGACTTTTAATTGTGTTATTAAATGGTGATTGGTGGAGAGCTCACTAATGACATCATGTGATGTCATATTTCTAATTTTCTTTCATTTTCTTTTCTTTTCTTTACTATCCATTTTCAATTCAAGTTTTAGCAATATTTATTCATATTTTATGTCATGTAAATTATTTTTTTAACTGGACAAGTTGGCCAAAAATTATGTCTGAGGACGAAATGACCAAAATGCCCTCCGTTTGGCTTATTGAGCCAAAATCGTCTGTACCAATCGAAAAATTTTTCTAAGCCTTTTCTTGACATTCTAATGCCATAGAAACCTCAATAACTCTTCTTTGGAGTCCCAAAAATTATTTCATGAATTTTTCCCTGGGTTTAGGGCTTCTAGCTGTGAAAACAGCAACTTCCCACTAGGTTACCCATCGCTAGGGCACCGACTCATTTAACTTGATTGTATTTTATTTCTAAAATTTTTCCTAAATTTTTTTACCATTATTTGAGTTATTTATGACTCCTCACTCTAGGCTAAATATTTTTCCAAACGTTTTAGCTGTTTGGACCAACACCGGTCACCGGAACAGTAGAATGTACGGAATTGCTACAGTGAGGGTGTTACAACTCTTCCCCTCTAATTTAAATTTCGTCCTCGAAATTTACCTAATGCAAAAAGTTGAGGGAACTATTGCCTTATCATCTCCTCACTTTCCCAGGTTGCCTCCTCGATGTTATGGTGCCTCTAACGCACTTTCACCAGTAGAATTTGTTTGTTCCTCAATTCCTTCACTTCCCAAGCTAGGATCCGTATGGGTTCTTCTTCATATATCAAGTCCGGTTGAATTTTAATCTCTTCCATGGAGATGACATGTGAAGGGTCTGAGCGGTATCTTCTCAGCATAGATACGTGAAACACATTATAGATCTTATCCAGCTCTGGTGGTAAAGCTAGCTTGTAGGCCACTGGACCCACACGCTCAGTGACTTTATATGGGCCAATGAACCTAGGGCTCAACTTACCTTCTCTACCAAACCTCAGTACCTTATTCCACGATGACACCTTGAGGAATACTTTGTCGCCAACTGCATGATAGGATTTTTATCTGTCTGAGGCAACCTTCAGATTGGCTTTGATTAACTTTAATTTCTCCTCAGTCTGTTTCACCAGGTCTGGCCCTACCAAGTTATCTTCGCTCAATTCAGTCCAACACACTATGCCACACCCTACTCCCCCGTAAGATGTAACATGATCCCGTAGTACACCTAATGAATTATCGTACTTCACCTACCGATAACCCATTAGATATACTATAAGGGATTTTAAAACAATTTTCGTGAAATTTAAATTATCGATTAAAATCTAGTGCTATAAAAATTTTTCAAAATTTGGGCAAAGTGCCGGCTGTATTTTGAGAAAACAGTTTTTCAATCCTACAAAAGAAAATACTCTCAATATGTTTTCTCAAATACAACTCTAATAACTTCATTTCAATTCACAATTCAAATCTCAATGAACAATCAATTCATTTTCAAACCAATCTCATCATAAAGAAACATTTCATTGATCACAAGACTCAAAATTTATATTACAAAACTATTCAAGTAAATGAAATCTCAAATTTACATTTACAATAATTTACATTTAATTATATACCAAAATATTTTACAAGAGTTTTAATACAACTGCTCAAATAATTTATATACATATTATTACATGCATACATTAAAACCTATGTACATGGGTATACCTGGAGCTGATCTGAATGTCTCTTCAGAGAAGCTTACTCAATTGCTCTATGCTCTTTTCACCTGCGACAGCATACAAAGCTATCGCTGAGTGGTGAACTCAGTGGTGCACTACTATAATTTAAAACATAGTATAATATACATTCACAAAATTTACAGCAAATAATTTGGAAATCAGAATACTCATCAAATTCCAAAACTCAAAATATTGATTGCAAATAACATAAATCATTTGTATAAAATGACTTTGATCACGAATTTCAATTTATCAAATCACAACTAAACATTTAAGGTAATTCCAACAAAATCAATTATACATAAATCATAATTGAAATCACAATTCTTTACTATTCAAAAGCCATTCTTTATCTCAAAAACCATTCTTTATCTCAAAAACCATTCTTTATCTCAATAATTATGCAAGACTAATCCGAAAGGGCCATCTTCAAGGTGATTCTAACACCCTATGGTCGGGAAGGTCGAATCGGATTCTAACTCCCTATGGTCGGAGAGGTCGAATCATCATGCACAGTACACATCACAATAAAGAATCTTCCGAAAGGGCCATAACAAATAAGAACTTAGATCTAACCTCTAATAAGAGGAGAATCTAAGCCTGTGCACGTACAATGGTAATCAAAACACAACTAACTCCATTGTCTTCTCAACAAATGAGAGAGACGGGTAATAACCTAGTCAAGCATCTATAGTGTGATATAAAACAATATCACAATCCTTTCAGTGAGCATAAATCACAATACAATTCGATTCAAAGTCAATTCCAATATCTAATAATTTTAATGCTCATCACAATTCAAATTATAAATTTGCATTTTTCCATGCAAATTGCCCATCACAATTCAAAACATGTTCTATCACAATTTTCCAAAACATAATTTATTCAATTCATAATAATGCTTAATACTTGTGGAAATACCATTTCACAAAGCTAAATTCATACATACTATAACAATTTCAATAATCATTGAATTAAATCAAATGCTTGTTAAACATAATACATAAGAAAAATATGTCATTTAATCATATGAAATATTCATAACAAAATCAGTTAAAAACTAGTTTTGCACAAACCTCTGATAACTGTCTCTTGGCTCTGACTCAGTATTTCCTTCCCCTTCCCTGAGTCTTTGCTAACTGAAACACACAATTTGAAGTGTTTCAGTACTCATTTAAACTGTCTCTAACGATAATGCTTAATAATTAATTTATTGAATACTATTATTTCCTTAGTCAACCTAAGATGTTGACCCTCGATGCAGTCTAGGTGAATTAGGTCTTAATATTACCAATATGTCACATTTGATAGCCTTTTAGTGTTGGCACATGTTACCCAATTCATTCTCATGTATGTTGCATTTTATTGCAATTTATCGGATTCCGGTATACTAATTTGACCTAGCCGGATGACCTAGTTCCCTCGGTTTTCTGGTGTTGGTCAAAACTACAAACTTGTAGGTCTATGTCTTATTGCATGCGGGGCAAAATTTCAGGTCATTCTGAGTTATGTAGACCAAGTTATGGTCAATTTACCAATGCTGGTCAGAATGCATCAAAATGGTCATTTTAGGTCATTTTTAGGTCACTTTTGGTTCGGCCAGTTTTTGGACCTGAACTTGTGCAAGCTATTTGACTTGCTTATGGTCATTTCTGGGCTTTGGTATCCGCATAAGAATTGTAGATATATGTCTCAACTATTCATGGTAAATATTTCAGGTCAATTGGACCTGTTTTGAGTAAGTTATGGCCAAAACACTACCTGCTGCGCAAATGGTCAATTTTCAGACTTTCAATGCACTAATCCGGATTTGGTCATTTTTCAAGTCACCCTCTAAGCAGAATTTTGGTAAGCTTCCTTCATGAAAGTTGGCACATTTTGTGCCTAGTTTCACCTCCAATTTTTCTCATACCAATTGGAGCCACACTCTTAAGGTTCTAAGCCAAAACATATACTGCCCTGCAACATACTCTTCATCACATACCAAAGGACACATTCAACACTTACCAAGTCACTTCCTTCATGCTATTTCTATTTTGTACCATAACATAAACACATTTAGCAACTCATTTTTGGTCATTTTGGCAGCCTATAACCACACTCAATATGCACATTATAGTCCAGAATTTTCCAAGTCCAAATTAGAAACAATTTAACCACATGACAAGCTCATTTACATGTCCAAACTCAAACCTCTATACACATATACATGCTGCCATAACAAGCACCATAATTCAACAATATAATTCCATAAACCAAACCATAAAACAACGCATTTTGTGTAACACCCCTCACCCGACTACAGTGTAGACGAGCAAAGTGTGCTACATTCGGTGCCGGAGCACCCTAGCTTATCTTACTTTATTCCTTTCATAATTTGATCTCATTATATTTTAATATTAATTATTTTTTTGACGGAGAAACCAGCGGAGTTTCCCTTATTTTATTACCAGTTGACGTGTTTTACTATTTACCTGTTTGGAAGTTTCAACAATATTTTCAGAATAAAGTCTTATCCATGCTAATCATAATTATCTCATCAATCATTCTCATAATTTTCTCATATTTCAAATCTCATTCATACATTTCAATTTCATAATCATTTCCATGCATACTCAATTCGTATGTAAACATTCTCAAATTACATAAGCAAAATTTTCAAATTTCCTTAATTTACATAATTTACAAAATAATTACAAAATTTCATAATTTACATGATATACAAATTAATTACAATTTGCTAATTTATATTACAATATAAGAAATAATTAACATGCACAAAATACATGATATGCTTAATGTGAGCCCTATCTACATGCATTGCTGAGGAGGTGACAACCTTTGACACTCTGCAGATCTGAACTCTCAAAATTTCGATCAAGCGTCCGGTGGGTTCTAGCTTGATACTGCGAGGAAACAATTCCATCGCGCTAAGCATTGCTGCTTAGTGGTGTAATAAAATAACAAGGAAATAATATACAAATAAAGATAGACATAAAACATAATTCAAATAATCAAGATTTATTTATACTTCACATGCGGTTTCTAAAATTTAATGTGTTATATCCTAATTTAGTCTTCTTTGAAAGTGTTTATTTGCCAATGTACAGTAATAATGTACAAAGAAAAATGATTTGAAAATAATAAATTTATGCTTATATTGTTATATAAGCACATTTGCCATATTTATTTATGTTATAATTTTCTTTGCTAATCTTTTAGCATTTTCTCTATATTTGCTAGGTTGTCTAAGATTATTTCATAATAAGTAAATTTTGATATCTGTCCAGTTCATTTCGATTCTTTCTAATAAATAATTATCCTAATTTATTTTAGGTCATCTTACTCATTTATTTTATTTAATTTCTAATATTTTTAATTGCTAATATTCTTAACTTATCTCAATAGATTACACTGCCCAAGTAACCTACGACAGGCTGATTAAACTGGATAACGGGTCGTTGGCACTGGACACCGCGGTGCCTCGGGCCGTCATACCATGGGACGTGAGCGCCAACCACGTATGCGATCGGTATGGCTAAAAAGCCATGATAACACATAATCGGGCATAAAAGCCATGAATGTTGGCATAAAGCCATGAATACGGGCATAAAGCCATGAATATAGGCATAAAGCCTTTCGCAGTACTGCTAAAACAATACCCTATTGGCATGCCAATCTATCCAATCTGACACACGTGTCTAGGCAATACAAGGGCACATAATATTATTAAATATTAATATATTGTGTTTTATGAATTCATTATTTCATGAGAAATTTCAATTATAATTCATACATTCATTTGATCATTTATATGATCACAATTCACATCAATTATCCTTTTATACCATTGTACTCAAAATACTTCTCCTTTCTATAATAATGAGAACTAATGTCTCATTCATACATTAATATAGTTCATTTATTCATTCATTATGTTATTCATATTGATCACAATTCTAAACAATGGTTCACTGTACCATTGTATTCAAAACATTTTCCTTTCTCATTTATACATTTAAGAATCTACTTATGTAATTACAAATTTTATATTTCAAGTTGAGTTACTAATATTTTATGAATTCCACTTGTGATGGGCATATAAGCCCTAACTATCTATTCACATCAATTAGGTGACTTATTTATCATGTTTCAAGTTATCCATGAAAATTTCATGGATTTCAAATTTATGCTCTTAATTTCCTTTTAACAGTTTTGACTAAGATGCATAGTCCACATTTGTCATACAATTCTAAGCATTTAAGCTTAGAATTGGTTCTAGGTCTTCATCTTAGTTTGTTACTCATTTTGATTACTATTCACCTTACTAGTCAACCAAAATGTTGACTTTTTCATACTTAAGGGATATGTTAATTCTAATTACACCAAGATCCCACATTTTGAGTTTTACATTTGCTAGTATTAATTGCCAATTGCAATTTAAAGTCCCCTAGATGCATTTCTAATTTCTAATTTTGAATTTCAAGTTTTGGTGTCACTATTCACCTCATTGGTCAACAAAAATGTTGACTTTTGGATAGAAAATAGGTGTATTGGTTTTAACACCCCAAACATACCACATTTTGTATTTAAAACTTGTTGGAATTGATTGCCATTACCATTTCTATGCTTAAAACCAAAAGGGCAGAATTTTCAGTTTTTGAAGCCTAACTTTACTGTTCCATTAAGCCCTGTTGCAGTGGGAATTTGAGGAAATGGTAAACATGAAAGTTGTTCCTTATTTTGTCTAGTTGAATTTCCTTTTTTGAATCACTCCATTTGGAGTTTTGTAGCTCCAGATATGGTCCAAAAACCATAGCTGGCCGGATTGCCAAAACTGCAGAATTACCAAATCTACAGTAACATGAACAGTGACTGTGACTGCCATTTGGGTTAGGTTCTGGCCATAATTTGGGGTAGTTTTCTTCATGAAAGTTGTTTGTCTATGTCTTAACTTGTTGCTGTAAAAATTTCAGATCAATTGAAAATTTCTACAGTGAGTTATGGCCAAATGAACAGTTACTGTTCATTTGGTCATTTCTGCAGGTGCTGTTGCAGGGTATCCGGATTGGGGCTAACTTTTGGTCCTCTTGCTTTGGTCTTTTGGGCATGGTTTCTTCAGCAAAAATGTGCCATTATAAGCCTAGTTTCATGTCCAATTGGCCAAACACCAATTGGACCTACACAGCCAAAGTTATGGCTGTCTAAGTGGACTGAAATTTCAGTCACCCTGCTGCTGTCCCTAGGCAGCATACTCATTCACTTTGCCATGCTACATTTCAGTCCAAATTATGGTCAACTTACCTAAAATGGTCACTAATTGACCATTAAAATGTTCTCTAACAATTTCCTAAGCCAAGTCAAATTTTCACTTCTCAAAACCCTAATTCCCATCTCCATTTCACACTAGTTACCCTAGTTAACTAGCTAAGTCATTATCCACATAATTATGTACTTCAAACATGATCTCTAGTCCACTTTAAGTCCATCAAAAACACTCAATCTTGTTCCTTCCTTAGGGCAGCCGAAATCCATGGTATGTATACACATGAATTTAGTCCATTTAGTTTACAAATTCCTACTAAATTCAAGTCCCTAACATGGAAATAAAGAAATCTTTGCATAAGTAAGCACTAACCTCTTGTAGGGCATAATTTTCTAAGCTTCAACTCCACTTTCTTTGCTTTTCTAGGCTGCCAAACACTTCCCCAAGTTGTATGGACAAGTTTTAATGAAAGGTGTCTAGGGTTTTATAGTGAAAATTCATGGGAAATGGAGGAAATGAAAGAAAATTTTCATGGAGGGAGGAAAAAGAGAGGGTCGCGTTTTGAGGAAGAAGAAGAAGAAGATGACCAGAATTTTTGGCCTTTCTTTGTCTCTTTTAAGTGATTTAAGAAAGCTTGTTGAATGGTGATTGGTTGGGAGAAAGTAAATGACATCATCATATGTCATAAATGGGCATTTTTCTCATTTTCTATTCTTTTCTTCTCTACTTATTTTCAATTTAATTTTTAGCAATATTTATTCATATTTTGAATCATAATAATTACTTACTTAACTGGACAAGTCGGCCAAAAATCACCTCTGAAGGCGAAATGACCAAAATGCCCTCCGTTTGGCTTAACGGGTCAAAATTGTCTGTACCGATTGAAAAATTTTTCTAAATATTTTCTTGGCATTCTAATGCCATAGGAACCTCAATGACCCTTCTCTGGAGTCCCAAAAATTATTTTATGAATTTTTCCCCGGGTCTAGGGCTCCTCGTTGCGAGAACCGCAACTTCACTCTGGTTACCCATCGCTTGGGCACCGGCTCGTTTAACTTGGTTGTATTTTATTTCAAAAATTTTTCCTAAATTTTTCTTATTAATATTTGAGTTAATTATGGTTCCTGACTATAGTTTAAATATTTTTCCGAACATTCTAGCTGTCCGGACCTACACCGGTCACCGGAACAGTAGAATGTACGTAATTGCTACAATGAGGGTGTTACATTTTGGTCCACACATCAAAGTTGCCGAATTGTACATCTCTCCAATTAGCTTCCAAGCTTTCAAAATCAAGTGTATAAACACACACACATTTAGTATACATTATCCAATTTATTCCTACACACATAAACACTTACATCAACACTTTAATCTAACATTTACATGCAAAGATAAACTACCCTTATTGAAGTTCCATGGCTGCCAAAAATGTACCTCTCCCTTAACTCATCAAACTTCAAAAATCCTTCCACAATTCAACTACCCATAACATCCATACAAAGTTTAATGAAATAAGCATAAAAAATACATACTTACCACTTTTGAAACTCTTCAAAACCTCACCAAAACTTGATCTTTTTGCTGCCTGTGACACCCCTTACCCGACTACAGTGTAGCCGAGCAAGTTATGCCACTCAGTGTGCCGAGCACTCTATTTTATCTTAATTCATTTTTATTCTTCCTTTTGAATATAACTTGTGAAATATAATTTATTTAAGCCATTTATCGAAATTATAATTTATTTGAGGTTCCGAGAATTTTATAGAAAATCCGGCAAAGTACCGGCTAAAAATGGAGAAAACAGTTCTTCGGAACCTGTGAAAAACACTTCCTATGATCATATTCAATCATCTCATCACTCTTAAACTTCAATATCAAAATCTCAACATTTTTCACCATTCATTTCTCAATCATTCATCTCATGTGATATCATGTATAAATCACAGATAAACATTCACTTTTACATTCATTAATACGATTTTTCATTATTTACATGAACCTCAAAATACATTCCATAAGTTCAAATACATATGAGAAAATAGAAATTAGTTACAAAATGTCAAAATGAAACCTAGTGTCCTACCAATGCACTGTGGATGGTGAGGTGACACGGACACTATGCAGAACTGTGAATTGCCTTACCGAATCTGTGGTCTACTGGGCCCTCTGTCCAAATCTTCAGTACCTACGAGTTGCAAAAGCGACGCGCTAAGCATAAAGCTTAGTGGTGCAAATAATACAAGAAAATATAATATGCAAATAAAAATAATAATTTCCTTGCTGTTGTGTTCATAAGAGATGAATAATTACTGACTTATTGTTTAGTCGAGGGCTAATCATGTTTTATGATATTAACTTCTTCATGCATTTCGTTAATTATTTTCTTCATGATCTTGAGCTTCTTTGTATTTTGGTAATCATTCCTGATACTTAATTTTCGTATTTTCTTTAATAATCAGTTCAATCACAGTTATACTTTTCCATGCCCAAGTAACCTATACTGGATGACTGGACTGGATAACGGGTCGTTGGCACTGGACACCGCGGTGTCTCGGGCCGTCATACCATGGGACGCAGAACGTCAACCACGTATGCAGTCAGTATGGCTAAAAAGCCATGATATCACATAATCGGCATAAAAGCCATGAATACGGGCATAAAAGCCATGAATACGGGCATAAAGCCATGAATACAGGCATAAAGCCTTTCCTTTCGCAGTACTGCTAAAACAATACCCTATTGGCATGCCAAACTATCCAAACCAATCACATTAGGCCTACTAGGGCATTTTGCATTTTTAAGTTTCACAATTTTTCAATTTCAAGTTTTCATGTCACTATTCATTTCATTAGTCAACTAAAATGTTGACTTTTGCATAAACAATAGGTACATTGGTTTTAGTACTCCCAACATACCATATGTTGTATTCAAAACTTGTTGGTTTTGGTCACTTTCTCAAAGTTTAGGTCATTTTGGCAAAATTGCCAATTTTTGGTTTTGGTGTCACTATTCACCTCATGGGTCAACAAAAATGTTGACTTATGGATAGAAAATAGGTGTATTGGTCTTAACACCTCAAACATACCACATTTTGTATTTCAAACTTGTTGGTATTGGTTGCCAATACCATTTTTAAGCTTAATGCTAATTGAGCAAAATTTTCGGTTTTCATGCTTCATCTTTACTGTTCCATTTGTTATTTTTACAGTGGGAATTTGAGGAAACGGTAAACATGAAAGTTGTTCCTTATTTTGTCTAGTTGAATTTCCTTTTTTGAATTACTCCATTTGGAGTTTTGTAGCTCAAGTTATGGCCAAAATAATTTACTGTTCACGTGTACTGTTCATGCTGAGATTTTGGGTCTGGCAGATTTTTGGTCCAACTTTGGTCAGTAATTTGATCAAGTTAAGTTCATAATTTGGTCTAACTTTCTTCATATGAAATGTTCTACTATGCCTTAGGTTTCCATCGGTTCAAGAATCGCCTAAATCCGAGTTTTCTAGAGAGAGTTATAGTCCTCCAAACATTGCTGCTCAAATGAAAATTCTGGAAATCTCAGTACAGTAAACTTCACTTTGCTCAATGATTTGATTAGGTTCTGGTCATAATTTGGGGTAGGTTTCTTCATGAAAGTTGTTTTTCTATGTCTTAACTTGTTGCTGTAAAAATTTCAGGTCAATTGACCATATCTACAGTGAGTTATAGCCAAATGAACAGTTACTGTTCATTTGGTCATTTCTGCAGGGGCTGTTTGTAGGGTATCCGGATTGGGGCCAAGTTTTGGTCCTCTTGCTTTGGTCTTTTGAGCATGGTTTCTTCAGCAAAAATGTGCCATTATAAGCCTAGTTTCATGTCCAATTGGCCAAACATCAATTGGACCTACACAGCCAAAGTTATGGCAGTGCAAGTGGACTGAATTTTCAGTCCCTCTACTGCTGTCCTAGGGCAGCCTACAACTTCACTTTGCAATCCTATTTTTCAGTCCATAATATGGTCAACTTACCTAAAATGGTCACTAATTGACCATTAAAATGTGCTCTAACAATTTCATAAGCCAAATCAATTTTTCACTTCTCAAAACCCTAATGTCCAATTCAATTTGCCCATAAACCTCAATTAGCACACTAGTTCAACATCCATGCATATTCATACCTTAAACATCATTTCTATCCACTCTAAATTCATTAAAACAATCAAACTCATCCTTCCTTAGGGCTGCCAAAAATTCAAGGGATGCATACACTTAACTTTTATTCATTTAATTTACAATTTCTCACTTATTTCAAGCTTCTAACATGGAATCAAAGAAGTATATATATGAGTAGGCACTAACCTCACTTTAACCTCCTGTAGGGCAGATTTCTCCAAGTTAAATCTTCATTTTCTTATACTCTCTTGGCTGCCAAACACTTCCTCTAGGTCCAAGGATTCATTTTAGTGTTGGGGTCTTGAGGAAATATGGTGAGGAAGCATGAGAAATGAAGCTTTTGTTTGAAAATCAATGGAGGGAGAAGAGGGAGAGATTCACGTTTTGGCTGAAGAAGAAGAAGGAAAACAACAGAATTTTGAGTCCATTTGTCTCTTTTAATTGTTTAAAAAAAAAGACTTATTGAATGGTGATTGGTGGAGGGTATGTAAATGACATCATGTGATGTCATTATCCCTAATTTCCTTCATTTTTCTTTTCTTTTCTTTTCTACCACATTTCAATTTAATTTTTAGCAATATTTCTTCATATTTTATGTCATATTAATTATTTACTTAACTGGACAAGTCGGCCAAAAATCACCTCTGAAGGCGAAATGACCAAAATGCCCTCCGTTTGGCTTAACGGGTCAAAATTGTCTGTACCGATTGAAAAATTTTTCTAAATATTTTCTTGGCATTCTAATGCCATAGGAACCTCAATGACCCTTCTCTGGAGTCCCAAAAATTATTTTATAATTTTTCCCCCGGGTCTAGGGCTCCTCCTTGCGAGAACCGCAACTTCCCTCTGGATTACCCATTGCTTGGGCACCGGTTCATTTGACTTAGTTATATTTTATTTCTAAAATTTTTACTAAATTTTTCTTATTAATATTTGAGTTAATTATGGTTCCTGACTTTAGTTTAAATATTTTTCCAGAAGGTCTAGCTGTTCGGACCGACACTGGTCATCGGAACAGTAGACTGTGCGGAATTGCTACCGGGAGGATGTTACAACTCTTCCCCTCTTATTTAAATTTCGTCCTCGAAATTTATCCAATGTAAATAGCCAAGGAGCTAATACCTCTTTATTTCTTCACCTTTCCGTGTTATCCTACTTCACTTTCTCCTTAGTCTCAATCCTATCCTCAAACAGTTATGTACTCATCCTTTTTCATCTTAAATATAGTCTCCTTCTCATCTCCATTCGCTATCTCATTGTCTCTTCACTCTCTTATTCCATACCTTAACCTAAAATAAACAGGAAATACAGATCTGCAATAGTGTCACCTCGACTCTTATGAATGCAATGCATGATATGCAGTCTATCTAGGTCCAGAAACGCCTAAACCGCGCTCTGATACCACTAAATGTGACACCCCTTACCCGACTACAGTGTAGCCGAGCAAGTTATGCCACTCAGTGTGCCGAGCACTCTATTTTATCTTAATTCATTTTTATTCTTCCTTTTGAATATAACTTGTGAAATATAATTTATTTAAGCCATTTATCGAAATTATAATTTATTTGAGGTTCCGAGAATTTTATAGAAAATCCGGCAAAGTACCGGCTAAAAATGGAGAAAACAGTTCTTCGGAACCTGTGAAAAACACTTCCTATGATCATATTCAATCATCTCATCACTCTCAAACTTCAATATCAAAATCTCAACATTTTTCACCATTCATTTCTCAATCATTCATCTCATGTGATATCATGTATAAATCACAGATAAACATTCACTTTTACATTCATTAATACGATTTTTCATTATTTACATGAACCTCAAAATACATTCCATAAGTTCAAATACATATGAGAAAATAGAAATTAGTTACAAAATGTCAAAATGAAACCTAGTGTCCTACCAATGCACTGTGGATGGTGAGGTGACACGGACACTATGCAGAACTGTGAATTGCCTTACCGAATCTGTGGTCTACTGGGCCCTCTGTCGAAATCTTCAGTACCTACGCGTTGCAAAAGTGACGCACTAAGCATAAAGCTTAGTGGTGCAAATAATACAAGAAAATATAATATGCAAATAAAAATAATAATTTTCTTGCTGTTGTGTTCATAAGAGATGAATAATTACTGACTTATTGTTTAGTCGAGGGCTAATCATGTTTTATGATATTAACTTCTTCATGCATTTCGTTAATTATTTTCTTCATGATCTTGAGCTTCTTTGTATTTTGGTAATCATTCCTGATACTTAATTTTCGTATTTTCTTTAATAATCAGTTCAATCATTATACTTTTCCATGCCCAAGTAACCTATCTTTGGATGATGGATCGATAACGGGTCGTTGGCACTAGACACGCGGTGTCTCGGGCGTCATACCATGGGACGAACGCCAACCACGTATCGATCGGTATGGCTAAAAAGCCATGATATCACATAATCGGCATAAAAGCCATGAATACGGGCATAAAAGCCATGAATACGGGCATAAAGCCATGAATACAGGCATAAAGCCTTTCCTTTCGCAGTACTGCTAAAACAATACCCTATTGGCATGCCAAACTATCCAAACCAATCACATTAGGCCTACTAGGGCATTTTGCATTTTTAAGTTTCACAATTTTTGAATTTCAAGTTTTCATGTCACTATTCATTTCATTAGTCAACTAAAATGTTGACTTTTGCATAAACAATAGGTACATTGGTTTTAGTACTCCCAACATACCATATGTTGTATTCAAAACTTGTTGGTTTTGGCCATTTTCTCAAAGTTTAGGTCATTTTGGCAAAATTGCCAATTTTTGGTTTTGGTGTCACTATTCACCTCATGGGTCAACAAAAATGTTGACTTTTGGATAGAAAATAGGTGTATTGGTCTTAACACCTCAAACATACCACATTTTGTATTTCAAACTTGTTTGTATTGGTTGCCAATACCATTTTTAAGCTTAATGCTAATTGAGCAAAATTTTCAGTTTTCATGCTTCATTTTTACTGTTCCATTTGTTATTTTTACAGTGGGAATTTGAGGAAATAGTAAACATGAAAGTTGTTCCTTATTTTGTCTAGTTTAATTTCCTTTTTTGAATCACTCCATTTGGAGTTTTGTAGCTCAAGTTATGGCCAAAATAAGTTTACTATTCACGTGTACTGTTCATGCTGAGATTTTGGGTCTGGCAGATTTTTGGTCTAACTTTGGTCAGTAATTTGATCAAGTTAAGTTCATAATTTGGTCTAACTTTCTTCATATGAAATGTTCTGCTATGCCTTAGGTTTCCATCGGTTCAAGAATCGCCTAAATCTGAGTTTTCTAGAGAGAGTTATAGTCCTCCAAACATTGCTGCTCAAATGAAAATTCTGGAAATCTCAGTACAGTAAACTTCACTTTGCTCAATGATTTGATTAGGTTCTGGTCATAATTTGGGGTAGGTTTCTTCATGAAAGTTGTTTTTCTATGTCTTAACTTATTGCTGTAAAAATTTCAGGTCAATTGACCATATCTACAGTGAGTTATGGCCAAATGAACAGTTACTGTTCATTTGGTCATTTCTGCAGGGGCTGTTTGCAGGGTATCCGGATTGGGGCCAAGTTTTGGTCCTCTTGCTTTGGTCTTTTGGGCATGGTTTCTTCAGAAACAATGTGCCATTATAAGCCTAGTTTCATGTCCAATTGTCCAAACATCAATTGGACCTACACAGCCAATGTTATGACAGTGCAAGTGGACTGAATTTTCAGTCCCTCTGCTACTGTCCTAGGGCAGCCTACAACTTCACTTTGCAATCCTATTTTTCAGTCCATAATATGGTCAACTTACCTAAAATGGTCACTAATTGACCATTAAAATGTGCTCTAACAATTTCATAAGCCAAATCAATTTTTCACTTCTCAAAACCCTAATGTCCAATTCAATTTGCCCATAAACCTCAATTAGCACACTAGTTCAACATTCATGCATATTCATACCTTAAACATCATTTCTATCCACTATAAATTCATTAAAACAATCAAACTCATCCTTCCTTAGGGCTGCCAAAAATTCAAGGGATGCATACACTTAACTTTTATTCATTTAATTTACAATTTCTCACTTATTTCAAGCTTCTAACATGGAATCAAAGAAGTATATATATGAGTAGGCACTAACCTCACTTTAACCTCTTGTAGGGCAGATTTCTCCAAGTTAAATCTTCATTTTCTTGTACTCTCTTGGCTGCCAAACACTTCCTCTAGGTCCAAGGATTCATTTTAGTGTTGGGGTCTTGAGGAATTATGGCGAGGAAGCATGAGAAATGAAGCTTTTGTTTGAAAATCAATGGAGGGAGAAGAGGGAGAGATTCACGTTTTGGCTGAAGAAGAAGAAGGAAACAGCAGAATTTTGAGTCCATTTGTCTCTTTTAATTGTTTAAAAAAAGACTTATTGAATGGTGATTGGTGGAGGGTATGTAAATGACATCATGTGATGTCATTATCCCTAATTTCCTTCATTTTTCTTTTCTTTTCTTTTCTACCACATTTCAATTTAATTTTTAGCAATATTTCTTCATATTTTATGTCATATTAATTATTTACTTAACTGGACAAGTCGGCCAAAAATCACCTCTGAAGGCGAAATGACCAAAATGCCCTCCGTTTGGCTTAACGGGTCAAAATTGTCTGTACCGATTGAAAAATTTTTCTAAATATTTTCTTGGCATTCTAATGCCATAGGAACCTCAATGACCCTTCTCTGGAGTCCCAAAAATTATTTTATAATTTTTCCCCCGGGTCTAGGGCTCCTCGTTGCGAGAACCGCAACTTCCCTCTGGTTACCCATCGCTTGGGCACCGGCTCATTTGACTTAGTTGTATTTTATTTCTAAAATTTTTACTAAATTTTTCTTATTAATATTTGAGTTAATTATGGTTCCTGACTTTAGTTTAAATATTTTTCCAGAAGGTCTAGCTGTCCGGACCGACACTGGTTATCGGAACAGTAGACTGTGCGGAATTGCTACCGGAAGGATGTTACACTGCCTATCTACTGCCCAAGTTGTGTAGAGCAGCTTTAGTGAAAGGATCAAGTGGAAAAATGGATTGGATAATGGGAAGCTTGCATGAATTTGGCCATGGAGGATTTTCTCAAGGAAATTTTCAGCTGGTTTTTGGGAGGGTTGAAGAAGATGAGTTTCTATCCAAATGAAGGTGTAGTGGTCCACTTAAGTGGAGTAAGTGGAGCACTAAGTGAGGGTTAAATATTTATTTATTCAAAAGTTCCAAATTCTCACATTAAGCTCCTATCTTTTGCAATTTGAATTAGGTACCACCAATTTAATTTTTCATGACATTTTCCAAGTGTAACATCATTTATTTTTAATGGACATTTAGGTCAAAAGACAACTCGGGGTGTCAAATGACCACAGTTCCCCTGTTCGGGTTGCATTCCCGATTTTTCGGTAACAACGAGTTTTGTCGTTTTCTCAATTTTTCGTTTTTCTTTGTACTAATTAATTAAATTTTTTTTGATATTTCTAATGATATTTATACTTCAATAGATATCTATTTAAGTCTGAAAAATATTTTCCAGGGTTCCCCGCGGTCCAGGACTAGTCAACGGTCTACGCCGCAACTTCCCGGTGCGGTCACCCATCGCTAGGGTTCTCGGCTCGTTTAATTTGATTACATTTCATTGCTATTATTTTTTCTTTGTTTTTCTTGCATTTTGTTTTCTTGTATTTCATTATTTTATGTCTCTTCATCAATATTTAAATGTAGTTCTAGGCATTCTAGCTGTTCGGACAGACACTGGTCACCGAAACAGTAGAACGCACTACCGAACATAGGGGTGTTACAATTCTCCCCCACTTAAAATAAATTTCGTCTCAAAATTTTATCCGGCATCAGTTTCTGAACAGCTGTGAGTGCTGTCTCCTCATATCCTCTTCACGTTCCCAAGTAGCTTCCTAGCCTGAATGATGATTCCACAACACTTTAACCAGGTGTATCTGTTTATTTCTCAGCTGCTTCACCTCATATGCCAGAATTTTTATGGGTTCTTCCTCATATGAGAGGTTTGGATTTACCTCAATCTCTTTAACTGATAGCACATGAGATGGGTCAGATCTGTACCTCCTTAACATGGACACATGGAAGACACTATGTATCCTTTCTAGCTCCGGAGGTAATGCCAACCGATATGCCAAAGGACTCACTCTTTCCAGAACCTCATATGGTCCGATGAAACGAGGACTCAATTTCCCCTTTCTGCCAAATCTCATAATCCTCTTCCAAGGAGAAACTTTGAGGAATACCTTATCACCCACTGCATATTCAATATCTCTTCTCTTCAGATCAACATAGGACTTCTGACAGTCTGATGCAGCCTTGAGTCGATCTCTGATCAATCTGATCTTTTCCTCTGTCTGCTGAACAATTTCTGGCCCAATCATCTTTCTTTCACCAACTTCATCCCAACATAGGAGAGTTCTGCACTTTCTGCCATATAAAGCTTCATATGGAGGCATCCCAATGCTTGATTGGTAGTTGTTGTTATAAGCAAACTCAATCAAAGGCAAGTGTGTATCCCAACTACCTTCAAACTCAATCACACAAGCCCGTAGCATATCCTCCAATATCTGAATTACCCTCTCAGACTGGCCATCTTTCTGTGGGTGGAATGCTATGCTAAAGTTCAATCTAGTTCCTAGGGCTCTCTGAAGACTACCCCAGAATCTAGAAGTGAACCTAGGATCTCTGTCTGATACAATCGATACTGGCACTCCATGCAGTTTTACAATCTCATTTATGTATAATCTGGCCAATCTCTCTAACTATAGTCCATCCGGACTAGCAAAAAGTGAGCAGACTTGGTTAGTCTATCAATTATAACCCACACTGCATCATGACTATTCTGTGTCTTCAGAAGTCTCATCATAAAATCTATAGTTATCTGTTCCCTTACAGTGTTTCATGGGGTGTCGTTTGTATGCTGGCTTGACACTTATTATTGTATACAAATTCTGTTAGTGGAAGGTATCTGTCCCATCTTCCCTCGGATTCAAGGACACAAGTTCTCAGTATATTCTCGAGGGCTTATTACATTTTACAGGTTATTATTATCATTTCATTTCATTATTTATAGAAACTCAATGAGTTTTAAAATTTACCTAAATCACTTGTTTCGACTGTCCATCCGTGTGAGGATGATAAATCGTACTGATATCTCTAAGCTTATAGCAATTACTGTGGTACAGGTAGTTCACATTAATGTAACTGAGTCACTGACTCTAGCTACCTTACAAGTGTAGTCGTTTGATAGGCTAGTTCTGAAGTTTTAAATTTCTTACTAGAATTTTCACATTTATTTCCCATAATAGTACTCTATTCGGGCGCAATTGTATCAAATTATAGATTACTTACAAATATTCTTAGTTTATTGTACCACGAGAAAGCACGTAACTCTATATAACAATCCCATGTCGGTACTGTAATCTGCAGCTTACAATACAAACATCGAGAACATTACATAGTCACTATGTTATATCCTCATGGACTAGGTTTTCTAACATCTTATCTTTCTCGAATCCACTAATATCCTAAATCGATTCTGATTACAATATCCCTTGACAATTACTAACAGTAACATCTTTGCCCTCATCTAGAGCAATTCTATTACTCTAACTTACTTTTAGGTCCTCTTGCCTTACATTAAGTAGGCTCGCCAATTAGCTTTATAATTTATGGTGTTTTAGAAAATACTTTTAGCTAACAATTCTTCCAAAATTAATGTCAATCATACTTGTTATTGTAGTTTTTATCCTAAAAGACTAGTCACTAATACATCAAAATTCATTCCCATGTAAAGGAATAGCAACAGAACATATAGTTCTAACACTAGCACACAACTAAGTAGTGCTGGGATCAAATAATAACTAATTATTTCTTTCAAAAATTAAGAACTTACCAGTAGCTACATCCGAAGTTTCTGTTATTTCTCCTTGGCGCATAGTGGACGCTCTGACTGGTGCGCTACTATATTCGGGTTGATTCACTGTCTTATAGTGGTGAGGAGTACCAACTCTATTTTTATCTCGACTCTGACTGATGGTCTGTGAACTCCGGAGAGCAGATCGAGGTGCTCTAGTACAATCTCTAGCAAAGTGTCCAAGCTTTCCACAATTGTAGCAGGCTCCAGAGGCCTTACGACAAATACCTCCATGTAGCTTACCACAAACATGGCAAAAATGGGTAGAATAGGAACTTCTGATTGTTCGACGACTAGATCTTGGTGTTCTCTGCCTTGATGATCCGCCTCTGTCATATCTCTGAGTTCGGGGTTCCTCAAATTCTTTTCTCTTCCCCAAATTATTGTTCAAGCTCTGACCCATATGTTTCTCCCTCATCTCCATTTCATGTTGCCCTTGTGGGGGTTGGGTTTGTGCTTGAGTTTGAGCTGACAAAGTATTAGCCATTTGTTGAAAGAAAGTGGCCATTTGCTGGGCCATTTGTGCAGTAATTTATACCGATAAAACTGGTACAGTCGGGCCTTTGACACTCTGAGGAGCTGGGGCCTCAACTTGTACTTCTGTCATTACGGATAGTTCTATTATCTCATTCTTCTCTTCCATATCTTTTCACAAGATTTTTTATTCCGGTACAACCAACACAAGGAGATTTCTCTCTATTAATTCATATTTATGATGTAAATGTACTATATGTATCAAACATTTGAGCAGTTGTAGTTACCAACAATAAGATTTCAAATTCACAGTTCAAAATTTACTTTAAAACCATTGCTCTGATACCATAAAAACTGTCACACCTTACTCCCCCGTAAGATATAACATGATCCCGTAGTACACCTAATAAATTATCGTACTTCGCCTACCGATAACCCATTAGATATACTACAAGGGATTTTAAAACAATTTTCGTAAAATTTAAATCATCAATTAAAATCTGATGTTATAAAAACTTTTTAAAATTTCAGGAAAGTACTGGCTGTATTTTGAGAAAACAGTTCTTCAATCCTACAAAAGAAAATACTCCCAATATGTTTTCTCAAATACAACTCCAATAACTTCATTTCAATTCACAATTCAAATCTCAAGAAATAATCAATTCATTTTCAAACCAATCTCATCATAAAGAAACATTTCATTGATTACAAGACTCAAAATTTATATTACAAAACTATTCAAGTAAATGAAATCTCAAATTTACATTTACAATAATTTACATTTAATTACATACCAAAATATTTTACAAGAGTTTTTATACAACTGCTCAAATAATTTACATACATATTATTACATGCATACATCAAAACCTATGTACATGGGTATACCTGGAGTTGATCTGAATGTCTCTTCAAAGAAGCTTACTCAATTACCCTATGCTCTTTTCACTTGCGATAACATACAAAGCTATCGCTGAGTGGTGAACTCAGTGGTGCACAATTATAATTTAAAACATAGTACAATATACATTGATAAAATTTATAGCAAATATTTTGGAAATTTGAATACTCATCAAATTCCAAAACTCAAAATATTGATTGCCAATAACATAAATCATTTGTATAAAATGACTTTGATCACGAATTTCAATTTATCAAATCACAACTAAACATTTAAGGTAATTCCAACAAAATCAATTATACATAAATCATAATTGAAATTACAATTCTTTACTATTCAAAAGCCATTCTTTATCTCAAAAACCATTATTCATCTCACTAACTATGCAAGACTAATCCGAAAGGGCCATCTTCGAGGTGATTCTAACACCCTATGGTCGGGGACGTCGAATTGGATTCTAACTCCCTATGGTCGGGGAGGTCGAATCATCGTGCATAGTATACATCACAATAATGAATCTTCCGAAAGGGCCATAACAAATAAGAACTTAGATCTAACCTCTAATAAGAGGAGAATCTAAGCCTATGCACGTACCATGGTAATCAAAACACAACTAACTCCATTGTCTTCTCAACAAATGAGAGAGACGGGTAATAACCTAGTCAAGCATCTATAGTGAGATATAAAATAATATCACAATCCTTTCAGTGAGTATAAATCACAATACAATTCGATTCAAAGTCAATTCCAATATCCAATAATTTTTATGCTCATCACAATTCAAATCAAAAATTTGCATTTTTCCATGCAAATTGCCCATCAAAATTCAAAACATGTTCTATCACAATTTTCCAAAACATAATTTATTCAATTCACAACAATGCTTAATACTTGTGGAAATACCATTTCAAAAAGCTAAATTCATACATACTATAACAATTTCAATAATCATTGAATTAAATCCAATGCTAGTTAAACATAATACATAAGAAAAATATGTCATTTAATCATATGAAATATTCATAACAAAATCAGTTAAAAACTAGTTGTGCACAAACCTCTGATAACTATCTCTTGGCTCTGACTCAGTGTTTCCTTCCCCTTCCCTGAGTCTTTGCTACTGAAACACATAATTTAAAGTGTTTCATTACTCATTTAAATTGTCTCTAACGATAATGGTTAATAATTAATTTATTGAGTACTATTATTTTCTTAGTCAACCTAAGATGTTGACTCTCGATGCAGTCTAGGTGAATTAGGTCTTAATGTTATCAATATGTCACATTTGATAGCCTTTTAGTATTGGCACATGTTACCCAATTCATTCTCATGTATGTTGCATTTTATTGCAATTTATCGGATTCCGGTATACTAATTTGACCAAGCCGGATGACCTAGTTCACTCGGTTTTCGGGTGTTGGTCAAAACTACAAACTTGTAGATCTATGTGTTATTGCACGCGGAGTAAAATTTCGGGTCATTCTAAGTTATGTAGACCAAGTTATGGTCAATTTACCAATGCTGGTCAGAATGCATCAAAATGGTCATTTTAGGTCATTTTTAGGTCATTTTTTGTTCGGCCAATTTTTGGACCTGAACTTGTGCAAGCTATTTGACTTGCTTATGGTCATTTCTGGGCTTTGGTATCTTCAATAAGAATTGTAGATATATGTCTCAACTATTCATGGTAAAAATTTCAGGTCAATTGGACCTGTTTTGAGTGAGTTATGGCTAAAATACTAACTGCTATCCAAATGGTCAATTTTCAGGCTTTCAATGCACTAATCCGGATTTGGTCATTTTTCAAGTCACCCTCTAAGCAGAATTTTTGTAAGCTTCCTTCATGAAAGTTGGCACATTTTGTGCCTAGTTTCACCTTCAATTGGTCTCATACCAATTGGAGCCACACTCTTAAGGTTCTAAGCCAAAACATATACTGCCCTGCAACATACTCTTCATCACATACCAAAGGACACATTTAAGACTTACCAAGTCACTTCCTTCATGCCATTTCTATTTTGTACCATAATATAAACACATTTAGCAACTCATTTTTGGTCATTTTGGCCACTTATAACCACACTCAATATGCACATTATAGTCTAGAATTTTCCAAGTCCAAATTAGAAATAATTTAACCACATGACAAGCTCATTTACATGTCCAAACTCAAACCTCTCTACACATATACATGCTGCCATAACAAGCACCATAATTCAACAATATAATTGCATAAACCAAACCATGAAACAACACATTTTGGTCCACACATCAAAGTTGCCGAATTGTACATCTCTCCAATTAGCTTCCAAGCTTCCAAAATCAAGTGTACAATCACACACACATTTAGTATACATTATCCAATTTATTCCTACACACATAAACACTTATATCAGCACTTTAATCTAACATTTACATGAAAAGATAAACTGCCCTTATTGAAGTTCCATGGCTGCCAAAAATGTACCTCTCCCTTAAGTCATCAAAGTTCAAAAATCCTTCCACAATTCAACTACCCCTAATATCCATACAAAGTTTAATGAAACAAGCATAAAAAATATATACTTACCACTTTTGAAACTCTTCAAAACCTCACCAAAACTTGATCTTCTTGCTGCCGATCTACTGCCTAAGTTGTGTAGAACAACTTTAGTGAAGGGATGAAGTGGAAAAATGGCTTGGATCATGGGAAATGGAAGCTTGCATGAGTTCGGCCATGGAGGATTTTCTCAAGGAAATTTTTAGCTGGTTTTTGGGAGGGTTGAAGAAGATGAATTTCTATCCAAATGAAGGTGTAGTGGTCCACTTAAGTGGAGTAAGTGGAGCACTAAGTGAGGGTTAAATATTTATTTATTCTAAAGTTCCAAATTCTCACATTAAGCTCCTATCTTTTACTATTTGAATTAGGTGCCACCAATTTAATTTTTCATGACATTTTCCAAGTGTAACATCATTTATGTTTAATGGACATTTAGGTCAAAAGACAACTCGGCGTGTCAAATGACCACAATGCCCCTGTTCGGGTTGCATTCCCGATTTTTCGGTAACACCGAGTTTTGTCGTTTTCTCGATTTCTCGTTTCTCTTTGTACTAATTATTTAATTTTTTTATATTTCTAATGATATTTATACTTCAATAGATGTCTATTTAAGTATTAAAAATATTTTCCAGGGTTCCCCGCGGTCCAGGGCTAGTCAACGGTCCATGCTGCAACTTCCCGGTGTGGTCACCCATCGCTAGGGTTCTCGGCTCGTTTAATTTGATTACATTTCATTGCTATTATTTTTTCTTTGTTGTTCTTGTATTTTCTTTTCTTGTATTTTGTTATTTTTTGTCTCTTCATCAATATTTAAATGTAGTTCTAGGCATTCTAGCTATCCGGACAGACACTGGTCACCGGAACAGTAGAACGCACTACCGAATATAGGGATGTTAAACACTGGGGTTCTACATTTCCTTCCATTCAGTGCTTCATACGGGGCCATTTGGATGCTAGCTTGATAGCTATTATTGTATACAAATTCTGCCAGTGGGAGATATCTATCCTAACTTCCCTCAAACTTAATAACGTAACTCCTCAGCATATCCTCAAGGACCTATTATATGTTTCACGTTATTATTATCATTTCAGTTTAATATTTGTACTTATTCAATAAATTTCAATGTTTACTTGGATTACTCTTTCTGATTGCCCATCTGTCTGAGGATGGAAAGTTGTACTAAAGTGGAGTTGTGTGCCCAAGGATTCTTACAACTTTTTCCAAAATCTAGAAGTAAATCTTGGCTCTCGATCAGATATGATGGACAGTGGAATTCCATGTAGTCTAACTATCTCACTGATGTACAATTTTGCTAGCTTCTCCAGTTAGTAGTTAGTCCTAACTGGCAGAAAGTGTGATGACTTCGTTAATCTATCCATTATCACCCATACTGCATCATGCTTCTTTTGGGCGAGAGGTAGACCACTTACAAAATCCATAGTGACTCGGTCCTATTTCCATTCAGGTATGCTTATAGGCTGTAGCAAACCCAATGGAACTTGATGTTCTGCCTTAACTTGTTGACATGTCAGGCATTTAGTCGCATAATCAGCTTTGTCCTTCTTCATACCAGGCCACCAATAATGAAGCTTCAAGTCATGATACATTTTTGTGCTTCCAGGTTGCATAGAATAAATGCTAGTGTGTGCCTCTTTCAAAATACTGGCTTTCAATTCCCCATCATCTGGTACACATACTCTTCCTTTGTAGTACAGGCACCCGTCTGCTTTTATAACATAGTCAGTTTCCTTTCCTTCTGGGATTTTACCCATAATAGCCATTAACTTCTCATCTACCTTCTGCCCATCTAGAATCTGCTATAGCAGATTTGGCTTCACTTGCAACTCAGCCAAAATAGCTCCATCTCCAGTCAAGGATAGACGAGCATTCAAAGATCTCAAGGCTACAATGGATTTTTTGCTCAAAGCATCAGCAACTACATTTGCTTTCCCAAGATGGTAGTTAATCACACAGTCATAGTCTTCTAGGAACTCAATCCATCACCTCTATCTAAGGTTGAGCACCTTTTGGGTTGGCAAGTATTTTAGACTTTTGTGGTCCGTGTAAATATAGCATTTTTCCCCATACAGGTAGTGCCTCCATATCTTCAGTGCAAAGATAATTGCTGCAAGTTCCAGATCATGGGTAGGATAGTTCTGTTCATGTGGCCTTAGCTGCCTGGAAGCATAGGCGACCACCTTCCCCTCTTGCATCAATAAACATCCTAACCCATTATGTGAGGAATCGCTGTAGAACATAAAGTCCTTTCCAGACACTAGCTGGGTTAACACGGGTGCCTCTGTCAACATAGCTTTCAGCTTCTCAAAACTGGCTTGACATTTGTCGTTCCAGTCAAATCTGACATTCTTGTGTAATAACTTGGTCATTGGAGCAGCTATTAAAGAGAACCCCTTCACAAATCTTTTATAATACCCAGCTAGCCCTAAGAAACTTATGACCTCAGTTGTATTTCTAGGAGACTTCCACTCCATCACTGCTTCTATCTTCTTGGGATCCACTCTAATCCCATCAGCTGATACTATGTGTCCAAGGAATGCAATTTCACCCAACCAGAAGTCACACTTGGTTAGCTTAGCATATAGCTTCTTTTCTCTCAGGGTTTGCAGAATAATCCTCAAATGCTCATAATGTTCTGCCCTGGTGTTGGAATGCACAAGAATATCATCAATAAAGACCACTATAAACCGATCTAGATATGGATGGAAGATACGATTCATAAGGTCCATGAATGCTGCTGGTGCATTTGTTAGGCCAAATGGCATCACTAGAAACTCATAATGCCCATACCGGGTTCTGAATGCAATCTTTGGCACATCTGCATCCTTTACCCTTAGCTGATGATACCCTGATCTGAGATCAATTTTGGAAAATACTCCAGCTCCTTTCAACTGATCAAACAGATCATCTATTCTAGGCAACGGATACTTATTCTTTACAGTCACTTTATTCAATTGTCGGTAATCAATGCATAGCCTTAAAGTCCCATCCTTCTTCTTCACAAATAGCACTGGAGCTCCCCATGGTGACACACTGGGGCGTATAAAGCCCTTGTCTAGTAACTCCTGTAACTGGATTTTTAGCTCCTTCAATTCTGTGGGTGCCATCTTATAAGGAGCAATGGAAATTGGTGTTGTACCCGGCAGTACCTCAATAGCAAATTCGACTTCCCTTTCTAGTGGCAAACCAGACAATTCTTTAGGAAACACATCTGGGAAGTCTCTTACTGTGGGTATATCACATAGGTTTGGCTTAGTCTATCTAATATCAACCACATGTGCTAGGTAGGCTTCACAGCCCTTTCTCATCAGTTTTCTTGCAACTGTGGCTGAGATAACATTGGATAAGAAATCTGTCCTTTCCCCCACAACTGTGATCTCATAACCATTACGAGTTTTCAAGGATGTCCTCTTCAATTTACAATCAACCATTGCCTGATGACGCGACAACCAGTCCATTTCCAAAATCACATCAAACTCATGGAAAGGCAATTCAATCAGGTCTGTCGAGAATTCATACCCCTGAATCCTTAACGGGCAACCTTTGTAGACCTTATTCACCACCACAATGTGGCCCAATGGATTAGAGACCAGAATGTCTTGGTCACTCTTCCCTACTAGTATCCCCCTTTCTACGGGTAGGTTGATGCAGATGTATGAATGAGTGGATCTTGGATCCACCAATGCATGCACATATGTGTTGTAGAATGAAAACGTGCCCCTGATGGTGTCCTGGGCATCTTGCTCCTCCTTAGCTCTCATGGCATAAGCCCTGGCAGGTACTCTGGCCTCTGGCCTCTCGGCTATTTCAGATGTAGGTCTCTGTGATGGACCAGCTACCTCAGATTTACCGGACTTCCTACCCCTTTGAGGTGCAGGGGCAGGTCTATCTACTTGTGCTGGAGCAGCTGTAGTAGTTCTGCATGGACAGTTTCTTAACTGATGCTCTGTAGACCCACACCTTGGGCAGGCACCTGTCACTCTCTACCACTCCGCCTTATGCCACTTCAGGCAGTATGGGCAGGCAGAAGATGCTGGGGCTGGTCCTCTGAACACCGTCCTTGGAGAGCTACCCACTGATGGTGTGGACTGGCCTCTCCTAGGTGTGAACTATTGTTTGGGCCCCTGGGACTGACCCTGACCTTGACGCTGACCCAAACTCTAAGCAGGTGCACCTTTAAGTTTCTTCCCAGGTGCAGAGGATGAACTAGACAAACTTGGACCCCTCTTCTGCTGTTTTTCCCTTCTGTTCTGCTCATTTATTCTGACTTTCTCAACCTTTAAAGCAGTTTCCACTTATTTTGTGAAGTCTGTAATCCCCAAGGTAGTGATCATAAGCTTAATATTGTCATTTAGCCCCTCTTCAAACCTTTTGCACCTTTCTGCTTCTATAGGGACTATCTCTCTCCCATACCTACTTAATCTCACAAATTTCCATTCATATTCTGCTACTGATAGCTGCCTCTGCCTCAGGCTAATAAACTCTCTTCTTCGGTCTTCCAAGTATACACTACCCACATATTTCTTCTTGAACTCAGCAAGGAAGAATTCCCAAGTGATCTGCTCAGGCTGCACCTCACTAGATACCGTGTCCCACCACTGATAGGCATCATCTTGGAGTAGGGATACAACACCCTCTAAGTTTTGCTTTGGGGTGCAACGCAATTGCTGTAATACCCTTATGGTTCTGTCTAACCAATTTTCAGTTGCCACTGAGTCTTCTTCTCTCTTACCCAAAAAGTCCATAGCTTCGAATTTCCTCAGTTTTTCCAGGTGAGATTTCTGCTGTGATGGTGGCGGTGGTCGCATAACCCCAACCATTTATCTGAAGAAATCCACCATGTGCTGAAACATAGCTGGAGGAGGCTGTGCAGGCACCTCTGGTACTGGTGGAGCAGGTTCTCCCCTGCCTCTAGTCTCAGCTGCAGGTGGAGCATGACTCTCCACTTACTCATCTACTGCTCTCTATGACGTGGGGTCCATATCTTAATCAAAATAAGAAAAACAAACAGATCTGCATTAGTGTCACCTCAACTCTTACAAATGCAATGCATGGTATGGACTCTATCTAGACCCAGAAATGCACTAAACCATGCTCTGATACCACTAAATGTGATGCCCCTTACCCGTCTACAATGTAGCCGAGCAAGATATGCCACATAGTATGCCGGAACACCATATTTTATCTCATTTATTATTATCCATTCTTGATTTATTTATTTATAATTATTAAGTGAAATTTATGAAATTGATCCCATTTAGATCATTTATTGAAATTATAATTAATTTGAGGTTCCAAAAATTTTATAGAAAATCCGGTAGAGTACCGGCTAAAAATGGAGAAAACAGTTATTCGGAACCTGTGAAAAACACTTCCAATAGTTATTCAATTCCACAACTCCCAGTTTTCTCATCAATTCTCAAAAATTCTTTCATTTTTCATTCATTCATTTTACATCTCAAAACATAAATAAATACTCAATTTTAATTTATAATTACAAATTTACAAATACTGACATTCATATAAAATTATATTACATGAGTTTCACATATAAATGATAAAATAAAATTTTAATTACAAAGTATAAACAGTATAAAATACCAAAATGGGACCTAGTATCCTACCAATACACTGTAGCCTATGAGGCGACACAGACACTATGCAGATCTATGAATAGGCCTCACCCAGTCTGTGGTATGCTGGGCTCTCTGTTAATCTCTCTAGAACCTACGCGTGGCAAAAGGCAATGCGCTAAGCAATACTGCTTAGTGGAGCCAATAATAAAATAAAAAGAACTAAAAATAAATAAATATGTAGTATAAGTGTTGATTTTTCATATGGACAAATTTTTTTTTTTGTAATTATTTGTAGTGCTGTTTATATTAATTATTTACTTAAATTTATCCATTTCCATTTTTTATTGCCCAAGTAATCTATACTGGATGACTGGACTGGATAAACGGGTCAACTGGCACTGGGTACCAAGTACCTCAGGCCGTCACACCATCAGTCATATAGTGTCTCCCAGTGTGAAATAGAACAGCTGATAAGCTGTAATAAATATTAGGCACAAGGCCAAGTATCATACTAATATCAGAATGGCTAAAAGCCATAAAATCACAGAATGGACGCTTAAGCTATAAATCACAGAATGGCATGATGCCATATGCAGTACTGCTATCAGAACTCTATTGGCATGCCAACCTATCCAAACCAATCTTACTAGGTGTACTAGGGCACATTACAAGGTTATTGATTGAATTTTTGGTGTTTCACATGTAAGATTACTATTCATTTTACCATTTAGGTCAAAATATTGACTTTGCCATACATAATAGTTACATGAGTCCTAATTACATAAATTTACCACATTTTGGTTCCCAAAAATGTTGGCATTAGTTGCCAATCCATACTTATAACCAATAGAGAATAAATCAAAATTTTCAATTTTGGGTGCTAGAGTTCACTGTTCTATTAGGCTATTCTACAGTGAGAATTTGGCCAAATGTTCTTCATCAAAGTTGTTCCTTATTGTGTTTAGTTACATTTTCCTTTTTGAATCACCCCATTTGGAGTTTTCTATCTTATGTTATGGTCATTTTACCATAACTGGTCGGATTGCCTTTTACCCAGAATTTTTGGGCAAATTTGGTTTTGCCAGATTTGGTAGTTCAAATTTGGCTAGCAATTTCATTTGGTTAAGTCCAGAATTTGAGTTTGTGTTCTACATTAAAGTTATTCTAAATTGTCTAAGCTTTCCATTGATATAAATTTCAGGTCAATTGAACCTTTCTACACTGAGTTATGACCAAATGACTGAACACTGTTCATTTGGTCATTTTGCCCAGACAGAATGTGTGTTACCCAGATTTGGTAACATTTTAGGGCATCCTAAGTTTGTTTTCTGGACATGGTTCCTTAATCAAAGTTGTGCCATTATGTGTCTAATTTCATTGAAGGAGCAGAAGCATGAAAAACATAAGTTTAGATCATTGAATTCAAAATTTTTTCTTCTAGGGTCTCTGTGTTGCCCCTTACCCGTCTACTGTATAGCTGAGCAATAAGTGCCACATTCAGTGCTGGAGCACCCTATCTTGTCTTATCATATCTATTGTAAACTTTTGATGTCATTTAAAATATGTATTCTATGTGTAGAAATATTTTTTTTTTATAACAATTTATTTCTGTGGATACCCGAGCAGAGCCTCCTCTGTTTAATTGGCATCTGGCGGGTTCCACTAGTTACCTGTTAACAACAATTTCATATCTCTATAAGTCATATCATGTCATTTCTGCTCATACAATTTCAAGTTCATTCATTCATCTAGAAATTCATATGCAGAAATTCATAACTTTATTTACAATCCAAAATATGTAATTACTATTTTTATTTACATCAGAAACTAGTAATTACATCATGATTATACACAATGAACCAAAATACTAGTCTATACATAGGCCCTACCAAAATACAAAAGACTGGTGAGGTGACTCTGGTCAGTGGCAGATCTGGTCAGAACTCTGTCCGAGCACTACTGTGGAGGCTGCTGCTGTGGCGGTTGCTGATCCTCAGTACCTACGCGATGGAAAACCAACGCGCTAAGCATAACGCTTAGTGGTGCATAATTTATAATAAAAATAATTAAACAATTGAATTAATATATGTAAATAATAATTTCTGGGTCTTTTACATTTTTATTGCTCTTTGGAAACAATTAATATTATCGGGATCTTTTATGATTACTTATTGTATTTTAAGCCTTAATTAATTTTTATCAGTGCCCAAGAAACCTATAACAAATTATAAAAGCTGGATGCACGGGTGTATACTGGTTAGACAGCCATATGTCTATCCAGTATACGTCTGTCAGGTACGAGGCCAGCTGTCGGGCACGAGACCAGCTGTCAAGCTTGTAAAGCCACAAATAAAGTAGGCACAATGGTCAGTAAGTAGGCATATAGCCTGTAGAACAATCATATCAGACATATATTGTCAGTTCATGATTTGCTCCGTAAGCAGTACTGCTATCTGTGGTCCCTAATTGGTATACTAATTTATCCAAACTAAATAAATAAGTCTAGGTATACTATAGGCAATTAAACATTTTTAATTATTTTAGCACCATTCACTGTTACTATTTTCTGGTATTGTTCAGTGGTACCATTAATTTCATATTAATAGCACATTAGTCCCAATTTACATATTCATATCATTTTTAATATTTAATTAGCCTTATGAGTATTTTAATCACTATGTATAGCATTTTTCCCATGAACCTTTCTTTAGGTTCATTTTGATGTGTTATCTTTATCTAGAAATTTGACTAGGTTAGGATGTCTATTTGGTCACACTTCCTTCCTAACAAATGCTCCTCTATGTTTAAACTTGAATTTTAGTTTTTGAATCACTAAATTTGGGGTTATAGAACTCAAGTTATGGTCAAAATACATAACTGGTCCCTTTGCCTCTAAGCTATCCAGAATTTACAATTCCCGGTCAATAAATTTTGACCAGTCATTTGATCACTTTATGGTCATTTTTAGACTTAGGTTCCTTCACAAGATATGTTCCTCTATGTCTTAGAGACTACCAGGTACAATTTCATAATTTTTCAAGTTTGGTATAGTGAGTTATAGTCAATGTATTAACCTAGACTCTTAATCCTATAAAGGCAATAGTCAATCTTTAGGGCAGTATGTTTGTCCCTCTTTTTAGGGTCTTTACACTTAGAATTTAGCAAAGGTGTCTAAATCAATGTTGTAGCCCTAAGTATCATGTGTCCATATCATATTGGCACATCTCAAATGGAATTTCCTAGTGGGAGTTATGGCCAAATGAACACACGGGTATCAAATGGCATTCTAGGTTTAACTTAACATTTTCCAGATTTCAATTCCTAACTTTAGCTAATATTTTCCCTAGGATGCAATGGTTTCTAGAGCTTGGTCAAAACATAAAAATTGTTGTGCCATGTCTTATAAAACTTTTGGCATTAGTTTCACTTAATTTTCAGCTTTGAAGACCAAGTTATGACATTTTTACCAAAACTGGTTAAGCATACCAAAGGAACAGTATTTTGGACAATTTATGGGTTGGCAGTTTTAGTGACCCAATTTGTGCTAACAATTTGACTTGGTTAAAGGAAAAACCGGGTCAAGTGTTCTTCATGAAAAGTGTAGCCCTATGTCTAAGCTTTCTATTGATATAAATTTTAGATCATTTGGACCAGTATAGAGAGAGTAATGACCAAATGAACACATACTATTCATTTGGTCATTTTCTGGGTTTCAGTGTTTGGTCATCCGGGTTTGGGTAGAGAATTGGTCATGATTTTGACAAAATTTGGGTAGGGTTCCTTCTTGAAAAATGAAGGTTTGGATGTCCCAAAACACCTTCAATTGGCCTCATACCAATTACGGCAACACAAAGGGAGATATGGCAATAAAATCCTACTGGATTTAACAATAACACAACCTACAGAAAATTTACACTCCCAATTTCAATCTCCTTCTTCTTCCAAACTCCAAATAAGCATATAGAGCATTCTATAAGAATCAATCTCAACTCAATTAGGCAAATTCATGCATTTACACAAGGTTCTCAATCATTTCCATGAACCCTAGTTTCCAAAGTTTCAAATTTACACAAACCCTACACAACCAACTTCCAACATTCCAACTCATCACCATTCTCATGAAACCATTTTTTTCATTTCTTAAAAGTAACAAACTTCAAGTTCCATGGCTGTCCAAAAATCAAGGATTCTTTCTTTCAAATTTTCTTTTCATTTTCATGATATTTATACTTGGCTAAACATGCTTTTCATGTTTAATAAAGAGAAGAAGAGGGATTAGTGCACTAACCTTACTTGAGCTTCCCAAACCTCAACTTTCTTGCTTTTTATGGGTATCTATGGCTTCCTTATAGAGTGGGGAGTATTTTTTGTGAAGGTTGCTAAAGGTTTTGATGGGTATAAGCTTGGGAAATCAAGCTTGAAAGCTTGAATATCAATGGAGGAAATGGGGGACAAGGGTGCTAGCCATGTAGAGGAAGAGTGAGAGAAAGAATGGAGAAGAAGATGGAGTTGGTGGCTTTTGTCTTCTAATGGGTGTATATATATATATATATATACTCTATTGTGTACTTTAAATTTTAAAATTTCCATAAGCTTTTTTTTTCTTTCTTTTTCTTTTCTTTTCTTTTCTTTTCTCTTCTCATTTTCCAAATTCAAATTCATAAATTTAATTTATGTTAATTATTTTATTTCCTAATTTTAATTTAACATTTAGGTCAAAATTGACCTCTAGGGGTGAAATGACCAAAATGCCCTTCATGGTACTCATTGGGATACTTTTATTATTTTATACCAATTAATAAATTCTCTAAATTTTATTTTATTTTCTCAAATTTTTTCCTATATTTTTTTTAATATTTATTTCATTAATTTATGCCTCCTCACTATAGTTTAAGTGTAGTTCCAGATATCCTAACTTTCCGAACAGACATTAGTCATCGGAACAGTAAAATGTACGAACTACCTACGGTGAGGGCGTTACAGTCTCATGCATCATGCAAGATTCATTACTTATCTATTTGATTTCAATGATAAATAGCATATTAAAACACTTTTAATATATTTTTGGATCTACATTTGCGATTTAAGATTTTAGAATTAACAGATTAATTCATTAGAACCCTAGATTAGATCAAGAATAAGTGCACTAACCTTTTGATGAACTGCAATTGTGTTTGGCACCTTTGGGATGTGCCTAGGACACCAGATGTTGTCCCTCTAGCTTGTCCACACCAAGATCACCAATGGCAGCCCCTTGAACAGCTTCTAAAGCCTTTCTAATCAATTAGAAATTCAGGTTTTGCCTTTAGAGAGATTACAAATGTATGCAGGACACTAGAAACGGTTTCTAGCAATTTTAATTCAAGAGAATGTTGGCAATTCTCTTTAAATTGATGAGAGATGAAGACGAAGAGAGGAAGAGCACTCCAAGGGTGGCGGCACATATGAAGAACAGTAGCTTATTCTTTTACTCTTTCATAACAACACATTATATAGCTAGGTCACCACTTAAAACCCTTGCCACATGTCACCTTCTGATTGGCTCTTAGTTTAATTGACCCAATCACATTGTGCCAATTGTCAAACTTAGATTTAATCTTGACTTTGATCATTTTACATGATTAAAAGACAAATGGCAAACTCATGTGTAGTGCCATGTGTCACCATCTCATGGTGCCACATGTCACCCTGTGAAATAACCAAAATACCCCTGTGTCTTAATTTTGAGTTCTCAACCCAAAATAATTATTTCTCTTCTTCTAATCAATTTATATCAAATATAAATTAATTAATTAAAATTTATTAATTAATTTCTCATAATTAAATTCATATTTAAAAATTTTAAATATAAATTTAACTTATATTATACATTCAATAACCTAGATTTAGTTTCAAGCCATGCTAGGGACTTTGCAATCTAATTGCAAACCAAACCTATTTAATTAATCAATTAAACTCTTTAATTAATTAATTAAATCTCATTTAACTTGGTGATTACTTGTGTATGTGTGTGACTCACTAGGCTCATCACTAATTTGCAATGAGATATGATATTAACTCTTAATATCATCAGAACTCTTTCTCACCATAAATGATTTCTCTAAATCATTTTATGCACCTCATAAACCATGGTTAACACATAGCATAGCATGCCATAGCCACCTAACTAGTAATAAGATTTACCTTAAATGAACCTATAATCATATGTTACCATGCACTAGAATCTCTCTGTTACAAAATCTCAATTCGAGCTGGAGTCATAGTTTATGTCAAGCCCCATTTGCTATGAATATTATGTTTGCTTTTAATTCCAGTTCTTGATTAAAAGATTTTCTCATTAGAAACTCTTTTCTAATTAAATCTATCTATCCTAGCCAGGAACTTGAAATATCAAGAACAATTAAATGAACATAGGATTTTATCCCTATTTACTTAGGGTAACAGATTCCATCTTGATCAACACCTACCACCATATATAACTAGTAAGAGTCAATACATGCCCATATACCCATACACAGTACAAGTACGAAAGCAATATCAAACTTAAACCACCTATATACAAGATAACTGTGCTATCTCAAGTCTAAAGATTATATGCACTGATATGATTTATGACAATACATTGACAAGAGTAAACTCCATGTGCTTGTCATAAATGTCACTAGTTCGGCCTACTTATCATGCATAAGTGCCTATCATTTTTGTTATATGGCATGAGACTCACCATTCCATCTTATTTACATCTCATATAAATAACTAGGGAACAAATATGATTACAATCTTTCTAGATAAGTCATGTCCTTATTATGAAGTATCCTCGATTGTGAACCAATTTATGATACTTTGTGCTAGAAATACTGTCACTCATATTCTTAACAACTTAAGAATAGAATTTCTAACAAAATATCAATGGACCTTTTCTATTACACATAAATATATTATGTAAATGGAAAAGTGAAAATGCCTTTTATTAATAAAAGATGTACAAGATACATACTAAATGATATGCTCTAGGGCATACTACTAATAATCTTGCACTAGCACTAGAGCCATTCATTACAATAACTTAGACCCATCTTCTCAATATGTCGGCCTAGCTGAGTTTATGACATAGGCTTAGTGTGTCACACCCTACCCCTCTGTAAGGCATAACATGATCCCGCAGTATACCTAATGAATTTCCAACTTCGTCTACTGATAACCCATTAAATACACTACAAGGGATTTTAAAACTTTTCTTACTTATTTTTACAGTGGTGAGCATAATTTACAGGTGTTAAAATTTTTTTTGAACTTAAGTGAAAGAGCTAACACATTTGAATTATTAGGAATTTCTGTAAAAATTTTGGCAGAGTGCCATATGTATTTTGAACAAAACAGTTCTTCAGAAAACCTGTAAAAAGCACTTCAAATAGATTTCTCAATCTCGACTCCAACAGTTAAACAACACAATATATTTCTCAAGTCAAATCCACAATAATTTTTCAAAGAATGAGATAAAAGAAATATAATATAAATTTTACAAGTCAAAATAACTCATAATTTATTTTACAACTTCAATGTACAAATTTAATTTACAACTGCTCAAAACCAAGAACAATATATACATACAGTGAACACAGTACAGTAGAAAATGCAAAATGTGGTATACTCAATATACCCGATGATCTCTCAATGTAGTACTAGCAGCCTAGTCACGCTTTGTCGATCTGTCTACCGCAATAAAGAATGAAAAGCTATCGCTGAGTAAAATTTACTCAGTGGTGCATAATAACAATTTGAAATGCGATATATAAATCTTTTATCGATAGTTCACAAATCAAATGATTTACAATTCCATTTCACAATTTACAAAATTCATATAACACAAATTTGATCAAATAACTGAGTAACACAGTTTTGCCAATTAATAACACAATTCGATAAAATAATTGAAGAATACAGTGTTGCCGATCAATATCACAATTTAATCAAATAACTGAATAATACAGTTTTGCAAATCAAAAACACAATTTGGGCCATGACACAATTTTTACACACATGCTGTGTTGTACACCACGACAAGACACACTCACCCCAATAATCGAAATCAATGAGGGAGGAAGCTAGCTATATAATGAGTACTCATCCACACTCACCTCAGACTGGGAAGTCAAAGAGGGAGGAACATAATCACACTCACTCCAGACTGATAAGTCAAAGAGGGAGGAATATATCACACTCACCCCATAAATGGAGGAGGAACATAATAACAGTGTCATGCCAAGTGTGAATCAAAACAATTTCAAATCACAATATTTCATACAAACCATAAATCACATTTTATCTCAAAATTTTCATTTGTAAAGTTGGCAACACAATAATTTCCAAATAATATTCCCAAAACCAAAGTAGTAAAAAATTATTCATAACTCATTTCTCCAAATAAATTTCTAGTAAAAGTAGAGAATATCAAAATTTTTGTGCACCAACACAATTTAAAATAATAACATATAAATAATAGTAATTTATTTCAATAGAAAAATTTAAAAGAAATACTTATTGTGCACCAACCTCTAATAACTGTCTCCTGGCCTTGACTCGGTGTTTCCTTCCCCTTCCCTGAGTCTTTGCTAACTGAGAAACATAATTTGAAGTGTTTCAGTACTCATTTAAACTGTCTCTAACGATAATGCTTGATAAGTAATTCACTGAATTCTATTATTTACTTAGTCAACCTAATATGTCGACCCTCGGTGCATTTTAGGTAATTTAGGTTTTAATGTTACTAATATGTCACATTCGATAGTCTTTTAGGGTTGGTACATGTTACCAAACTCATTTCCATATATATTGCTTTTTCTTCCAATTTGTTGGATTCCAGGATACTAGTTTGACCTAGCCGGACGACCTAGTTCCCTCGGTTTTCGATCAAAACTAAAAACTTGTAGATCTATGTCTTATTACGCAGGGCAAAATTTCAGGTCATTCTGAGTTATGTAGACCAAGTTATGGTCATTTTACTATTGCTGGTCAAATTGCATCAAAATTGGTCACTTTAGGTCATTTTTGGTCAATTTTGGTTCGGCCAGTTTTTGGACCAGAACTTGTGCAAGCTGTTTGACTTGTTTATGGTCATTTCTGGGCTTTGGTGTCTTCATAAGACTTGTAGATATAGGTCTTAGCTATTCATGGTCAAAATTTCAGGTCAATTGGACCTGTTTTGAGTAATTTATGGCTAAAATACTAACTGTTGCCCAAATGGTCAATTTTCAGGCCTTAATTGCACTTAATCTGGATTTGTCATTTTTCAAGCTACCTTGCAAGCAGAATTTTGGCAAGCTTCCTTCATGAAAGTTGGCATATTTTGTGCCTAGTTTCATCTCCAATTGGTCTCATACCAATTGGAGCCACACACTTAAGGTTCTAAGCCAAAATGCATACTGCCCTATTGCACTTTCTTTATTACTCATCAAAGCTCACTTTTAGCATTTATCAATTTACACATTCTTACCCAATCTGGTTTGTACCATAACCTAAACATATTTTACCACATATTGTTGATCATTTTGGCAGCTTGCAATCACATTCAACATACACCACAAAGTGCAGAATTTGTCAAACTCAATTACAACAATTTAACTACCTAATCATGCTCATTTACATGTCCAACTTCACACTATCATACATATACCCAAACTGCCATAACAACTAACACAATTCAACATTAATATTCCATAAACCAAACATGAAATAACATCCTTATGGTTCACCAAACCAGGCTGCCGATTCATGCATTTACATTCCATTAATTTCCAAGCTTCAAATTTCAAATACACATCCACATATACTAAGTATACATCACCCAAATCATTTCTTACACACATATACATTTAATCAATCCTTTAATCTACCATTTAGAAGCAAGAATAAGCTGTCCTCAAAGTGTTTCCATGGCTGCCAAAAGTACACATCCCCTTTAAACATCAAACCTCAAAAAAATTTTCCACAATTCATGTACCCATAACCTCCTCACAAACTTTAATGAAGCAATAACCAAAAATACAAACTTATCACTTTGGAAACTCTTCAAAACCTTGACTAAACTTGATTTTCTTGCTGCCTATCTACTGCCCAAGTGGTGTAGAACAGTTTTTGTGAAGGAAAAGGTAAGAAAATTGGCTTGGAGATGAAGGGATGAAACATGCATGAAGCTTGAAACAAATGGCCATGGAGGTTTTCTTCCTCCTTGGTCTCGGCTGGAATTTGAGAGGTAGAAGAAAGTGATTTTCTGCTGTCCAAAAATCAGATTAATGGTCCACTTTAGGTGTTAATGGACCACTGAGTGGAAAGATAATGTTAGTTTAATCTTAAGGTTTCATTTTCCCACATTAAGCTTCCCATTTTTGCTATTTACATTAGGTACTCCTAATTTAATTTTTCATGACATTTTCCAAGTGTAATATCATGTATTTTTAATGTAAATTTAGGTCAAATGACAACTCGGGGTGTCAAATGACTACAATGCCCCTGTTCGGGTTGCATTCTCGATTTTTCGGTAACACCGGGTTTTGTCCGTTTTTCGATTTCTCACTTTTCTTTGTACTAATTAATTAATTTTTCTTTGATATTTCTAATGGTATTTGTACTTCAATTGATGTCTCTTTAAGTCCTAAAAATATTTTTCAGGGTTCCCCACAGTCCAGGGCTAGTCAACGGTCCACGCCGTGACTTCCCGGTGCGGTTACCCATCGCTAGGGTTCTCGGCTCGCTTAACTTGGTTACATTTCTTTGCTATTATTTTTCTTTTGTTTTTATTGTATTTTCTTTTCTTGTATTTCATTATTTTATGTCTTCTCACTCATATCGAAGTGTAGTTCTAGGCATCCTAGCTATCCGGACAACACTGGTCACCGGAACAATAGAACGCACTACCGAACTTAGGGGTGTTACAATTCTCCCCCCCTTAAATAAATTTTGTCCGCCAAATTTTACCCAATAGCCATCTTACAATAGTCATACGTTTATTTTCTCCTTTCTATACTATCGTATAATCTTCTTTTTCCTCAAATTTGTATAGGACTTTTAACAATCTAATACAACGTTTAATTTATTCGTATAACACCAATCTCCTCTTACTATTGTGCTGTCTAATATTTCGGTTCATATTCCTTCTTGAATGACCCTTGAGGTCATGTTAGAATCATTTATCTAGTCATTGGTCCTCTGACCATTCTAGTCCATAGTCTTCCTCACATTCGTAACACTTTTTTGTTATATCTGAACCAACTGTTCGAATTTTTACTTCTATAACTCTTTTTATCTGTCAATATTCTATAACTTACTTTCTTTTGTACTGAGCTATAACCTTTCGATATTCTAACTTTTGATTTTTAGACCCCTAAGTAGGATTTTCAAACTTATTTCTAACAATTAAATTCTGTCCTGGCATAATTATACCAAAACAGATGCCGTTGGCAACTATTCTCATCTAGGTGTACTATCGGGTAGTACGTAGCTCTACACAATAATCTCAAGTTAGTACTGTAATCTACAGCTTACAGTATAAACATCAAGAACATTGCATAGTTACTATGATACATCCTAATAGATCAAACTTTCCTATCTTTTATCCTTTTCGAATTCACTGATATCCGAAACTTATTCTGATTACAATATCCATTAGCAATTACTAACAGTAACATCCTTGCCCTCATCTAGAGCAATTCTATTACTGTAACTTACTTTTACATCCTCTTGCCTTACATTAAGTAGGCTTGCTGTTTAGCTTTATAATTTATGGTGTGTTAGAACATACTTTTCGCCGCTAAACTCTTTCAAAACTAATTTCACTTATTATCACAATCCTTATCTTAAAGGACTAATCACTAATGCATCAAAATTTATTCCCCCTATAAAGGAATAACAATAGAACATATAGTTCTAACACTAACATAAAAGTATGCAAACTCCAGGTCAAACAATACATATATATATCTTAGTTACTAATTGAGAAAGTACCAGCAACAATGTCAAAAGTCTCAGCCTCTTCTCTCTGCCGTATAGCATATACTCTAGCTGAAGCATCACCTTGTTCTAGCTGATTCACAGTACTCTGACTTCTAGGTGTACTACCCCTACCTCTACCTCTGCCTCTACTAACTGATGGTGAACTCTTTGGGGTAGAAACTTAGGTTGATCCCTTTGGTGTAGTAAATGATCCAGAACGACATAGATTTACACAATCCCTAGCAAAATGACCAGTCTCTCCACAATTAAAACATGCTCCTACTGCTCTATAACATACCCCACTATGTGGTTTACCACAAGTTTCACAAAGTCGATCTGACAGTGCATTTCTGGGTTTCTGTTGAGTTTGTTGATCGGGTCGAGGTGGTTTCTGTCTAGAAGATCTATCTCTACCGGACTTATTACTACCTCTGTTGTATCCCCCAAAGTTTTTCCTCTTTCCAGTAAGACCACTAGAACTTTGTTCTACTGACTTTCCCTCTTTTTCTGTCTTCTCTGATTTCTTTTTCTCAGGGGCCGCTTCAGATTCAATTCTTTCTAACTCTAGTTCTTGAGAAATAAGTTCAGAGAAGTTAGTATGTTTGAATCCGACCACTTATAATCTGATACTAGGCTTCAAGCCGGTTTCAAATCTCTTACATCTCTCCCTGCTGGTAGCAAGTAGACTTACTGCATAATGGCTTAGGCAGGAAAATTCTCTTTCATACTCAGCCACTGATCTGCTCCCCTGTTTTAGACTTAGGAACTCTTGCAGTTTCTGATCTACATAAGCATCAGGGACATATTTTTGTCTGAATTCCCTAAGAAAGTCATTCCATGTTAACACTATAGGTTCTACCAGACTGGGGGGAATGGTTTTCCACCAGTCATATGCATCCCCTTGTAGCAGAGATACTGAGTATTCAAATCTGAGCTCCTCTGTACAATGTAGCTTCTTGAATACCCTATCCATCCTCTCTAACCACTGTTCAGCCTCTAGAGGATCTACTGTCCCCTTGAACTCTGTAGCCCCATATTTCATCAATTTGTCATACTGCCTAGCAAGAGACTGTGGTTGTACCACTGGTGTCTGTATTGGGACTTGAGTAGGCACATTACCAGCTATTTGTTGGAACACTGCAGCCATCTGTGGCGGTGAAGCAGAAAGCGTAGTGCTGCGGGGGTGTCTTCTTGAACCATCGACATTGTGTAGGGCTGGGGCACCCCCTTGCACCTCAGCCTCTATAGATTGATCGACTGAACGATCACCCTCTTCCATAGTCAATGCGAGGATCTTAGACCTCCTAAACAAATAACACAAGGAGATTTCCTCCCGTTAGTGCATATTTATAATGTAATGTACTGTATGTATCAAACAATGATATTGAGCAGTTGTACTATAAAGAAAGAATATTCAAATAACATGTGAAAACAGAATTTAAAAACTTTGCTCTGATACCACTAAAACATGTCACACCTTACCCCTCTGTAAGGCATAACATGATCTCGTAGTATACCTAATGAATTACCAACTTCGTCTACTGATAACCCATTAAATACACTACAAGGGATTTTAAAACTTTTCTTACTTATTTTTACAGTGGTGAGCACAATTTACAGGTGTTAAAATTTTTTTTGAACTTAAGTGAAAGAGCTAACACAATTGAATTATTAGGAATTTCTGTAAAAATTTTGGCAGAGTGCCATCTGTATTTTGAACAAAACAGTTTTTCAGAAAACCTGTAAAAAGCACTTCAAATAGATTTCTCAATCTCGACTCCAACAGTTAAACAACACAATATATTTCTCAAATCAAATCTACAATAATTTTTCAAAGAATGAGATAAAAGAAATATAATACAAATTTTACAAGTCAAAATAACTCATAATTTATTTTACAACTTCAATGTACAATTTTAATTTACAACTGCTCAAAACCAAGAACAATATATACATACAGTGAACATACATTACAGTACAAAATACAAAATGTGGTATACTCAATATGCCTGATGATCTCTCAATGTAGTACTAGTAGCCTAGTCTGCTGCCTTGTCAGTCTGTCTACCTGCGACAGCAATGAAAAGCTATCGCTGAGTAAAATTTACTCAGTGGTGCACAATAACAATTTGAAATGCGATATATAAATCTTTTATCGACAGTTCACAAATTAAATGATTTACAATTCCATTTCACAATTTACAAAATTCATATAACACAAATTTGATCAAATAACTGAGTAACACAGTTTTGCCAATTAATAACACAATTCGATAAAATAATTGAAGAATACAGTGTTGCCGATCAATATCACAATTTAATCAAATAACTGAATAATACAGTTTTGCAAATCAATAACACAATTTGGGCCATGACATAATTTTTACACACATACCGTGTTGTACACCACGACAAGACACACTCACCCCAATAATCGAAATCAATGAGGGAGGAAGCTAGCTATATAATGAGTACTCATCCACACTCACCTCAGACTGGGAAGTCAAAGAGGGAGGAACATAATCACACTCACCCCAGACTGATAAGTCAAAGAGGGAGGAATATATCACACTCACCCCATAAATGGAGGAGGAACATAATAACAGTGTCATGCCAAGTGTGAATCAAAACAATTTCAAATCACAATATTTCATACAAACCATAAATCACATTTTATCTCAAAATTTTCATTTGCAAAATTGGCAACACAATAATTTCCAAATAATATTCCCAAAACCAAAGCAATAAAAAATTATTCATAACTCATTTCTACAAATAAATTTGCTAGTAAAAGCAGTGAATATCAAAATTATTGTGCACAAACACAATTTAAAACAATAACATATAAATAATCGTAATTTATTTCAATAGAAAAATTCAAAAGAAATACTTATTGTGCACAAACCTCTAATAACTGTCTCCTGGCCTTGACTCGGTGTTTCCTTCCCCTTCCCTGAGTCTTTGCTAACTGAGAAACATAATTTGAAGTGTTTCAGTACTCATTTAAACTGTCTCTAACGATAATGCTTGATAAGTAATTCACTGAATTCTATTATTTACTTAGTCAACCTAATATGTTGACCCTCGGTGCATTCTAGGTAATTTAGGTTTTAATGTTACTAATATGTCACATTCGATAGTCTTTTAGGGTTGGTACATGTTACCAAACTCATTTCCATATATATTGTTTTTTCTTCCAATTTGTTGGATTCCGGGATACTAGTTTGACCTAGTCGGACGACCTAGTTCTCTTGGTTTTTGGGTTTCAGTCAAAACTAAAAACTTGTAGATCTATGTCTTATTGCACGCAGGGAAAAATTTCAGGTCATTCTGAGTTATGTAGACCAAGTTATGGTCATTTTACTATTGCTGGTCAAATTGCATCAAAATTGGTCACCTTAGGTCATTTTAGGTCAATTTTGGTTCGGCCAGTTTTTGGACCCGAACTTGTGCAAGCTGTTTGACTTGCTTATGGTCATTTCTGGGCTTTGGTGTCTTCATAAGACTTGTAGATATAGGTCTTAACTATTCATGGTCAAAATTTCAGGTCAATTGGACCTGTTTTGAGTGATTTATGGCGAAAATACTAACTGCTGCCCAAATGGTCATTTTTCAGGCCTTAATTGCACTTAATCCGGATTTGGTCATTTTTCAAGCTACCTTGCAAGCAGAATTTTGGCAAGCTTCCTTTATGAAAGTTGGCACATTTTGTGCCTAGTTTCATCTCCAATTGGTCTCATACCAATTGGAGCCACACACTTAAGGTTCTAAGCCAAAATGCATACTGCCCTATTGCACTTTCTTTATTACTCATCAAAGCTCACTTTTAGCATTTACCAATTCACACATTCTTACCCAATCTGGTTTGTACCATAACCTAAGCATATTTTGCCACATATTGTTGATCATTTTGGCAGCTTGCAATCACATTCAACATACACCACAAAGTGCAGAATTTGTCAAACTCAATTACAACAATTTAACTACCTAATCATGCTCATTTACATGTCCAACTTCACACCATCATACATATACCCAAACTGCTATAACAACTAACACAATTCAACATTAATATTCCATAAACCAAACATGAAATAACATCCTTATGGTTCACCAAACCAGGCTGCCGATTCATGCATTTACATTCCATTAATTTCCAAGCTTCAAATTTCAAATACACATCCACATATACTAAGTGTACATCACCCAAATCATTTCTTACACACCTATACATTTAATCATGTAACACCCTCCCGGTAGCAACTCCGTACATTCTACTGTTCCGGTGACCGGTGTCGGTCCGGACAGCTAGAACGTCCGAAAAAATATTTAAACTAAAGTGAGGAACTAAAATTAACTCAAATATTAATAAGAAAAATTTAGTAAAAATTTTAGAAATAAAATACAACCAAGTTAAATGAGCCGGTGCCCAAGCGATGGGTAACCAGAGGGAAGTTGCGGTTCTCGCAACGAGGAGCCCTAGACCCGGGGGAAAAATTATAAAATAATTTTTGAGACTCCAGAGAAGGGTCATTGAGGTTTCTATGGCATTAGAATGCCAAGAAAATATTTAGAAAAATTTTTCAATCGGTACAGACAATTTTGACCCGTTAAGCCAAATGGAGGGCATTTTGGTCATTTCGCCTTCAGAGGTGATTTTTGGCCGACTTGTCCAGTTGAGTAAATAATTAATATGACATAAAATATGAATAAACATTACTAGAAATTAAATTGAAAATGAGTAGTGAAGAAAGGAAAAGAAAATGAGGAAAAAGGCCCATTATGACATCTTTATGATGTCATTTAAAAGTTCTAACCAATCATATTTAAACAACCTATTAATTAACAAATAAAAGAGATAAACATGGCCAAAGGAATTAAAATACCAGCTGCCTTCTCTTCAGCAAAAAACGTGAGTTTCTCTTCTTCCTCCCTCCATGAAAATTTTCTTTCATTTCCTCCATTTCCCATGAATTTTCACTACTAAACCCTAGACACCTTTCATTAAAACTTGTCCATACCTCTTGGGGAAGTGTTTGGCAGCCTAGAAAGTGAAGGAAAGTGAAGTTTAATCTTGGAAAATTCTGCCATTAAAGAGGTTAGTGCTTATTTATGCAAGTGTTTCTTTTATTTCATGTTAGGAACTTGAAATTGCTAAGAAATGATAAATTAAATGGACTAAACTCATGTGTATATACTCCTTGAAATTTCGGCAGCCCTAAGGAAGGGATAAGGGTGACTGTTTTGATGGACTTAGAGTGGACTAAAGATGATATTTAAGGTACATATATACATGTATAATGAATTGGTGTGCTAACTAAGGTAAATGGGAGTAAACCTTGAATATGAATTAGGGTTTGGGAGTGAAACTTGGATTTAGCTTATGAAATTGTTAGAGAACATTTTAATGGTTAATTAGTGACCATTTTAGGTAAGTTGACCACAATTTGGACTGAAATATAGCATGGCCAAGTGAATGTGTAGGCTGCCTAAGGACAGCAGCAGAGTGACTGAAATTTCAGTCCACTTGGACTGCCATAACTTTGGCTGTGTAGGTTCAATTGGTATTTGGCCAATTGGACATGAAACTAAGCTTATAATGGCACATTTTTGCTGAAGAAACCATGCCCAAAAGACCAAAGCAAGAGGACCAAAAGTTGGCCCCAATCCGGATACCACAAACAGCCCTGAGAATGACCAAATGAAGAGTAACTGTTCATTTGGCCATAACTCACTGTAGAATGGTCAAATTGACCTGAAATTTTTACAGTAACAAGATATGATATAGACAAACAACTTTCATGAAGAACATCACCCCAAATTATGCCATTAACCCATTCAAATTATTGGGCAAAGTTGAGTTATCAAACCTGCAACTCTGCAGATTTTCATTTGAGCAGTAATGTTTGGAGGACTATAACTCTCTCTAGAAAACTCGGATTTAGACGATTCTTGAACCGATGGAAACCTAAGGTATGGTAGAACATTTCATAAGAAGAAAGTTAGACCAAATTATGAACTTAACTTGATCAAATTACTGACCAAAGTTGGACCAAAAATCTGCCAGACCCAAAATCTCAGCATGAGCGATTGCGTGAGCAGTAAACTTATTTTGGCCATAACTTGAGCTACAAAACTCCAAATGGAGTGATTCAAAAAAGGAAATTCAACTAGACAAAATAAGGAACAACTTTCATGTTTACCATTTCCTCAAATTCCCACTGCAACAGGGCCCAATGGAATAGTAAATTTAAGTTTCAAAAACTGAAAATTTTATTTCCCTTGGTTAAAGCTTAGAAATGGTATTAATGCTTAATGCCAACAAGTTTTAAATGAAAAATGTGGTATGTTTGAAGTGCCAAAGTCAGTGTACATATTCTCTATGCAAAAGTCAACTTTCTTGTTGACCAATGAAATGAATAGGGACACCAAAACTTGAAATTCAAAAGTGTGAAACTTAAAAATGCAAAATGCCCTAGTAGGCCTAATGTGATTGGTTTGGATAGTTTGGCATGCCAATAGGGTATTGTTTTAGCAGTACTGCGAAAGGCTTTATGCCTGTATTCATGGCTTTATGCCCGTATTCATGGCTTTTATGCCCGTATTCATGGCTTTTATGCCCGATTATGTGATATCATGGCTTTTTAGCCATACTGACTGCATACATGGTTGACGTTCTGCGTCCCATGGTATGACGGCCCGAGGCACCGCGGTGTCCAGCGCCAACGACCCGTTATCCAGTCCAGTCGTTCAGTATAGGTTACTTGGGCATGGAAAAGTATAACTGTAATTGAACTGATTGTTAAAGAAAATACAAAAATTAAATATCAGGAATGATTATGATAGAATACAAAGAAACTCAAGATCATGAAGAAAATAATTAACAAAATGCATGAAGAAGTTAATATCATAAAACGTAATTAGCCCTCGACTAAACAATAAGTTAGTAATTATTCAGTTCTTATGAACACAATGGCTAAGAAATTATGATTTTTATTTGCATATTATATTTTCTTGTATTATTGGCACCACTAAGCTTTATGCTTAGCGCGTCGCTTTTGCAACGCGTAGGTACTGAAGATTTGGACAGAGGGCCCAGTAGACCACAGATTCGGTAAGGCAGTTCACGATTCGCATAGTGTCCGTGTCACCTCAACCTGCGATTGCATTGGTAGGACACTAGGTGTCATTTTGGCATTCTGTAATAAATTTTGATTTTCTCATATGTAATGAAACTTATGTAATGTATTTTGATTTTCATGTAAATAATGCAAATTTGTGTTTGTAAATGGAAAAGTGCATATTGATCTGTAACTGGTACATGATTATCAAATGAGGTGAATGATTGAGAAATGAATGTGAACTGAAAAATATTGAGATTTTGATAAATGGAGTTGAGATGAATGAATAAGAATATAGGAAGTGTTTTTCACAGGTTTCGAAGAACTATTTTCTTCATTTTTAGCCGGTACTCTGTCGGATTTTCTTTAAAATTCTCGGAACCTCAAATAAATTATAATTTCGACAAAAGGCTTAAATAAATTATATTTCACAAGTTATATTCAAAAGGAAGAATAAAAAAATGAATTAAGATAAAATAGAGTGCTCGGCACACTGAGTGGCATAACTTGCTCGGCTACACTGTAGTCGGGTAAGGGGTGACACAAATCAATCCTTTAATATACCATTTAGAAGCAAGAATAAGCTGTCCTCAAAGTGTTTCCATGGCTGCCAAAAGTTCACATCCCCTTTAAACATCAAACCTCAAAAATTTTTTCCACAATTCAAGTACCCATAACCTCCTCACAAACTTTAATGAAGCAATAACCAAAAATACAAACTTACCACTTTGGAAACTCTTCAAAACCTTGACTAAACTTGATCTTCTTGCTGCCTATCTACTGCCCAAGTGGTGTAGAACAGTTTTTGTGAAGGAAAAGGTAAGAAAATTGGCTTGGATATGAAGGGATAAAGCTTGCATAAGCTTGAAACAAATGGCCATGGAGGTTTTCTTCCTCCTTGGTCTCGGCTGGAATTTGAGAGGTAGAAGAAAGTGATTTTCTGCTGTCCAAAAATCAGATTAATGGTCCACTTTAGGTGTTAGTGGACCACTAAGTGGAAAGATAATGTTAGTTTAATCTTAAGGTTTCATTTTCCCACATTAAGCTTCCCATTTTTGCTATTTACATTAGGTACCACTAATTTAATTTTTCATGAAATTTCCCAAGTGTAATATCATGTATTTTTAATGGAAATTTAGGTTAAAAGACAACTTGAGGTGTCAAATGACTACAATGCCCCTGTTCGGGTTGCATTCCCGATTTTTCGGTAACACCGGGTTTTGTCCGTTTTTCGATTTCTCACTTTTCTTTGTACTAATTAATTAATTTTTCTTTGATATTTCTAATGGTATTTGTACTTCAATTGATGTCTCTTTAAGTCCTAAAAATATTTTTCAGGGTTCCCCATGGTCCAGGGCTAGTGAACGGTCCACGCTGTGACTTCCCGGTGCGGTCACCCATCGCTAGGGTTCTCGGCTCGCTTAACTTGGTTACATTTCTTTGCTATTATTTTTCCTTTGTTTTTCTTGTATTTTCTTTTCTTGTATTTCATTATTTTATGTCTTCTCACTCATATCGAAGTGTAGTTCTAGGCATCCTAGCTGTCCGAATAACACTGGTCACCGAAACAGTAGAACGCACTACCGAACTTAGGGGTGTTACAATTCTCCCCCCCCCCCCCCCCTTAACACCTTGGAATCAAGCATGTTAAACCTCTTTAACGCCTTTTCCAAGTATAGACTTTGGGATAAACCAATTATTCTTTTCGCTCTATCTCTATAGATGCGAATCCTAAGAATATAGGTTACCTCCCCTAAGTCTTTCATGGAGAATGTATTTGACAACCATACCTTTGTAGTTGTCAACATACCTGTGTCATTACCCATCAACAAAATGTCATCCATATATAAGACAAGGAACGTGACAACACTATCACTAACCTTCTAATATACACATGGCTCATCCTCATTTTTTATAAAACCAAATTACTTAATGGCTTCATCAAAATGGATGTTCCAACTCCTTGAAGCTTGTTTCAACCCATAAATGGATCGCTTTAGCTTACGCACTTTGGAACCATCTTGGGATTAAAAAACCCCTAGGTTGTTCCATGAAAATGTTTTCTTCAATGTATCCATTGAGAAAAGCTGTTTTGATAACCATCTGCCAAATCTCATAATCATAGCATGCAGATATTGCTAATAGAATCCTAATTGATTTAAGCATGGCAACAGGCAAGAAACCCTTTCGCTACTAGCCTTGCTTTATAGGTCTCTACCTTTCCATCAGAACCAATTTTCTTTTGAAAACCCATTTGTTTCCTATAGGTATAATACCTTTAGGTGGGTCAATAAGATCCCAAACTTGATTCTTATACATGGAATCAATCTTGAATTTCATAGCATCAATCCATTTTGAAGAGTATATATCTGATATAGGTTCTTCATAGGTAAGTGGATCATCTTAAGGAAACAACTCTTGTTCTTCTTCATGAAGGAAACCATATCTCACTGGTGGGTGAGATACCCTGGTTGATCTACGAGGAATTACAGTAGATGTTTCATCAACATGTGTAGGTTGTGTCACACCCTACTCCCCTGTAAGATGTAACATGATTCCGTAGTATACCTAATGAATTACCGTACTTCGCCTACCGATAATCCATTAAATATACTACAAGGGATTTTAAAACAATTTTCGGGAAATTTAAGTCATAGATTAAAATCTGGTGTTATAAAATTTTTTTCAAAATTTCAGCAAAGTGCCGGCTATATTTTGAGAAAACAGTTCTTCAATCCTGCAAAAGAAAATACTCCCAATATGTTTTCTCAAATACAACTCCAATAAACTTTATTTCAATTCACAATTAAATTCTCAATAAACAATCAATTCATTTTCAAACTAATCTCATCATGAAGAAATATTTCATTGATTATAAGACTCAAGATTTATATTACAAAACTATTCAAGTAAATGAAATCTCAAATTTACATTTACAATAATTTACATTTAATTACATACCAAAATATTTTCCAAGAGTTTTTAGACAACTGCTCAAATAATTTACATACATATTATTACATGCATACATCAAAACCTATGTACATGGGTATACTTATGATATACCTGGAGCTGATCTGAATGTATCTTCAAAGAAATTTACTCACTGCTCTATGCTCTTCTTACCTGCGACAGCATACAAAGCTATCGCTGAGTGGTGAACTCAGTGGTGCACAACTATAATTTAAAACATAGTACAATATACATTGACAAAATTTACAGTAAATAATTTGGAAATCTGAATACTCACCAATTTCCAAAACTCAAAATATTCATTGCCAATAATGTGAATCATTTGTATAAAAAGACTTCGATCATGAAATTCAATTTATCAAATCATAACTAACCATTTAGGTAATTCCAACAAAATCAATTATACATAAATCATAATTGAAATCACAATTCTTTACCATTCAAAAGCCATTATTTATCTCAAAAACCATGTTGTATCTCAAAAATAATTCTTTATCTCACTAACTATGTCACACCCTATGCCCCTGTAAGGCATAACATGATCCCGTAGTATACCTAATGAATTACCAACTCCGTCTACTGATAACCCATTAAATACACTACAAGGGATTTTAAAAAACTTTTCTTACTTCTTTTATAGTGGTGAGCACTATTTACAAGTGTTAAAAACCTTTTTGATCTGAAGTGATAGAACTAACACATTTAAATTATTTGGAATTTCTGTAAAAATTTTGGCAGAGTGCCATCTGTATTTTGGATAAAACAGTTCTTCAGAAAACCTGTAAAAAAAAGCACTCCAATATTTTTCCAAATATCAACTCCAACAAAATTCAACACAATATTTTTCTCAAATCAATCCACAACAATTTTTCAGTATTTTCAAAGGATGAGATAAAAGAAATATAATACAAATTTTACAAGTCAAAATAACTCATAATTTACTTTACAACTTCAATGTACAATTTTAATTTACAACTGCTCAAATAATTTACATACATATTATTACATGCATACATCAAAACCTATGTACATGGGTATACCTATGATATACCTGGAGCTGATCTGAATATGTCTTCAAAGAAACTTAATCACTGCTCTATGCTCTTCTTACCTGCGACAGCATACAAAGCTATCGCTGAGTGGTGAACTTCGATGGTACACAACTATAATTTAAAACATAGTACAATATACATTGACAAAATTTACAGTAAATAATTTGGAAATCTGAATACTCATCAAATTCCACAACTCAAAATATTCATTGCCAATAATGTAAATCATTTGTATAAATGACTTTGATTACAAAATTCAATTTATCAAATCATAACTATCCATTTGAATAATTCTAACGAAATCAATTATACATAAACCATAATTGAAATCAAAATTCCTTACCATTCAAAAGCCATTCTGTATCTCAAAAATCAATCTTTATCTCACTAATATGCAAGACTAATCCGAAAGGGCCATATTCGATGTGATTCTAACTCCCTATGGTCGGGGAGGTCGAATCAGATTCTAACTCCCTATGGTCGGGGAGGTCGAATCATCGTGCACAGTACCATCACAATAATGAATCTTCCGCAAGGGCCATAACAATAAAATAAACTTAGATCTAACTTCAAATCAGAGGAAAATCTAAGCCTGTGCACGTACCATGGTAATCAAAACACAACTAACTCCATTGTCTTCTCAACAAATGAGAGAGACGGGTAATAACCTAGTCAAGCTTCTATAGTGAGATATAAAACAATATTAAAATCCATTTAGTGAGCATAAATCACAATATAATTCGATTCAAAGTCAATTCTAATATCCAAAAATTTTTATGCTCATCACAATTCAAATCATAAATTTGCATTTTTCCATGAAAATTACCATCACAATTCAAAACATGTTCTATCACAATTTTCCAAAACATAATTTGTTCAATCCATAACAATGCTTAATACTTGTGGAAATACCATTTCACAAAGCTGAATTCATACATACTATAACAATTTTCAATAATCATTGAATTAAATCCAATGCTTGTTAAACATAATACATAAAAAAAAATATGTCATTTAATCATATGAAATATTCAAAACAAAATCAGTTAAAAACTAGTTGTGCACAAACCTCTAATAATTGTCTCCTGGCCTGGACTCAGTGTTTCCTTCCCTTTTTCTGAGTCTTTGGTAACTGAGAAACACAATTTGAAGTGTTTCAGTACTAAATAAAACTGTCTCTAATGATAATGTTCGATAAGTAATTCACTGAAGGGTATTATTTGCTTAATTACCTAATATACCGACCCTCGATGTGTTTAAGGTAAATTAGGTTTTGGTGTCCTTAATATGTCACATTCGATAGGGTTTTAGGGTTGGTACGTTTTACCAAATTCATTTTCTTGTTTAGTGCATTTTCTTGCAATTTGCTGGATTCCGGGATACTAGTTTGACCTAGCCGGACGGCCTAGTTCCCTCGGTTTTCGGGCTTCGGTCAAAACTAAAAACTTGTAGATCTATGTCTTATTGCATTCGGGGCAAAATTTCAGGTCAATACGAGTTAAGTAGACCAAGTTATGGTCATTACACTATTGCTGGTCAAATGGCATGAAATTAGGTCAATTTGGTCAACTTTGGTTCAGCCAGTTTTTGGACCCGAACTTATGCAAGCTTTTTGACTTGCTTCTGGTCATTTCTGGGTTTTGATGTCTTCATAAGACTTGTAGGTATGGGTCTTAACTATTCATGATTAAACTTTCAGGTCAATTGGACCTGTTTTGAGTAAGTTATGGCCTAAACACTCACTGCTGCCCAATTGGTCATTTTTCTGGTCCTAATTGCACCTAATCTGAATTGGTCATTTTCTTAGGTCACCTTGCAAGCAGAATTTTGGTATGTTTTCTCAATGAAAGTTGGCACATTTTGTGCTTAGTTTCACCTCCAATTGGTCTCATACCAATTGAGGTTACACATTTAAACTTATTGGCTAAAATATACACTGCCCTTAGTTACTTTGCTTAACACACATCAATTACACATATTTACCTTGCAATATGTTTACTTCCCTACCAAATCTATTTTGGTACATTACCACAACTATATATTACTTTACATTAACATCACTTTGGGCAGATTACAATTATCATCAAAATACCAAATATAACTCTAATTCCCAAAGTTCAAATACCATTACACATACACATAAACATCACTAGTTTTTACATACACTTTACACAACAATTTCATACACATATCCTTCAATCCTTAATGCCACAATTCTGCCCATATCTTCATGAACACATACACTTATCCAAGAGTTTCAAGGCTGCCGAAATTGTCCTTGAACACCAAAGTGTCCTACAATTCATTAAATCCCATTCCAAGTGCAAAATTCACCATATACATGTGAAGTAATTCACTAGGTTATTAAATCATCATGATCAACATCATTTCTCATCAAATATATGCACAATTATTTCATCAATTACATGACTCCATGGCTGTCCAAAATGAACACAGCAATAACTCTTCAAACTCAAAAATTTTCTTCACAAATCCAACACCCATAACATGCACACAAAACTTAACAAAGCTATCTTCAAAAATACTAACTTACCTTATGGTTGAAACTTGCCAAACCTTGATTAAACTTCTTAAAATTGGTATCAAACTCTTCCTTGTGATGTGTAGACAATTTTTCATGAAGCTACTTAAGGGATTGGAGTTGAAATGAAAGAGTGGACCAAGCTTGCATGAACACGCCAATGGAGGTTTCTCCTCCCCTTCAATTCGGCTAGGTTTAGTACAATGAAGAAGATGAAGTTTCTGACTTGGATAATGGATGTACACCTGCCCCACTTAGTATATATTAATCCATTAATGGTCCACTAACTCCAAATAATCATATAATAAGCTAATTGTTCATTTATTCCACATTAACCCATGATTTTAGCTATTTACTTTAGGTACCACCAAATTAATTTTTCATTTTATTTTCTAAGTGTAATATTATTTATTTTTAATGGAAATTTAGGTCAAAAGACAATTCGGGATGTCAAATGACCATAATGCCCCTGTTCGGGTTGCATTCCCAATTTTAAAGTAATACAGGGTTTTGTCTGTTTTTCGATTTCTCACTTTTCTTTGTACTAATTATTTATTTTTTCTTTGATCTTTCTAATGAGATTTATTCTTCAATAAGGGTCTATTTAAGTCCTAAAAATGTTTTCCAAGGTTCCCCGCAGTCCAGGGCTAGTCAACGGTCCACGCCGTGACTTCCCGGTGCAATCACCCATTGCTAGGATTCCCGGCTCCCTTAACTTGGCTACATTTCTTTGCTATTATTTTTCCTTTGTTTTTCTTGTATTTTCTTTTCTTGTATTTCATTATTTTATGTCTCCCCACTCATTTTGAAGTGTAGTTCTAGGCATCCTAGCTGTCCGGACAACACTGGTCACCGGAGCAGCAGAACGCACTACCGAACTTAGGGGTGTTACAATTCTCCCCCCCTTAAATAAATTTCATCTCGAAATTTTACCTGACATTAGTCTCTGAACAGCTGTGGGTACTGTCTCCTCATATCCTCTTCACGTTCCCAAGTAGCTTCCTAGCCTGAATGATGGTTCCGCAGCACTTTAACCAGGTGTATCTGTTTGTTCCTCAGCTGCTTCACCTCATAAGCCAGAATTTTTATGGTTTCTTCCTCATATGAGAGGTCTGGATTTACTTCAATCTCTTCAATTGGTAGTACATGAGATGGGTCAGATTTGTACCTCCTTAACATGGACACATGGAAGACACTGTGTATCCTTGCTAGCTCTGGAGGTAATGCCAACCGATATGCCAAAGGACCCACTCTTTCCAGAACCTCATATGGTCCAATGAAACGAGGACTCAGTTTCCCCTTTCTGCCAAATCTCATAATTCTCTTCCAAGGAGAAACTTTGAGGAATACCTTATCACCCACTGCATACTCAATATCTCTTCTTTTCAAACCAACATAGGACTTCTGACGGTCTGATGCAACCTTGAGTCTATCTCTAATCAATCTGATCTTTTCCTCTGTCTGCTGAACAATTTCTGGCCCAATCATCTTCCTTTCACCTACTTCATCCCAACATAAGGGAGTTCTGCACTTCCTACCATATAAAGCTTCATATGGAGGCATCCCAATGCTTGATTGGTAGCTGTTGTTATAAGCAAACTCAATCAAAGGCAAGTGTGTATCCCAACTACCTTCAAATTCAATCACACAAGCTCGTAGCATATCCTCCAATATCTGAATAACCCTCTTAGACTAGCCATCTGTCTGTGGGTGGAATCTTTGTCTTTGAAGTTCAATCTAGTTCCTAGGGCTCTCTGAAGACTACCCCAGAATCTAGAAGTGAACCTAGGACCCCTGTCAGATACAATTGATAATGGCACTCCATGCAATTTTAAAATCTCATATATGTACAATCGCCAATCTTTCTGTGCTATAGTCCATCCGGACTGGCAAAAAGTGAGCAGACTTAGTTAGTCTGTCAATTATAACCTATACTACATCATGACTATTCTGTGTCCTCAGAAATCTCATCACAAAATCCATAGTTATCTGTTCCCTTACAATGTTTCATAGGGTGCCACTTGTATGCTAGCTTGACACTTATTAATGTATACAAATTCTGTTAGTGGGATGTATCTGTCCCATCTCCTCTCGGATTCAATGACACAAGTTCTCGATATATTCTTGAGGGCTTATCACATTTTACAGGTTATTTTTATCATTTCATTTCATTATTTATAGGAACTCAATGAGTTTCTGAATTTACCTGAATTACTTGTTTCAATTGTCCATCTGTCTGAGGATGATACGTTGTACTGATATCTCTAAGCTTATAGCAATTACTGTGGTACTGGTAGTTCACATTATTGTAACCGAGTTACTGACTCTAGCTACCTTACAAGTGTAGTCATTTGATAGGCTAGTTCTGAAGTCTTAAATTTCTGACTAAAATTTTCACATTTATTTCCAGTAATAGTATTCTATTCGGGTGCAACTGTATCAATTTATAGATTACTTACAAATATTCTTAATTTATTATACCACGAGGAAGCACGTAGCTTTACACAATAATCCCGTGTCGGTACTATAATCTGCAGCTTACAATACAAACATCGAGAACATTATATAGTCACTACGTTATAACCTCATGGACTAGGTTTTCTAACATCTTATCCTTCTCGAATCCACTAATATCCCAAACTGATTCTGATTACAATTTCCTTTGACAATTACTAACAGTAACATTTTTGCCCTCATCTAGAGCAATTTTATTACTGTAACTTACTTTTAGGTCCTCTTGCCATACATTAGTAGGCTCGCCAATTAGCTTTATAATTTACGGTATGTTAGAAAATACTTTTAGCTAACAATTCTTCCAAAAGTAATGTCAATCATACTTGTTATTATAGTTATTATCCTAAAGGACTAGTCACTAATACATCAAAATTCGTTCCCATGTAAAGGAATGACAACAGAACATATAGTTCTGACACTAACACACAACTAAGTAGTGCTGGGATCAAATAATAACTAAAATTAAGAACTTACCAGCAGCTACATCTGAAGTTTCTGCTCCTTTTACTTGGTGCATAGTGGACACTCCGACTAGTGCGCTACTATATTCGGGTTGATTCACTGTGTTATAGTGGTGAGGAGTACCAACTCTATTTCTATCTTAACTCTGACTGACGGTCTGTGAACTCCGGAGAGCAGATCGAGGTGGTTTAGCACAATCTTTAGCAAAGTGTCCAAGTTTTCCACAATTGTAACAGGCTCCAGAGGCCTTATAGCATATCCCACCATGATATTTTCCACAAGTTTCACATTGGCGGGAAGGGTAGGAACTTCTAGTTGTTCGACGACTGGACCTTGGTGGTCTCTGTCTTAATGATCCACCTCTATCATATTTCTGAGTTCGGGGTTCCTCAAATTCTTTTCTCTTCCCCAAATTACTGTTCGAACTCTGACCCATAGGTTTCTCCCTCTTTTCCATTTCACACTGCCCTTGTGGGGGTTGGAGTGCAGATTTGGGCTTGGGCTGACAGATTATCAGCCATTTGTTGGAAGAAAGTGGCCATTTGCTGGGCCATTTGTGCAGTAATTTGTACCGGTAAAACTGGTACAGTCAGGCCTTCGACACTTTGTGGAGCTGGGGCCTCAGCTTGTTCTTCTGCCATCACAGACTGTTCTATTGTCTCATTCTTCTCTTCCATATCTTTCACAAGATTTTCTATTCCTGTACATCCAACATAAGGAGATTCCTCTCCATTAGTTCACATTTATGATGTAAATGTACTATATGTATCAAACATTTGAGCAGTTGTAGTTACCGACAAAAAGATTTCAAATTCACAGTTCAAAATTCACTTTAAAACCATTGCTCTGATACCACTAAAACATGTCACACCCTACGCCTCTGTAAGGCATAACATAATCCCGTAGTATACCTAATGAAATACCAACTCCATCTACTGATAACCCATTAAATACACTACAAGGGATTTTAAAAAACTTTTCTTACTTCTTTTACAGTGGTGAGCACTATTTACAGGTGTTAAAAACCTTTTTGATCTGAAGTGATAGAACTAACACATTTAAATTATTTGGAATTTCTGTAAAAATTTTAGCAGAGTGCCATCTGTATTTTGGATAAAACAGTTCTTCAGAAAACCTGTAAAAAAAAGCACTTCAATATTTTTCCAAATATCAACTCCAACAAAATTCAACACAATATTTTTCTCAACTCAATCCACAACAATTTTTCAGTATTTTCAAAGGATGAGATAAAAGAAATATAATACAAATTTTACAAGTCAAAATAACTCATAATTTACTTTACAACTTCAATGTACAATTTTAATTTACAACTGCTCAAATAATTTACATACATATTATTACATGCATACATCAAAACCTATGTACATGGGTATACCTATGATATACCTGGAGCTAATCTGAATATGTCTTCAAAGAAACTTAATCACTGCTCTATGCTTTTCTTACCTGCGACAGCATACAAAGCTATCGCTGAGTGGTGAACTCAGTGGTGCACAACTATAATTTAAAACATAGTACAATATACATTGACAAAATTTACAGTAAATAATTTGGAAATCTAAATACTCATCAAATTCCACAACTCAAAATATTCATTGCCAATAATGTAAATCATTTGTATAAATGACTTTGATCACAAAATTCAATTTATCAAATCATAACTATCCATTTAAATAATTATAATGAAATCAATTATACATAAACCATAATTGAAATCAAAATTCCTTACCATTCAAAAGCCATTATGTATCTCAAAAATCAATCTTTATCTCACTAATATGCAAGACTAATCCGAAAGGGCCATATTCGATGTGATTCTAACTCCCTATGGTCGGGGAGATTGAATCAGATTCTAACTCCCTATGGTCGGGGAGGTCGAATCATCGTGAACAGTACCATCACAATAATGAATCTTCCGCAAGGGCCATAACGATAAAATAAACTTAGATCTAACCTCATATTAGAGGAAAATCTAAGCCTGTGCACGTACCATGGTAATCAAAACACAACTAACTCCATTGTCTTCTCAACAAATGAGAGAGACGGGTAATAACCTAGTCAAGCATCTATAGTGTGATATAAAACAATATTACAATCCATTTAGTGAGCATAAATCACAATATAATTCGATTCAAAGTCAATTCTAATATCCAAAAATTTTTATGCTCATCACAATTCAAATCATAAATTTGCATTTTTCCATGAAAATTACCATCACAATTCAAAACATGTTCTATCACAATTTCTTAAAACATAATTTGTTCAATCCATAACAATGCTTAATACTTGTGGAAATACCATTTCACAAAGCTGAATTCATACATACTATAACAATTTTCAATAATCATTGAATTAAATCCAATGCTTGTTAAACATAATACATAAAAAAAATATGTCATTTAATCATATGAAATATTCAAAACAAAATCAGTTAAAAACTAGTTGTGCACAAACCTCTGATAATTGTCTCTGTCCGACTCGTGTTTCCTTCCCTTTTTCTGAGTCTTTGGTAACTGAGAAACACAATTTGAAGTGTTTCAGTACTAAATTAAACTGTCTCTAATGATAATGTTCGATAAGTAATTCACTGAAGGGTATTATTTGCTCAATTACCTAATATACCGACCCTCGATGCGTTTAAGGTAAATTAGGTTTTAGTGTCCTTAATATGTCACATTCGATAGGGTTTTAGGGTTGGTACGTTTTACCAAATTCATTTTCTTGTTTAGTGCATTTTCTTGCAATTTGCTGGATTCCGGGATACTAGTTTGACCTAGCCGGACGGCCTAGTTCCCTCGGTTTTCGGGCTTCGGTCAAACCTACAAACTTGTAGATCTATGTCTTGTTGCACGCAGGGCAAAATTTCAGGTCAATCCGAGTTAAGTAGACCAAGTTATGGTCATTACACTATTGCTGGTCAAATGGCATCAAATTAGGTCAATTTTAGGTCAATTTGGTCAACTTTGGTTCGGCCAGTTTTTGGACCCGAACTTGTGCAAGCTTTTTGACTTGCTTCTGGTCATTTCTGGGTTTTGGTGTCTTCATAAGACTTGTAGGTATGGGTCTTAACTATTGATGGTTAAAATTTCAGGTCAATTGGACCTGTTTTGAGTGAGTTATGGCCTAAACACTCACTGCTGCCCAATTGGTCATTTTTCAGGTCCTAATTGCACCTAATCCGAATTGGTCATTTTCTTAGGTCACCTTGCAAGCAGAATTTTGGTATGTTTTCTCAATGAAAGTTGGCACATTTTGTGCTTAGTTTCACCTCCAATTGGTCTCATACCAATTGAGGTTACACATTTAAACTTATTGGCTAAAATATACACTGCCCTTAGTTACTTTGCTTAACACACATCAATTACACATATTTACCTTGCAATATGTTTACTTCCCTACCAAATCTGTTTTGGTACATTACCACAACTATATATTACTTTACATTAACATCACTTTGGGAAGATTAAAATTATCCTCAACATACCAAATATAACTCTAATTCCCAAAGTTCAAATACCATTACACATACACATAAACATCACTAGTTTTTACATACACTTTACACAACAATTTCATACACATATCCTTCAATCCTTAACGCCACAATTCTGCCCATATCTTCATGAACACATACACTTATCCAAGAGTTTCAAGGCTGCCGAAATTGTCCTTGAACACCAAAGTGTCCTACAATTCATTAAATCCCATTCCAAGTGCAAAATTCACCATATACATGTGAAGTAATTCACTAGGTTATTAAATCATCATGATCAACATCATTTCTCATCAAATATATGCACAATTATTTCATCAATTACATGACTCCATGGCTGTCCAAAATGAACACAATAATAACTCTTCAAACTCAAAAATTTTCTTCACAAATCCAACACCCATAACATGCACACAAAACTTAACAAAGCTATCTTCAAAAATACTAACTTACCTTATGGTTGAAACTTGCCAAACCTTGATTAAACTTCTTAAAATTGGTATCAAACTCTTCCTTGTGATGTGTAGACAATTTTTCATGAAGCTACTTAAGGGATTGGAGTTGAAATGAGAGAGTGGACCAAGCTTGCATGAACACGCCAATGGAGGTTTCTCCTCCCCTTCAATTCGGCTAGGTTTAGTACAATGAAGAAGATGAAGTTTCTGCCTTGGATAATGGATGTACACCTGCCCCACTTAGTATATATTAATCCATTAATGGTCCACTAACTCCAAATAATCATATAATAAGCTAATTGTTCATTTATTCCACATTAACCCATGATTTTAGCTATTTACTTTAGGTACCACAAATTAATTTTTCATTTTATTTTCTAAGTGTAATATTATTTATTTTTAATGGACATATAGGTCAAAAGAAAATTCGGGATGTCAAATGACCATAATGCCCCTGTTCGGGTTGCATTCTGATTTTTCAGAATAACCGATTTTGTCTGTTTTTCGATTTCTCACTTTTCTTTGTACTAATTATTTAATTTTTCTTTGATCTTTCTAATGAGATTTATTCTTCAATAAGGGTCTATTTAAGTCCTAAAAATGTTTTCCAGGGTTCCCCGCAGTCCAGGGCTAGTCAATGGTCCACGCCGTGACTTCCCGGTGCGGTCACCCATCGCTAGAATTCCCGGCTCGCTTAACTTGGCTGCATTTCTTTGCTATTATTTTTCCTTTGTTTTTCTTGTATTTTCTTTTCTTGTATTTCATTATTTTATGTCTCCCCACTCATTTTGAAGTGTAGTTCTAGGCATCCTAGCTGTTCGGACAACACTGGTCACCGGAGCAGCAGAACGCACTACCGAACTTAGGGGTGTTACAAACTATGCAAGACTAATCCGAAAGGGCCATATTCGATGTGATCTTAACTCCCTATGGTCAGGGAGGTCGAATCAGATTCTAACTCCCTATGGTCGGGGAGGTCGAATCATCGTTCACAGTACCATCACAATAATAAATCTTCCGCAAGGGCCATAACGATAAAATAAACTTAGATCTAACCTCAAATCAGAGGAAAATCTAAGCCTATGCACATACCATGGTAATCAAAACACAACTAACTCCATTGTCTTCTCAACAAATGAGAGAGACGGGTAATAACCTAGTCAAGCATCTATAGTGAGATATAAAACAATATTACAATCCTTTTAGTAAGCATAAATCACAATATAATTCGATTCAAAGTCAATTCCAATATCCAATAGTTTTTATGCTCATCACAATTCAAATCATAAATTTTCATTTTTCCATGAAAATTGCCATCACAATTCAAAACATGTTCTATCACAATTTTCCAAAACATAATTTATTCAATCCATAACAATGCTTAATACTTGTGGAAATACCATTTCACAAAGCTAAATTCATACATACTATAACAATTTCAATAATCATTGAATTAAATCCAATGCTTGCTGAACATAATACATAAGAAAAATATGTCATTTAATCATATGAAATATTCAAAACAAAATCAGTTAAAAACTAGTTGTGCACAAACCTCTTATAACTGTCTCCTGGTCTTGACTCAGTGTTTCCTTCCCTTTCCATGAGTCTTTGCTAACTGAGAAACACAATTTGAAGTGTTTCATTACTCATTTAAACTGTCTCTAACGATAATGCTGGATAATTAATTCACTAAATTCTATTATTTGCTTAGTCAACCTAATATGTCGACCCTCGATGCATTCTAGGTAAATTAGGTTTTAATGTTACTAATATGTCACATTTGATAGTCTGTTAGGGTTGGTACATGTTACCAAATTCATTTCCATGTATCTTGCATTTTCTTGCAATTTGCTGGATTCCGAGATACTAGTTTGACCTAGCCGGACAACCTAGTTTCCTCGGTTTTCGGGTTTTGGTCAAGACTAAAAACTTGTAGATCTATGTCTTATTGCACGCGGGGCAAAATTTCAGGTCATTCTGAGTTATGTAGACCAAGTTATGGTCATTTTACTATTGCTTTGGTCACTTTAGGTCATTTTAGGTCAATTTTGGTTCGGCCAGTTTTTGGACCCGAACTTGTGCAAGCTGTTTGACTTGCTTATGGTCATTTCTGGGCTTTGGTGTCTTCATAAGACTTGTATATATAGGTCTTAAATATTCATGGTCAAAATTTCAGATCAATTGGACTTGTTTTGAGTGAGTTATGGCCTAAACACTAACTGCTGCCCAAATGGTCAATTTTCAGGCCTTATTTGCACTTAATCCGGATTTGGTCATTTTTCAAGCTACCTTGCAAGCAGAATTTTGGAAAGTTTTCTTCATGAAAGTTGGCACATTTTGTGTCTAGTTTCACCTCCAATTGGTCTCATACCAATTGGAGCCACACACTTAAAGTTCTAGGCCTAAAACTCAAACTGCCTTATTGCATTTCTTTCATACACATCAAGGATCACTCCTAACACTTACCAAACCCAATATTCAAGTCAATTCTGGTTGTACCATAACCTAAACATAATTTACAACATATTATAGGTCATTTTGGCAGCTTACAATTATATTCAACATACACCATAAAGTGCAGAATTTTTCAACTCAATTACAACAATTCAAGTACCTAACCATAACACTTTTACATGTTCAACTTCACACCATCATACATACCCTCAAACTGTGATAACCACTATCACAATTCAACACCATTATTCCATAAACCAAGCATGAATTCCAGCATTCATCAAGAGTTAACAAACTGCCTCAATGGTACCTTTACATTCCATTAATTTCCAAGCTTCAATTTCAATTCACTTTTACATATACTAAGTATACATCTCCCAAATAATTTCCTACACAATATACATTTAATCAATCATTTAATTCACCATTTACAAGAAAAAATAAACTGCCTTCAAAGTGTTTCCATGGCTGCCAAAAGTACACATCCCCATTCAACATCAAACCTAAAAAATTTCTCCATAAATCAAACACCCATAACATCCTTACAAACTTTAACAAAGCAACAATCAAAAACACAAACTTACCTATTGTTGGGACTTGCTAAATCTTTACTAAAACTTCTTAAAATTGCTATCAAACTCTTCCTTGTGACGTGGGGATAAACTTTAATGAAGATAAGTAAAGAAAATGTAGCTTGAAAATGGGTGTAAAGAGCCATGCATTTGGGCGGCCATGGGAGGACTTTGGGAGCTCTTCATTTCGGCCATGGCATTTGAATGAATGAGGAAGATGAAGTTTTAGTGGAGTAATCTGCCCACTTAGTGTTTATTAAATTCCCATAGTGCTCCACTCACTTAAGAAAATAATCTCATATGTTTAAGTGCTAATTACTCAAATCACACTCCACTTTTGCTATTTATATTAGGTACCCCTAATTTAATTTTTCATGACATTTTCCAAGTGTAATATTATTTATTTTTAATGGACATTTAGGTTAAAAGACAACTCAGGATGTCAAATGACCACAATGCTCCTGTTCGGGTTGCATTCCCGATTTATCTGTAACACCGGGTTTTGTTCGTTTTTCAATTTCTCACTTTTCTTTGTACTAATTATTTAATTTTCATTTAATATTTCTAATGGTATTTGTATTTCAATAGGTGTCTATTTAAGTCCTAAAAATATTTTCCAAGGTTCCCCGCAGTCCAGGGCTAGTCAACGGTCCACGCCGTGACTTCCCGGTGCGGTCACCTATCGCTAAGGTTCTCGGCTTGCTTAACTTGGTTACATTTCTTTGCTATTATTTTTCCTTTGTTTTTCTTGTATTTTCTTTTCTTGTATTTCATTATTTTATGTCTCCTCACTCATATCGAAGTGTAGTTCTAGGCATCCTAGCTGTCCGGACAACACTGGTCACTGGAACAGTAGAACGCACTACCGAACATAGGGGTATTACAGGTTGACTAGATGGATCTATATCCATCTGATATGTTACTTGGTCATAATTCTCTAATTCTAACTCTATTTGCCTTCCTTTGCCTCCTTCTTGAACAAACTGTTGTTCAAGAAATGTGGCATTTCTACTTACCCCAACCTTTTGTGATGTAGGCAAATAAAAATAATATCCAAAACTATCTTTTGGATATCCAACAAATCGACCCTTTTCTGATCTGGTTTCTAATTTATCAGTGTTCAGCTTTTTGATATAAGCTGGACAACCCCAAATCTTAACATGCTTAAGACTTGGCTTTCTTCCATTCCATATCTCATAAGGTGTGGAAGATACTGATTTTGATGGAATCCTATTCAGAACATACAAAGCTGATTCTAATACAAATCCCTAAAAGGAGATTAGCATATCAGTATAGCTCATCATACTACGTACCATATCCAATAGGGTACGATTTATCCTTTCAGATACACCATTCAGCTGTGATGTTCCTGGAAGAGTCAGTTGGGAAACAATGCCATGCTCTTTCAAGTATTCATCAAATTCAGTATTCAAGTATTCACCTCCACGATCTGAACGAAGAGCTTTAATACTTTTTTCTGTTTGATTTTCTACTTCAGATTTAAATTCTTTGAACTTTTCAAAGGATTCATGTTTGTATTTCATCAAATACAAATACCCAAACCTTGATTTATCATCAGTAAAGGTAATAAAGTGATGAAAACCGCCTCTAGCCATTTCTCTAAATGGGTCACATACATCACTATGTAATAGTTCCTAAATATTTTTAGCTCTTAGTCCTTATCCAACAAAGGGTGATCTAGTCATTTTGCCATGAAGGCAGGATTCAAAAGTTGGAGTAGGCTCAGAGCATAATGAGGATAAAATCCCCATTTTCTCCAGTTTTGCAATCCTATCTTCTGCAACATGACCTAATCTTAAGTGCCAAATATATTTTGAACTTGAGTTGATTTTCATCATGGCATTGCATTCTTTTAGATTGCTGTACTCTGGGTAGTTTCCTTTCCAGTGCCCATCCTGCTGGTAGTGGAAACAATTTCCTTTGCCTTTTGTCAGCTTTGATCTTTGTTTTTCGATTTGGCTATCTTCTTGGAAGATCCTGGAACTTGAGGTTTCTTTTTCTAATTGCCCTTTTTCTTGTTGGACTTTCCAGAAGAAGATGCAATGAAAGCTACCTCTTTTCCTTTATTGCCCGGCATATTCTTTTGGGCAATAACAAGTATGTTGAGTAAACCAGCCAAGGTGCATTCCTATTTAGTTATATGGAAATTTGTTACAAAATTCCCAATTAACTTAGGAAGCGATTAAAGGATCAAATCCATTTGCAGTTGGAAATCCATGTTAAAGTCAAGATGTTCCAGCTGATCAATCAGCCGAATCATCTTGTGGACATGATCCCCAACATTCTATCCCTCAGACATCCTCATGCGAAATAGCTGTCTAGATATCTCATACCTAGCATTCCTGCTATGCTCACCATATAACTCTTGTAGGTGAAGGAGGATCTCACTTGCACTCTGCATGTTCTCATGCTGCTTCTGTAACTTATTACTCATAGAAGCAAGCATGTAACACTTGGCTCTCATATCATGCTTCTTTCACTTGTCCAAAGTTTCATGTTCCTCTGAGTAGCCTTTGGAGATAAGGGACCAGGAACATTTGAGTCTAGAACATATCCTATATGTTCAAGGTTCAGGATAAGTTTCAAATTTCTTAGCCAATCAGAGAGATTTGGTCCTGTCAACCTATTGCGATCAAGTATGCTTGCAAAGATATTGGATGGTGGCGGTTGTGGTGTGCTCATTATTATCAGAAAATTAACTGCAAAAAATAACCAGATTAATTAGTAAATATATCATGTATTTAACCAAAATGATTATGGTCTTTTAATCAAATTGGTCCTCCCACTAACTTAGTGAATCCTACACTTCCATAATAGAAAACGAAAATCCTAGTTGGATGGATTTCTAGTGGGCAATTGAATTCTTATAATCCTATTGATCATCCTCAGATACATCCATTATTGAAATTACAATAAACTATAAGTGAGCAACTCCTTACCCATCACATCTCATGTGAGGTTCAATCTTTTACCTAGCCCCTAATGCTCAAAATCTCAGGTACATCCATTATTGACTTATCTTGCATTAGTTAAGTTAATCCCATTGAGTCAGTAAACATGCAAATAATTTTAATGTCCTCAAGTATATCCAATATTGGCCACAAAACCATTTACATATTTACAACATCTCATGCTTAATAATTATTCTTAAGAAAATCTCTTAAATTAATTGCATCATACACAAGTATTTAAAATTTCTTAAAATAATTGCCTCAATGGAGGGCCCATGTTATAATTATTTTATTTATACCATATCCAACTTAATTATTTGTTTGGAAGATTTTGTGGTTGTCCTTCATTCATTCATATTACAAGAGTTGCTGAAGGAGTACATAATCAAGACTTGATCTTGAATTCCTCCCACTGGTCCCACCAATGCTCTTGACCTCCTTGATCTTCTTGTAATCCAATTACATAGTAATCCTTGGCATACCAAGGTGAATTTACAAGAACCAAATAAATGAAATTACAACCAAAATATTACAACCTTTATAATACATGCCACCAAAATAAATTAAAATAAATTAATTAATTTACTACCCAAAGAAACATAAAAGAAATAAATCCAATCACATTAGTCTTTTATTGTCCATGATCATTCATCATGCATATCACTATTTAACAATTAAATAAAACATACATACTTAAATTAAATTGAATATCTCATATCCAACTTAAAAATCCAGATTTGAATATGATTCAAACAAATTTAAAAATTCAGATTTGAATCACATTCAAACAAATTTAATTGTGTCGTTATAATTCTAATTAAACAATTTAATTTGACATAAAATGGACATTAAATCATACAACAATTGCACATTCAATATCCATCATACCTTGCGCATCATAGTGGTGCCACAACCATGCGCACCATGGTGTTCATCAAATATGCCGCCACCTTTGCTTTGCAACCAGCAATGAACCAATCATCTCATGATCAAATCACACAATCAAATCATATAATCAATGATCTAAATGGCAAATATAGTGGCTCTGATACCAATTGAAGGAGCGAAAGTATGAAAAACATAAGTTTAGATCATTGAATTCAAAATTTTTTCTTCTAGGGTCTCATGCATCATGCAAGATTCATTATTTATTTATTTGATTTCAATGATAAACAACATACTAAAACACTTTTAATATATTTTGGGATCTACATTTTCCATTTAAGATTTTAGGATTAACAGATTAATTCATTAGAACCCTAGATTAGATCAAGAACAAGTGCACTAACCTTTTGATGCACTGGAGTTGTGTTTGGCACCTTTGGGATGCGCCTAGGACACCAGATATTGTCCCTTTAGCTTGTCCACACCAAGATCACCAATGGTATCCCCTTGAACAACTTCTAAAGCCTTTCCAATCAATTAGAAATTCAAGTTTTGCCTTTAGAGAGATTACATATGTATACAAGACACTAGAAACGGTTTCTAGCAATTTTAATTCAAGAGAATGTTGGCAATTCTCTTTGAATTGATGAGAGATGAAGAAGAAGAGAGGAAGAGCACTCCAAGGGTGGTGGCACATATGAAGAACAGCAGCTTATTCTTTTACTCTTTCATAACAATACATTATATTGAAGGAGCGGAAGCATGAAAAACACAAGTTTATATCATTGAATTCAAAAATTTTCACCTAGGGTCACATGCATCATGCAAGATTTATTTTTTATCTATTTGATTTCAATGATAAATAACATATCAAAACTCTTTTAATATGTTTTTGGATCTGTATTTTCTATTTAAGATTTTAGAATTAATCAGATTAATTTTAGAACCCTAGATTAGATTAAGAACAAATACACTAACCTCTTGATGCACTGCAGCGTATTTATACCTTTGGGATGTGTCTTTAGGACACCAGATGCTGTCCCTCTAGCTTGTCCACACCAAGTTCACCTATGGCAGCCCTTGAACAGCTTCTAAAGCTTTTTCTATGAATTAGAAAATCAAGCTTTGCCGTTTAAAAGATTAAAGATGTAAACAGGACACTAGAAACAATTTATAGTATTTTTAATTCAAGAGATTGTTTGCTAATCTCTTGGAATTGATGAGAGATGAAGAAGAAGAGAGAGTGGGAGCCTCAAGGGCGGCGGCACAAAGGAGGCAACAGCTGATTGTTATTTTTCTTTCTTATAACAACACTTATATAGCTAGGTCACCACTTAAAACCCTTGCCACATGTCACCTTCTGATGGGCTCTAGGTTTAATTGACCCAATCACATTGTGCCAAGTGTCAAACCTATATTTAATCTTAATTTTATTCATCTTACATGATTAAAAGACATTTGGCAAGCTTATGTATAGTGCCATATGTCACCATCTCATGGTGCCACCTGTGAAATGACCAAAATGCCCCTGTGTCTTAATTTTGAGTTCTCAACCTAAAATAATTATTTCTCTTCTTCTAATCAATTTATATCAAATATAAATTAATTAATTAATCTCTATTAATTAATTCTCATTAATTAAATTTATATTTAAACACTTTAAATATAAATTTAACTTATACTATATATCCAATAACCTAGATTTAGTTTTAAGTCATGCTAGGGACTTTGCAATCTAATTGCAAACCAAGCCTATTTAATTAATCAATTAAACTCTTTAATTAATTAATTAAATCATATTTAATTTGGTGATTACTTGTGTATGTGTGTGATTTACTAGGCTCATCACTAACTGGCAATGAGACATGATATCAACTCTTAATATCATTAGAACTCTTTCTTACCATAAATGATTTCTCTAAATCATTTTGTGCACCTCATAGACCATGGTTAAAACCTAGCATAGCATGCCATGGCCACCCAATTAGTAATAAGGTTTACCTACAATAAACCTATGATCATATGTTACCATGCATTAGAATCTCTCTGTTACAAAATCCCAATTCAAGCTGGAGTAATGGTTTATGTCAAACCCCATTTGCTATGAATATTATGTTCTCTTTTAATTCCAGTTCTTGTTTAAAAGATTTTTCTCGTCAGAAATTCTTTTCTGATTAAATCTATCTGTCCTGGCCAGGAACTTGAAACATCAAGAACAATTAAATGAACATAGGATTTTATCCCTATTTATTTAGAGGAACAGATTCCATCTTGATCAACACCTACCTCCATATATAACTAGTAGGAGCCAACACATGCCCATATACCCATACACAGTACAAGTATGAAAGCAGTATCAAACTCAAACTACCTATATACAAGATAACTGTGCTATCTCAGGTCTAAAGATTATATGCACTGATATGATTTATGACAATACATTGACAAGAGTAAACTCCATGTGCTTGTCATAAGTGTCACTAGTTCGGCCTACTTATCATGTATAAGTGCCTATCATGTTTGTTATATTGCATGAGACTCACCATTCCATCTTATTTATATCTCATATAAATAACTTGGGAACAAACATGAATATAATCTTTCTGGATAAGTCATGTCCTTATTATGAAGTATCCTCGATTGTGAACCTATTTATGATACTTTGTGCTAGAGATACTGTCACTCATATTCTTAACAGCTTAAAAATAAAATTTCTAACAAAATATCAATGAAAATTTTCTATTACACATAAATATATTATGTAAATGGAAAAGTGAAAATGCCTTTTATTAATAAAAGATGTACAAGATACATACTAAATGATATGCTCTAGGGCATACTACTAACAATCTCCCACCAGCACTAGAGCCATTCATTACAATATCTAAGGCCCATCTTCTCAAGATGTCGGTCTAACTGAGTCTGTGACATGGGCTTAGTGAATGGATCAGCTAGATTTTCCGCTGATACTATTTTCTGCATGGCTATATCGCCTCATCCAACTATATCTCTGATAATGTGGTAGTGCCTTTCTATGTGTTTGGATTTCTAGTGAGACTGGGGTTCCGTAGCCTGTATGACTGCTCCATTATTGTCACTGGGTAGTGGAACTGCTGACTCAATGGAAGGAACTACTGCAAGTTCTGTCACGAACTTCTTTATCCAAACAGCTTCCTTTGCAACATCTGATGCAGTAATATACTCAGCCTCAGTAGTGGATCAGTAGTCGTACTCTGTTTGAAACTCTTCCAACTGACTGCACCTCCATTACAAATGAACACATATCCTGAGGTCGACTTTCTATCATCGATATCTGATTGGAGATCAGAATTAGTATAACCATCCAATTGCAAGTCTCTACCTCCATAGATCAAGAATAAATCCTTAGTTCTTCTCAAGTACTTAAGGATATTCTTGACAGCTATCCAGTGTTCCAAACTTGGATTGGATTGATACCTGCTAGTCAAACTAAAAGCATATGCGATATCTGGCCTAGTACACAACATTGCATACATTAAACTTCCAATAGCTGAAGCATATAGAATCCTAGCCATTTTATCTCTTTCCTCAAGTGTCTTTGGAGACATCTCTTTAGAAAGGCGGATACCATGTCTCACTAGCAACAATCCTTTCTTGGAATCAAGCATGTTAAACCTCTTTAACACCTTTTCCAAGTATAGACTTTGGGATAAACCAATTATTCTTTTCGCTCTATCTCTATAGATGCGAATCCCAAGAATATAGGTTGCCTCCCCTATGTCTTTCATGGATAATGTATTTGACAACCATACCTTTATAGTTGTTAACATACTTATGCCATTACCCATCAACAGTATGTCATCCACATATAAGACAAGGAAAGTGATAGCACTGTCACTAACCTTCTTATATACACATGGCTCATCCTCATTTTTAATAAAACCAAAAGGTTTAATGGCTTCATCAAAACGGATGTTCCAACTCCTCAAAGCTTGTTTCAACCCATAAATGGATTGCTTTAGTTTACATACCTTAGAACCATCTTGGGATTCAAAACCCTTAGGTTGTTCTATGAAAATGTTTTCTTCAATGTATCCATTAAGAAAAGCTGTTTTGACATCCATCTGCCAAATCTCATAATCATAGTATGCAGCTATTGCTAATAGAATCCTAATTGATTTAAGCATGGCAACAGGTGAGAAAGTCTCCTCATAGTCGATTCCTTACATTTAGCGAAACCCTTTCGCTACTAGCCTTGCCTTATAGCTCTCTACCTTTCCATCAAAACCAATTTTCTTCTTGAAAACCCATTTGTTCCCTATAGGTACAATACCTTCAGGTGGGTCAACCAGATCCCAAACTTGATTCTTATATATGGAATTAATCTCGGATTTCATAGCATCAATCCATTTTGAAGAGTCTATATCTGATATAGCTTCTTCATAGGTAAGTGGATCTTCTCCATGATCTACTTCTTCATGAGTAGACAACTCTTGTTCTTCTTCATGAAGGAAACTATATCTCACTGGTAGGAAAGATACCCTGGTTGTTCTATGAGGAATAGCTGTAGATGTTTCATCAATGGGTGTGGGTTGAGTAGATGGATCTATATCCATCTGCTTTGTTGGTTGGTCAGAATTCTCTAATTCTAACTCTATTTGCCTTCTTTTGCCTCCTTCTTGAACAAACTGTTGTTCAAGAAATGTGGCATCTATACTTACCACAATCTTTTGTGAAGTAGGCAAATAAAAATAATATCCAAAACTATCTTTTGGATATCCAACAAATTGACCCTTTTCTGATCTGGTTTCCAATTTATCAGTGTTCAGCTTTTTGATATAAGCTGGACAACCCCAAATCTTAACATGCTTAAGACTTGGTTTTCTTCCATGTCATATCTCATAAGGTGTGGAAGAAACTGATTTTGATAGAATCCTATTCAGAATATACAAAGCTGATTCTAATTTAAATCCCTAAAAGGAGATTGGCATATCAGTATAGCTCATCATATTATGTACCATATCCAATAGGGTATGATTTCTCCTTTCAGATACACCATTTTGCTGTGGCGTTCTTGGAGGAGTCAGCTGGGAAACAATGTCGTGCTCTCTCAAGTATTCATCAAATTTAGTACTCAAATATTCACCTCCACGATCTGATCGAAGAGCTTTAATACTCTTTCCTGTTTGATTTTCTACTTCAGATTTAAATTCTTTGAACTTTTAAAAGGATTCATGTTTGTATTTCATCAAATACAAATACCCAAACCTTGATTTATCATCAGTAAAGGTAATAAAGTAATGAAAACTGCCTCTAGCCATTTCCTTAAATGGATCACATACATCACTATGTATTAGCTCCAAAATATTTTCAGCCCTTAGCCCTTGTCTAACAAAGGGTGATCTAGTCATTTTGCCTTGAAGGAAAGATTCATGAGTTGGAGTTGGCTCAGAGCCCAATGGGGATAGAATCCCCATTTTCTCCAGTTTTGCAATCCTATCTTCTGCAGCATGACATAACCTTAAGTGCCAAATATATTTTGAACTTGAGTTGGTTTTCACCATGGCATTGCATTCATTTAGATCACTTGCATTCATTTTTTGATCGTCATTATTATCCAAATAATAAAGACCATCATTCATATTACCCGAACCAACATATTTATTTCCAAAATAAATATTGCAAACATCATCTCTGAATTGAAATTCATAGCCATTTTTAGTCAAACTAGATATAGAAATGATGTTCTTAAAAGCATCAGGTACATATAAAATATTCTCCAAACACAAAACATGTCCAGACATATAAAGAGATTTAGATCCTATAGCTAAAGCTTCAACAGTTGAGCCATCGCCAATTCGGAGTCTAACATCTTGAGAACGCAAGCTGCTACTATTTGCTAGTTCCTGCATATCATAAGAAATGTGAGAACTGGAACCAGTATCTAAAACCCAAGCTGTAGATGAACTATGAGTATTATCAAAATCTAAATAACAAGATATGGACATACCTTCCGAAGGTCTATCCTTCTTGTCTTTCAGAGAAGCAAGATACTCTGGGCAGTTCCTTTTCCAGTGCCTATCCTTCTGGCAGTGGAAACACTTTCCTTTACCTCCATCAGCTTTAGTTTTCCCTTCCTGTTTAGCTATTTTCTTGAAAGGACCAGGAATCTGAGGTTTCTTTTTCTTATTACCCTTCTTCTTGTTGGACTTTCTAGTAGAAAAAGATGCAATCAAAGCTACCTCTTTTCCTTTATTGCCCAGCATATTCTTTTGGGCTATAACCAGCATGTTGAGTAAACCAGCCAATGTGCATTCCTGTTTAGTGAAGGGACTGAAGGATCAAATCTGTCTGTAGTTGGAAATCCATGTTGAAGTCAAGATGTTCCAACTGCTCAATCAACCAAATCATCTTGTGGACATCATCCCCAACATTCTGTCCCTCAGACATCCTCATGAGGAACAGCTATCTAGATGTAACATCCTCACTTTAGCTAGTCCGCACAGTCTACTATTCCAGTGACCAGTGTCGGTCCGGACAGCTAGAATGTCTAGAAAAATATTTAAACTAAAGTGAGGAACCATAATTAACTCAAATATTAATAAGAAAAATTTAGAAAAAATTTTAGAAATAAAATACAACCAAGTTAAATGAGCCGGTGCCCTAGCGATGGGTAACCTAGTGAGAAGTTGCGGTTCTCACAACTAGGAGCCCTAGACCCGAGGGAAAAATTATAAAATAATTTTTGGGACTCCAGAGAAGGGTCATTGAGGTTCTTATGGCATTAGAATGCCAAGGAAATGCTTAGAAAAATTTTTCAATCGGTACAAACAATTTTGGCTCGTTAAGACAAATAGAGTGCGTTTTGGTCATTTCGTCTTCAGAGATGATTTTTGGCCAACTTGTCTAGTTAAATAAATAATTTATATAACATAAAATATGATTAAATGTTGTTAAAAATTTAATTGAAATTAATTAGACAAGAAATGGAGAGAAAATGAAAGAAAATGGCACTATGACATCATAGTGATGTCATTAAAGTTTTCCCAACCAACCCAATGTTGACACATGGTATAAAATTGTTTAAAAGAGACCAAATGGGCTGGAAAACAAAAAAAAAAATTAGAACACTTCTTCCTCATCTCTTCTTTGCCGTGAGCCTCCACCATAGCCACCATTTTCAAGCTTTTTTAAGCTTGATTTAATCAACTTCTACCCAACTAAACCCTAAACTCCCAACACAAAAAATTGCTCTTGCATCTTGGAGATTCTTTCGGGAGCACAAAGACAAGGAAAACAAGAACCCTAGTAAGTGGGGAAACTTCACTCCATAGAGGTTAGTGACCTAACCTTGTTCTTTCACTTTAAATTTATGTGCAAGGACTAAGAATGAGTGTAAATGACAAAGAAAATTGATGGAATACCATCTGTATGTAAACCCAAAATTTCAGCAGCCTTGGTTAGGGTAATATAGTGATGATTTTTATGGAGCTAACATGCTAGTATGGCTGCCCTTAATGTGTATCTCTTAAGTGAATTGATAAATGCAATGATAATGCATGATTTGTAAGGTTTGAGTTAGGGTTTGGAGTGGAAAATGAGACTTTGATCATGTGATGATGGAAGTAGGTTTTAATGGTCAATTAGTGACCATTTGGTTTTGTTTAAATAAAAAATGAAGTGAATGGTGTAGTGGGATTGGAGTTTGGTGTGGCTGCCCTTGGTGACCTGCAGGAGTGGGTATGAGTCCAGCAGGTTTGGACAGCAATAACTTGAATTGTTGAGGTTCAATTGGTGCAAAACCAATTGGAAATGGAACTAAACACATAATGGCACAACTTTGGTGAAGAAACCATGCCCAGAAAACCAAACCAAGTTGACCAAAAGTTTGCCCTAATCCGGGTGACTTACATTCTGCCTGGGCAAAATGACCAAATGAACAGTATTTAGTCTTTTGGCCATAGCTCAGTGTAGAAAGGTCCAATTGACCTGAAAATTTACCAGGAAATATAGATCTACAACTTTCATGAAGAAACCAAACCCAAATTATGATCAGAACATATTCAAAAAGTGAGTTGCATTCACTGTTCCTAACATTGTAGATTTGGTCGATCTGAAATGCGGAAAAATTTCAATCCGCCAGTTGTGGTTTTTGGGCCATAACTTGAGCTAAAAAACTCCAAATGGAGTGAATCAAAAAAGGAAATTCAACTAGACAAAATAAGAAACAACTTTCATGTTGATCATTTTGCCAAATTCCCACTGCAAAAATGACCAATGGAATAATAAATACAAAGCATGAAAACTGAAAATTCTGCCCAATTAACATTAAGCTTAGAAATGGTATTGGCAACCAATACCAACAAATTTTGAATGCAAAATGTGGTATGTTGGGAGTATTAAAACCAGTGTACCTATTTTCTATACAAAAGTCAATATTTTAGTTGACTAATGAAATGAATAGTAACATTCAAACTTGAAATTCGAAAATTGTGAAATTTAAAAGTGTAATATGCCCTAGTATACCTAACAAGATTGGTTTGGATAGCTTGGCATGCCGATAGGCTTCAGTTAGCAGTACTGCATATGGCTTCATGTCATTCTGTGTTTTATGGCTTTCTATGCCATTCTGTGACATAATAGCCTTTCGCTATGATATTGAGTTGTTACACTCGGGTTTTATCCCTGAAAATTATTATAGCTTATTAGCTATTCTATTGCACACCGGGAGACACAATGTGACCGATGGTGTGATGGTCCGAGGTACTTAGTACCCAGTGCCAGTTTACCTATTTATCGATCAATGATCGATATAGGTTACTCGGGCAATGATAATAAACCTTACCAAATTTTAATTGAATAATCGTAAATAATATCGAAATTAAGTCTACTAAAAATGTAAACATACATTACGCATACTTATTTTTATTCCTATTTTATATTATTTTATATTATCACCACTAAGCGGAATTACTTTGCGTCGCTTTTGCCACGCGCAGTTTGGAGACCTAGTGGTGAGCCCAGTGAACATCGAACTGGTGAGTCTTGATTTGCATCGAGTCGAGTCACCTCACATCTGCAGTGTATATGGTAGGACATTAGGATTTTAGGGTAGCCCTTTGTATTTTGCATTTTGTATGAATTTTGGTTTGTAACTATAAACTCTTGAAATTATGTAACAATGTAAATATATGAAATTTCATGTTATTGAAATTTTCTATATAATGCATGTTGATAAATGAAATGTTGAGAAATATAAATGTGCTTTCAGTGATGATGTGAACAGAAAAGAAAAGTTTCTAAAAATAGTATTGAGATTTTTAGATTGAGTTGAGAAATGTGTGTATAATGGAGTTTGGATTTGGAAATTATATTGGAAGTGTTTTTAAGCAGGTTTAGAAGAACTGTTTTTCCAATTTACTGTAGGTACTACGCCATATTTTCTATAAAAATTGCGTAAAAATTTATATTTATCAAAAATTGTAAATAAATGAATTAAAAGGGATAAATTGTAATTGAAACATGAATTGGTGCTCCGGCACACTGAGTGGCATAACTTGCTCGGCAACACTATAGACAGGTAAGGGGTGTCACATTTAGTGGTATCAGAGCATCGGTTTAGGCATTTCTAGGCCTAGATAGATTGCATACCATTGCATTGCATTTGTAAGTGTTGAGGTGACACTAATGCAGATCTGTTTGTTTTTTTATTTTGAATAGGATATAGATCCTGCTTCGCAAAGAGCAGTTGATGAAGAGGTGGAGAGTCATGCTCCACCCAGGGTTGAAACTGGGGGCAGGGGAGAATCTACTCCACCAGCAGCTGAGGCACCTGTCCAACCTTAGTTTGCTCTATTTTAGCAAATGACTGAATTCTATCGGCAAATGATGGGGGCAATTCCACCACCACAACCACAACCACAACCTCCACCAGTACCATAGAAGTCCCATATGGAGAAATAGCGAAAACATGGGGCTGTAGACTTCTTTGGGAAGAGGGAGGATGATCCCATGACCACAGAAAACTGGTTGGATAGAACCATCAGAGTTTTGAAACAGCTTAACTGCACCCCTGAGCAGAGCCTGGTGGGTGCTATGTCCCTACTCCAGGATGGTGCATATCAGTGGTGGGACACAGTAACCAGTGAGGTGCAACCGAAACGGATCACCTGGGAATTCTTCCTCACAGAGTTCAGGAAGAAATATGTTAGCAAGGTGTATTTAGAAGAGCGAAGGAGGGAATTTATTAGTCTGAGACAGAGGCAATTGTCAGTGGTGGAATATGAACGTGAGTTTGTCGGTGGCCCGTTATGGGAGGGAGATAGTCCCTAAAGAGGCAGAGAGGTGCAGAAGGTTTGAAGAAGGACTCAATGACAATATCAAAGTCATGATCACGGCATTGGAAATCATAGATTTTGCTAAGCTAGTAGATGTTGCATCAAAAGTGGAAAGGGTCAGAATCAATGAATAAAATAAGAAAGATAGGCAGCGTAAGAGGGAATTTAGACCAGGACAGTCAAGTATACCGACTGATAGTAAAAAGTTTAAGGGTTCTGGTTCACAAGATCAGACATAGGGCCACAGAGGCCAGATTGGAATATCTATAGCTAGTTCCCCGGGCACAATAACAAGGGGATCAGCCCCAGTGCCTGAATGTATGTATTGTGGTAGGAGACAAAGAGGGGAGTGTCAACTGTTAACTGGAGAGTGTTTCAAGTGTGGGGCTACGGATCATTTCATAAGAGATTGCCCTCAGAGGAGTGGTTCAATAGCTCCGGTACAAGTTGATAGACCTTCCCCTATAGTTCAAAGGGGTAAAAGATCGGGTAGAGCAGAAACGACTGACATTTCACACAGAAACAGCTGACATATCACAAATTGTTTCTGAGATAGTTGAAAAGCCCAAAGTTAGGGCGGTACCACAAGTATATGCTATGGAAGCTCAGGAAGAGCCGAACCCAGACACTGATGAGGCGATACAAGGAAGTGAAGAAACAAGGAGGTAGCAACTACCAGATTACTTAAGTCAGGTAAATTTCGAGGACGAAATTTTTATTAGAGGGGAAGAGTTGTAACATCCTCACTTTAGCTAGTCCGTACAGTCTACTGTTTCGATGACTAGTATCGATCCGAACAGCTAGAACGTCCGAAAAAATATTTAAACTAAAGTGAGGAACCATAATTAACTCAAATATTAATAAGAAAAATTTAGAAAAAATTTTAGAAATAAAATACAACCAAGTTAAATGAGGTGCCCTAGTGATGGGTAACCTAGTGAGAAGTTGCGGTTCTCAACTAGGAGCCCTAGACCCGGGAAAAATTATAAAATAATTTTGGGACTCCAGAGAAGGGTCATTGAGGTTCTTATGGCATTAGAATGCCAAGGAAATGCTTAGAAAAATTTTTCAATCGGTACAAACAATTTTGGCTCGTTAAGACAAATAGAGTGCGTTTTGGTCATTTCGTCTTCAGAGATGATTTTTGGCCAACTTGTCTAGTTAAATAAATAATTTATATAACATAAAATATGATTAAATGTTGTTAAAAATTTAATTGAAATTAATTAGACAAGAAATGGAGAGAAAATGAAAGAAAATGGCACTATGACATCATAGTGATGTCATTAAAGTTTTCCCAACCAACCCAATGTTGACACATGGTATAAAATTGTTTAAAAGAGACCAAATGGGCTGGAAAACAAAAAAAAAAATTAGAACACTTCTTCCTCATCTCTTCTTTGCCGTGAGCCTCCACCATAGCCACCATTTTCAAGCTTTTTTAAGCTTGATTTAATCAACTTCTACCCAACTAAACCCTAAACTCCCAACACAAAAAATTGCTCTTGCATCTTGGAGATTCTTTCGGGAGCAAAAAGAAAAGGAAAACAAGAACCCTAGTAAGTGGGGAAACTTCACTCCATAGAGGTTAGTGACCTAACCTTGTTCTTTCACTTTAAATTTATGTGCAAGGACTAAGAATGAGTGTAAATGACAAAGAAAATTGATGGAATACCATCTGTATGTAAACCCAAAATTTCAGCAGCCTTGGTTAGGGTAATATAGTGATGATTTTTATGGAGCTAACATGCTAGTATGGCTGCCCTTAATGTGTATCTCTTAAGTGAATTGATAAATGCAATGATAATGCATGATTTGTAAGGTTTGAGTTAGGGTTTGGAGTGGAAAATGAGACTTTGATCATGTGATGATGGAAGTAGGTTTTAATGGTCAATTAGTGACCATTTGGTTTTGTTTAAATAAAAAATGAAGTGAATGGTGTAGTGGGATTGGAGTTTGGTGTGGTTGCCCTTGGTGACCTGCAGGAGTGGGTATGAGTCCAGCAGGTTTGGACAGCAATAACTTGAATTGTTGAGGTTCAATTGGTGCAAAACCAATTGGAAATGGAACTAAACACATAATGGCACAACTTTGGTGAAGAAACCATGCCCAGAAAACCAAACCAAGTTGACCAAAAGTTTGCCCTAATCCGGGTGACTTACATTCTGCCTGGGCAAAATGACCAAATGAACAGTATTTGGTCTTTTGGCCATAGCTCAGTGTAGAAAGGTCCAATTGACCTGAAAATTTACCAAGAAATATAGATCTACAACTTTCATGAAGAAACCAAACCCAAATTATGATCAGAACATATTCAAAAAGTGAGTTGCATTCACTGTTCCTAACACTGTAGATTTGGTCAGTACAGAAATTCTGGAAAAATTTCAATCCGGCCAGTTGTGGTTTTTGGGCCATAACTTGAGCTAAAAAACTCCAAATGGAGTGAATCAAAAAAGGAAATTCAACTAGACAAAATAAGAAACAACTTTCATGTTGATCATTTTGCCAAATTCCCACTGCAAAAATGACCAATGGAATAATAAATACAAAGCATGAAAACTGAAAATTCTGCCCAATTAACATTAAGCTTAGAAATGGTATTGGCAACCAATACCAACAAATTTTGAATGCAAAATGTGGTATGTTGGGAGTATTAAAACCAGTGTACCTATTTTCTATACAAAAGTCAATATTTTAGTTGACTAATGAAATGAATAGTAACATTCAAACTTGAAATTCGAAAATTGTGAAATTTAAAAGTGTAATATGCCCTAGTATACCTAACAAGATTGGTTTGGATAGCTTGGCATGCCGATAGGCTTCAGTTAGCAGTACTGCATATGGCTTCATGTCATTCTGTGTTTTATGGCTTTCTATGCCATTCTGTGACATAATAGCCTTTCGCTATGATATTGAGTTGTTACACTCGGGTTTTATCCCTGAAAATTATTACAGCTTATTAGCTATTCTATTGCACACCGGGAGACACAATGTGACCGATGGTGTGATGGTCCGAGGTACTTAGTACCCAGTGCCAGTTTACCTATTTATCCAGTCCAGTCGACTGATATAGGTTACTCGGGCAATGATAATAAACCTTACCAAATTTTAATTGAATAATACTGTAAATAATATCAGAAATTAAGTCTACTAAAAAATGTAAACATACATTCTGCATACTTATTTTTATTCCTATTTTATATTATTTTATATTATCACCACTAAGCAGAATTACTTTGCACGTCGCTTTTGCCACGCGCAGGTACTGGAGACCTAGCTGGTGAGCCCAGCAGACATCGAACCAGGTGAGTCTTCAGATTTGCATCCAGAGTCCAGAGTCACCTCACATCTGCAGTGTATATGGTAGGACATTAGGATTTTAGGGTAGCCCTTTGTATTTTGCATTTTGTATGAATTTTGGTTTGTAACTATAAACTCTTGAAATTATGTAACAATGTAAATATATGAAATTTCATGTTATTGAAATTTTCTATATAATGCATGTTGATAAATGAAATGTTGAGAAATATAAATGTGCTTTCAGTGATGATGTGAACAGAAAAGAAAAGTTTCTAAAAATAGTATTGAGATTTTTAGATTGAGTTGAGAAATGTGTGTATAATGGAGTTTGGATTTGGAAATTATATTGGAAGTGTTTTTAAGCAGGTTTAGAAGAACTGTTTTTCCAATTTACAGCCGGTACTCTGCCATATTTTCTATAAAAATTGCGTAAAAATTTATATTTATCAAAAATTGTAAATAAATGAATTAAAAGGGATAAATTGTAATTGAAACATGAATTGGTGCTCCGGCACACTGAGTGGCATAACTTGCTCGGCAACACTATAGACAGGTAAGGGGTGTCACATTTAGTGGTATCAGAGCATCGGTTTAGGCATTTCTAGGCCTAGATAGATTGCATACCATTGCATTGCATTTGTAAGTGTTGAGGTGACACTAATGCAGATCTGTTTGTTTTTTTATTTTGAATAGGATATAGATCCTGCTTCGCAAAGAGCAGTTGATGAAGAGGTGGAGAGTCATGCTCCACCCAGGGTTGAAACTGGGGGCAGGGGAGAATCTACTCCACCAGCAGCTGAGGCACCTGTCCAACCTTAGTTTGCTCTATTTTAGCAAATGACTGAATTCTATCGGCAAATGATGGGGGCAATTCCACCACCACAACCTCCACCAGTACCATAGAAGTCCCATATGGAGAAATAGCGAAAACATGGGGCTGTAGACTTCTTTGGGAAGAGGGAGGATGATCCCATGACCACAGAAAACTGGTTGGATAGAACCATCAGAGTTTTGAAACAGCTTAACTGCACCCCTGAGCAGAGCCTGGTGGGTGCTATGTCCCTACTCCAGGATGGTGCATATCAGTGGTGGGACACAGTAACCAGTGAGGTGCAACCGAAACGGATCACCTGGGAATTCTTCCTCACAGAGTTCAGGAAGAAATATGTTAGCAAGGTGTATTTAGAAGAGCGAAGGAGGGAATTTATTAGTCTGAGACAGAGGCAATTGTCAGTGGTGGAATATGAACGTGAGTTTGTCAGACTGAGCCGTTATGGGAGGGAGATAGTCCCTAAAGAGGCAGAGAGGTGCAGAAGGTTTGAAGAAGGACTCAATGACAATATCAAAGTCATGATCACGGCATTGGAAATCATAGATTTTGCTAAGCTAGTAGATGTTGCATCAAAAGTGGAAAGGGTCAGAATCAATGAATAAAATAAGAAAGATAGGCAGCGTAAGAGGGAATTTAGACCAGTGATACCAAGTATACCGACTGATAGTAAAAAGTTTAAGGGTTCTGGTTCACAAGATCAGACATAGGGCCACAGAGGCCAGATTGGAATATCTATAGCTAGTTCCCCGGGCACAATAACAAGGGGATCAGCCCCAGTGCCTGAATGTATGTATTGTGGTAGGAGACAAAGAGGGGAGTGTCAACTGTTAACTGGAGAGTGTTTCAAGTGTGGGGCTATGGATCATTTCATAAGAGATTGCCCTCAGAGGAGTGGTTCAATAGCTCCGGTACAAGTTGATAGACCTTCCCCTATAGTTCAAAGGGGCAAAAGATCGGGTAGAGCAGAAACGACTGACATTTCACACAGAAACAGCTGACATATCACAAATTGTTTCTGAGACAGTTGAAAAGCCCAAAGTTAGGGCGGTACCACAAGTATATGCTATGGAAGCTCAGGAAGAGCCGAACCCAGACACTGATGAGGCGATACAAGGAAGTGAAGAAACAAGGAGGTAGCAACTACCCGATTACTTAAGTCAGGTAAATTTCGAGGACGAAATTTTTATTAGAGGGGAAGAGTTGTAACATCCTCACTTTAGCTAGTCCGTACAGTCTACTGTTTCGATGACTAGTGTCGATCTGAACAGCTAGAACGTCCGAAAAAATATTTAAACTAAAGTGAGGAACCATAATTAACTCAAATATTAATAAGAAAAATTTAGAAAAAATTTTAGAAATAAAATACAACCAAGTTAAATGAGCCGGTGCCCTAGTGATGGGTAACCTAGTGAGAAGTTGGGTTTCTCGCAACTAAGAGCCCTAGACCCGGGGGAAAAATTATAAAATAATTTTTGAGACTCCAAAAAAGGATCATTGAGGTTCTTATGGCATTAGAATACCATGGAAATGCTTAGAAAGATTTTTCAATCGGTACGGACAATTTTGGCTTGTTAAGCCAAACGGAGGGCATTTTGATCATTTCGTCTTCAGAGATGAATTTTGGCCAACTTGTCTAGTTAAATAAATAATTTATATAACATAAGAAATGATTAAATGTTGTTAAAAATCTAATTGAAATTAATTAGACAAGAAATGGACAGAAAATGAAAGAAAGTGACATTATGACATCATAGTGATGTTATAAAAGTTTTCCCAACTAACCCAATGTTGACACATGGCATAAACTTGTTTAAAAGAGACCAAATGGGCTGGAAAACAAAAGAAAATCAGAACTCTTCTTCCTCATCTCTTCTTTGCCGTGAGCCTCCACCATAGCCACCATTTTCAAGCTTTTTTAAGCTTGATTTTACCAACTTCTACCCAACTAAACCCTAAACTCCCAACACAAAAAAGTGCTCTTACATCTTGGAGATTCTTTTGGGAGCAAAAAGAAAAGGAAAATAAGAACCCTAGCAAGTGGGGAAACTTCACTCCATAGAGGTTAGTGACCTAACCTTGTTCTTTCACTTTAAATTTATGTGTAAGGACTAAGAATGAGTGTAAATGACAAAGAAAATTGATGGAATACCATTTGTATGTAAACCCTAAATTTCAGCAGCCTTGGTTAGGGTAATATAGTGATGATTTTTGTGGAGCTAACATGCTAGTATGGCTGCCCTTAATGTGTATCTCTTAAGTGAATTGATAAATGCAATGATAATGCATGATTTGTAAGGTTTGAGTTAGGGTTTGGAGTGGAAAATGAGACTTTGATCATGTGATGATGGAAGTAGGTTTTAATGGTCAATTAGTGACCATTTGGTTCTGTTTAAATCAAAAATAAAGTGAATGGTGCAGTGGGATTGGAGTTTGGTGTGGCTACCCTTGGTGACCTGCAGAACTGGGCATGAGTCCAGCAGGTTTGGATAGCAATAACTTGAATTATAGAGTTTCAATTGGTGCAAAGCCAATTATGCATTAAACTAGACACATAATGGCACAACTTTGGTGAAGAAACAATGCCTAGAAAATCAAACCAAGTTGACCAAAAGTTTGCCCTAATCAGGATGACCTGCATTCTGCCAGGGCAAAATGACTAAATGAACAGTATTTGGTCATTTGGCCATAGCTCAGTGTAGAAAGGTCGAAATGACATAAATTTTACCAGCAATAAGCTGAGATATAGGCCTACAACTTTCATGAAGAAACCTAACCCAAATTATGACCAGAACATATTCAAAAAGTTAGTTGCATTCACTGTTCCTAACATTGTAGATTTGGTCAGTCCAGAAATTCTAGAAAAATTTCAATCCGGCCAGTTGTGGTTTTTGGGCCATAACTTGAGCTACAAAACTCCAAATGGAGTGAATCAAAAAAGGAAATTCAACTAGACAAAATAAGGAACAACTTTTATGTTGATCATTTTGCCAAATTCCTACTACAAAAATGACCAATGGAACAATAAAGCCAAAGCATGAAAAATGAAAATTCTGCCCAATTAACATTAAGCTTCGAAATGGTATTGGCAACCAATACCAACAAATTTTGAATGCAAAATGTGGTATGCTGGGAGTATTAAAACCAATGTACCTATTGTCTATACAAAAGTCAATATTTTAGTTGACTAATGAAATGAATAGTAACATTCAAACTTGAAATTCGAAAATTGTGAAATTTAAAAGTGTAATATGCCCTAGTATACCTAACAAGATTGGTTTGGATAGCTTGGCATGCCAATAGGGTTTTGTTAGCAGTACTGCATATGGCTTCATGCCATTCTGTGTTTCATGGCTTTCCATGCCATTCTGTGACATAATAGCCTTTGGCTGTGATATTGAGTTGTTACACTCGGGTTTTATCCTTGAAAATTGTTACAGCTTATTAGCTGTTCTGTTGCACACCGAGAGACACAATGTGACCGATGGTGTGATGGTCCGAGGTACTTAGTACCCAAAGGCGCCATTTCGTTTATCCATCCAATGATCGATATAGGTTACTCGGGCAATGATAATAAACCTTACCAAATTTTAATTGAATAATACTGCAAATAATATCAGAAATTAAGTCTGCTAAAAAATGTAAACATACATTCTGCATACTTATTTTTATTCCTATTTTATATTATTTTATATTATCACCACTAAGTCTACTAGAATTGCTTAGCGCATCGCCTTTGCCACGTGCAGGTACTGGAGACCTAGCTGGTGAGCCCAGCAGACATCAGACCGGGTGAGTCTTCATATTTGCATCCGGAGTCCAGAGTCACCTCACATCTGCAGTGCATATGGTAGGACATTAGGATTTCTGGGTAGCACTTTGTATTTTGCATTTTGTATTAATTTTGGTTTGTAACTATAAACTCTTGAAATTAAGTAACAATGTAAATATATGAAATTTAATGTTATTGAAATTTTCTGTATAATGTATGTTGATAAATAAAATGTTGAGAAATATAAATGTGCTTTCAGTGATGATGTGAATAGAAAAGAAAAGTTTCTGAAAATAGTATTGAGATTTTGAGATTGAGTTGAGAAATGTGTGTATAATGGAGTTTGGATTTGGAAATTATATTGGAAGTGTTTTTAAGCAGGTTTAGAAGAACTGTTTTTCCAATTTACAGTCGGCACTCTGCCGGATTTTCTATAAAAATTGCATAAAAATTTAGATTTATCAAAAATTGTAAATAAAAGAATTAAAAGGGATAAATTGTAATTGAAACATGAATTGGTGCTCCGGCACACTGAGTTGCATAACTTGCTCGGCTACACTGTAGACAGGTAAGGGGTGTCACACTAGATATCTCATACCTAGCATTCCTGCTGTGCTCACCATACAAATCTTGTAGGCGAAGGAGGATCTCACTCGCACTCTGCATGTTTTCATGCTACTTCTGTAACTCATTACTCATAGAAGCAAGCATGTAACACTTAGCTCTCATATCATGCTCCTTCCACTTGTCCAAAGTTTCATGTTCCTCTGGAGTAGCCTCTGGAGGTAAGGGACCAGGAACATTTAAGTCTAGAACATATCCTATATATTCAAGGTTCAAGACAAGTTTCAAATTTCTTAGCCAATTAAATAGATTAGGTCTTGTCAACCTATTGCGATCAAGTATGCTTTCAAGGATATTAGATGATGGTGGTTGTTCTGTGCTCATTATTATTAGAAAATTAACTGCAGAAAATAACTAGATTAATTAGTAAATGTATCATGTAATTAACTAAAATGATTATGGTCTTTTAATCAAATTGGTCCTCCCACTAACTTAGCAAATCCTACACTTCCAAAGTAGAAAACGGAAATCCTAGTTGGATGAATTTCTAGTGGGTGATTGAATTCTTATAATTCTATTGATCATCCTTAGGTACATCCATTATTGGAATTACAATAAACTATAAGTGAGCAACTCCTTGCCCATCACATCTCATGTGAGGTTCAATCCTTTACCTAGCCCCTAATGCTCAAAATCTCAAGTACATCCATTATTGACTTATCTTGCATTAGTTAAGTTGATCCCATTGAGTCAATAATTATGCAAATAATTTTAATGTCCTCAGGTGCATCCAATATTGGCCACCAAACCATTTACATATTTACAATATCTCATGCTTAACAATTATTCTTAAGAAAATCTCTTAAATTAATTGCATCTTTTGCAACTATTTAAAAGTTCTTAAAATAATTGCCCCAATGGAGGGCCCATGTTATGATTACTTTAATTATAGCATTTCCAACTTAATCATTTGTTTGGAAGATTTTATGGTTATCCTAATTACTATTAAGGTCTCACTTTGCACATTATCCATTTAGCATGCGTATATCATATAATTGCATACATTCCCATATATCTCATGCATTCATGGATAAACAGTAAATATGGTATGATCATGGACTTTCTAAGGGATTCAATTCTGAGCCACCAAGAATTGAATCAGGGCATTCCTAAGTGCATTTCATTCATTAATTTTACAAGAGTTGCTGAAGGAGTACATAATCAACACTTGATCTTGAATTCCTCCCATTAATCCCACCAATGCTCTTGACCTCCTTGAACTTCTTACAATCCAATTACATAGTAATCCTTGGCATACCAAAGCAATTTACAAGAACTTAAATAAATGAAATTACAACCTAAAATTATTACAACCTTAATAATACATGCCCAAAATAAATTAAAATTAATTTACAATCCCAAAGAAACATAAAAGAAATAAATCCAATCACATTGGTCTTTTTATAGTCCATGATCATCCATCATGCATATCACCATTTAACAATTAAATAAAATATGCATACTTAAATTAAATTGAATATTTAATATTCAACTTAAAAATCCAGATTTGAATCACATTCAAACAAATTTAAAAATTCAGATTTGAATCACATTCAAACAATTTTTAAAAAATCAGATTTGAATCACATTCAAATAATTTTTAAAAATTCAGATTTGAATATTATTCAAACAACTTTAAAAATTCAGATTTGAATATGATTCAAACAATTTTAAAAATTCAGATTTGAATCACATTCAAACAACTTTTAAAATTCAGATTTGAATCACATTCAAATACTTTTTAGAATTCTGATTTGAATCAAAATTTAATTGTGTGATTAAAACTCTAATTAAACAATTTAATTAGACATAGGATAGGCCTTAGATCATAGAACAATTGTAGAATTTAAAACCAAACCTTGCGCGACCCATGAAGCCCAAAGATGGCGCACCATTGATGGTGAGATCAAGCATGCCGCCACACTTCTTTATCCAATCAGCAATGGATCTATCATCTCATGATTATTCCATACAATTAAATCATATAATCAACAATCTAAATGGCAAATATAGTGGCTCTGATACCAATTGAAGGAGCGAAAGTATGAAAAATACAAGTTTATATCATTGAATTTAAAAATTTTTACCTAGGGTCACATGCATCATGCAAGATTTATTTTTTATCTATTTGATTTCAATAATAAACAACAAATTAAAACAATTTTAATATATTTTTGGATCTCTATTTTCCATTTAAGATTTTAGAATTAATCAGATTAATTTTAGAACCCTAGATTAGATCAAGAATAAATACACTAACCTCTTGATGCACTGCAGCGTATTTGTACTTTTGGGATGCGTCTTTAGGACACCAGATGTTGTCCCTCTAGCTTGTCCACACCAAGTTCACCTATGGCAGCCCTTGAACAGCTTCTAAAGGTTTTTCTATGAATTAGAAAATCAAGTTTTACCTTTTAAGAGATTAAAGATGTAAACAGGACACTAGAAACAATTTCTAGTATTTTTAATTCAAGAGATTGTTTGCTAATCTCTTGGAATTGATGAGAGATGAAGAAGAAGAGAGAGTGGGAGCCTCAAAGGTGGCAGCACAAAGGAGACAGCAGCTGATTGTTATTTTTCTTTCTCATAACAACACTTATATAGCTAGGTCACCACTTAAAACTCTTGCCACATGTCACCTTCTGATTGGCTCTAGGTTTAATTGACCCAATCACATTGTGCCAAGTGTCAAATCTATATTTAACATTAATTTTAATCATCTTACATGACTAAAAGACATTTGGTAAGCTTATGTGTAGTGCTACGTGCCACCATCTCATGGTGCCACATGTTACCCTGTGAAATGACCAAAATTCCCCTGTGTCTTAATTTTGAGTTCTCAACCCAAAATAATTATCTCTTCTTTTAATCAATTTATATCAAATATAAATTAATTAATTAATCTCTATTAATTAATTTCTCATTAATTAAATTCATATTTAAACACTTTAAATATAAATTTAACTTATACTATACATCTAATAACCTAGATTTGGTTTCAAGTGATGCTAGGGACTTTGCAATCTAATTGCAAACCAAACCTATTTAATTAATCAATTAAACTCTTTAATTAATTAATTAAATCATATTTAATTTGGTGATCACTTGTGTATGTATGTGACTTACTAGGCTCATCACTAACTGGCAATGAGACATGATATCAACTCTTAATATCATCAGAACTCTTTTTTACTATAAATGATTTCTCTAAATCATTTTATACACCTCATCGACCATGGTTAACACCTAGCATAGCATGCCATGGCCACCCAATCAGTAATAAGGTTTACCTTAAATGAACCTATAATCATATGTTACCATGAATTAGAATCTCTTTGTTACAAAATCCCAATTCAAGCTGGAGTCATAGTTTATGTCAAACCCCATTTGCTATTAATATTATGTTCTCTTTTAATTCCAGTTCTTGATTAAAAGATTTTTCTCATCAGAAACTCTTTTCTTATTAAATCTATCTGTCCTGGCCAAGAACTTGAAACATCAAGAACAATTAAATGAACATAAGATTTTATCCCTATTTACTTAGAGGAACAGATTCCATCTTGATCAACACCTACCTCTATATATAACTAGTAGGAGCCAACATATGCCCATATACCCATACACAGTACAAGTATAAAAGCAGTATCAAACTCAAACCACCTATATACAAGATAACTGTGCTATCTCAGGTCTAAAGATTATATGCACTGCTATGATTTATGACAATACATTGACAAGAGTAAACTCCATGTGCTTGTCATAAGTGTCACTGGTTCACCTACTTATCATGTATAAGTGCTTATCATGTTTGTTATATGGCATGAGACTCACCATTCCATCTTATTTATATCTCATATAAATAACTTGGGAACAAAAATGAATACAATCTTTCTGGATAAATCATATCCTTATTATGAAGTATCCTCGATTGTGAACCTATTTATGATACTTTGTGCTAGAGATATTGCCACTTATATTCTTAACAGCTTAAGAATAGAATTTCTAACAAAATATCAATGGACCTTTTCTATTACATATAAATATATTATGTAAACGGAAAAGTGAAAATGCCTTTTATCAATAAAAGATGTACAAGATAAATACTAAATGATATCTAGGTTACCACTTAAAACCCTTACCACATGTCACCTTCTGATTGGCTCTTAGTTTAATTGACCCAATCACATTGTGCCAAGTGTCAAACTTAGATTTAATCTTAACTTTGATTATCTTACATGATTAAAAGACAAATGGCAAGCTCATGTGTAGTGCCATGTGTCACCATCTCATGGTGCCACATGTCACCCAGTGAAATGACCAAAATACCCCTGTGTCTTAATTTTGAGTTCTCAACCCAAAATAATTATTTCTCTTCTTCTAATCAATTTATATCAGATATAAATTAATTAATTAATCTCTATTAATTAATTTTTCATAATTAAATTTATATTTAAACACTTTAAATATAAATTTAACTTATACTATACATCCAATAACCTAGATTTAGTTTCAAGCCATGCTAGGGACTTTGCAATCTAATTGCAAACCAAACCTATTTAATTAATCAATTAAACTCTTTAATTAATTAATTAAATCACATTTAACTTGGTGATTACTTATTTATGTGTGTGACTCACTAGGCTCATCACTAATTGGCAATGAGATATGATATTAACTCTTAATATCTTCAGAACTCTTTCTTACCATAAATGATTTCTCTAAATCATTTTATACACCTCATAAACCATAGTTAACACCTAGCATAGCATGCCATAGCCACCCAACTAGTAATAAGATTTACCTTAATGAACCTATAATCATATGTTACCATGCACTAGAATCTCTCTGTTACAAAATCCCAATTCAAGCTGGAGTCATAGTTTATGTCAAACCCCATTTGCTGTGAATATTATGTTCTCTTTTAATTCCAGTTCTTGATTAAAAGATTTTCTCATTAGAAACTCTTTTTGGATTAAATCTATTTATCCTGGCCAGGAACTTGAAACATCAAGAACAATTAAATGAACATAGGATTTTATCTCTATTTACTTAGGGTAACAGATTCCATCTTGATCAACACCTACCTCCATATATAACTAGTAGGAGCCAACACATGCCCATATACCCATATATAGTACAAGTATGAAAGTAGTATCAAACTCAAACCACCTATATACAAGATAACTGTACTATCTCAGGTCTAAAGATTATATGCACTTATATGATTTATGACAATACATTGACAAGAGTAAACTCCATGTGCTTGTCATAAATGTCACTGGTTCGGCCTACTTATCATGCATAAGTGCCTATCATTGTAACACCCTAATTGTAGCAATTTTGTACATTCTACTATTTCAGTGATCGATGTCAGTCTAGATAGTTAGAACGTCTAGAAAAATATTTAAAACAAAGAGAGGAACCATAATTAACTCAAATATTAATAAAAAAATTTAGAAAAAATTTTAGAAATAAAATACAACTAAGTTAAATGAGCTGGTGCCCTAGCGATGGGTAACCCAGTGGGAAGTTGCAGTCTTTGCAACTAGAAGCCCTAAACATAGGAAAAAAATTCATAAAATAATTTTTGGGACTCCAGAGAAGAGTCATTGAGGTTTCTATGGTATTAAAATTCCAAGAAAAGGTTTAGAAAAATTTTTAGATCGGTACAAATAATTTTAATCTGTTAAGCCAAATGGAGGGCAGTTTGGTCATTTCGTCTTCATAGATGATTTTTGGCCGACTTGTCCAGTTAAGTAAATAATTATTATGATCTAAAATATAAATAAATATTACTAAAAATTAAATTGAAAATGAGTAGAAAAGAAAAGAAAAAGAAAATGACTTAAATGGGACTTATGACATCACCATGATGTCATTAAAATGCCCTCCACCAATCAAATTTCAACAAACACTTTAAAAGAAGATAAATATATATAAAATAAGATAAAAAATTAAACACAAATTATGTTCTTCCTCTTCTTATTCTCGGCAGCCACTTTTCTCTTTCTCTTGCCAAACCTCACCTTTTCACCATAAAAACCCTACCCTCATTGACAAAAACTTGATTTTACCTATTGGGAAAGTGTTTGGCTGCCAAGAAAAGCCAAGAAAATGAACGAATTGCTTGGGTAAATTCTGCTCAAAAAGGGTTAGTGCCTATACTTACTTTCCTCTCTTTTTAATCTTTGTTAGGAAGACAAATTAAATGAGAATTTGTTGTAAAATTGAACAAAACATTTATATTGAAGTATGTATGAAAATTGGCAGCCATGGGAGAAGGATGATATTTTTTGATTTGTATGAATTGAATTGTTTAGAAGTGGTTTATGAGCTACCCTTGGCATGAGATGAGTGATTGAATATATAAGTGTAAGTGTAATGCAAGTGTAATGCATGAATGGAACTTGAAAACTTGGACATTTGAATAACATTAGGGTTTGCTCATGTAATGATATATTAACATTGTAATGGTCAATTAGTGACCATTTGAATGTGTGTGAGGAGGAATTGAAGTGAGTAAAGATAATGGAGTTGAGCTTAGGCATGCTGCCCTTGGTGACCTACAGGACTGGGTGTGAGTCCAATAGGTTTGGGTAGCTATAACTGGAGTTGTATAGGTTTAATTGGTGCAAGGCCAATTGGACATGAAACTAGACACATAATGGTACAACTTTGGTGAAGAAACCCTGCCCAGAAAACCAAACCAAGTTGACCTAAAAATTACCCTAATCTGGGTGACCAACATGCTGTTCCTGGAAAATGACTAAAAGAATAGTGTTTGTTCAAATGGTCATAACTCAGTGTAGAAATGTTCAATTGATCTGAAATTTTACTAGTAGATAGCTGAGACATATCCCTACAACGTTCATGAAGAACACAAATCCAAATTCTAACCATAACCTAGTCATATTGCCAACCAAACTTAGGTTACCAAATCTGGCAAAACCAAATTGCCCAGAAATTCTGGGTACAGGTCAATCCGGTCAGTTATGGTAAAATGACCATAACTTGAGTTACAAAACTCCGAATGGAGTTATTCAAAAAAAAAAGAAATGTAACTAAACACAATAAGGAACACTTTCATGAAGACAATTTTATCAAATTCCTACTGTACAAAAAACCAATGGAACAGTAAACTTGGTGCTTGAAATCTGAAAATTGTAAAGTAACCAACACTAAGCTTTGAAATGGTATTGGCAACCAATACCAACAACTTTAGAATGCAAAATGTGGTATCTTAGTGAACTTAGGTTCAATAAATTTATTATATATTAAAAAATCAATAATTTGAGTGAATAGTAATGTGAATAGTAATACAAAGACACAAAGTGTAAGAACTAAATAGGTAGAGGAAATTAAGGTATGAAATTTGGAATCCATGAAATGTTCATGGATTACTTGGAATAGAAATAGTAATTCACCTAAATGACTTAATGAACATTTAAGTTATGTTAGTATATAGTTAAGATTTGTATTCCCATTACTAGTAGGTCTAATAAAATATAAGTGATACCACTTGAATATGAAATGAAATTAACCTAGATGGATTATTGAGTATAAATGGGATGAGGTTTACATTAGGACTTATGTTTCCATTACAAATAAGATAATAACACCTTGTATGAGTTATGAAGTCATATAAATATTGTAATGAATAAATGAATCACATGAAAATATAAATGGAACATTAGTTTTCTTTATGAGAGAAAGGAAGAATGTCTTGAGTAGAATGGCACATGAACACCATTGTTGTGAATTATGATCAATGCTAATGATGCAAGGAATGTATGAATATTATGATGAATGTATAAATTATGGAACTTGTCATGAAATAATGAAATTATAAAACACAATATATTAATATTTAATGATATTATGTGCCCTTGTATTGCCTAGACATGTGTGTCAGATTGGATTGATTGGCATGCCAATAGGGTATTGTTTTAGCAGTATTATGAAAGGCTTTTTGCCTGCATTCATAGCTTTATGCCCGCATTCATGGCTTTATACCAACATTCATGGATTTTATGCCCGATTATGTGTTTTCATGGCTTTTTGCCATATTGATTACATACGTGGTTGACGTCCTGAGCTTACACGTCCCATGGTATGACGGCCCGAGACACTGCGGTGTCCATTGCCAATGACCCATTATCCAGTTTAGTCAGCCTGTCATAGGTTACTTGGGCAGTCTAATTATTAAAATAAGTTATGAATATTAGCAATTAAAAATGCTAGAAAGCAAATAAATGAGTAAGAAGTTCTGAAATAAATTAGATTAGCTCCAAAAATTTGTTTCTTAGAAGGGTCTAAAGTAAATTAGATTAGTTCTAAAAATTTTAAATATTACGAAATGATTGTAAACAACTTAGAAAGTATCAAGGAAGTGATAAAAAGACTAGTGGAAGAATTATAACTTAAATAACATTATAAATGTGATTTACATAAGAATATAAGTATAAGTTTAAATTTTAGATTATTTGTATCTGGTACATTATTAATACAAATTTCTGAACTGAGCACCTCCAAAGAAGAACATGGCAGGATAGAGGATAGTTAATATTAGAAACTAAATTAATTATAGATCTAAATTATTCGAATTATGGTATATTTCTACCTTTATTTGTATATTATTTTCTTGCTATATTATTGCACCACTAAGCAGAAATGCTTAGCGCGATGGATTTGTTTCCTCGCGCAGGTACTGAAGGTAAAGCTCAACGAATATTAAACAAAGATTTTAGAGTCCAGATCTGCAGAAGTGTTAGAAGCGTACAAGGTTGTCACCTCCTCAGCAATGCATGTATATAGGATCCATATAGATCATATTATGTATTTTGTATATTATCATTAGTTATTATTTGTAATGTAAACTATGAATTGTATGTTGAAATATAGATTATGGAACTGTAATTAATTTGTAGATCATGTAAATTATGAAATTATGTAATTATTTTGTAAATTATGTAAATTAAGGAAATTTGAAAATTTTGCTTATGTAATTTGAGAATGTTTACATATGAATTGAGTATGAATAGATTTGTACAAATGAGTATGTGAATTACAAGAATTGAATGTGAGATGAATATGATGAGCATGAATGATATTTTTATTGTAAAATATTGTTGAAAATTTCAAGCAGGTGAATAGTGAAATACATCAACTGATAATAAAATAGGAGAAACTCCGCTGGTTTCTCTTTGGAAAAATAATTGATATTAAAATATAACGAGATCAAATTATTAAAATAATAAAGTAAGACAAAATAGGGTGCTCCGACACTGAATGTAGCACACTTCACTCGGCTACATTGCAGTCGATGAAGGGTGTTACGTTTATTAGTATCAGATTACGGTTTAGGCGTTCCGAGGCATAGATAGATAGAATGAGATAGTGTGCATAACAAGCATTACATTCATATGAGTCGAGGTGACACTAATGCAGATCTATTTTCTTGGTTATTTTAGGTTAAGGTATGGACTCAGAATTGCAGAAGGCAGTAGAAGAAGAAGTAGTAAGCCGTAACCCTACTAGGAGTGATATTGGAAATTGGGGAGATCCTGCTCCACCAGTGCAAGAGGTGCCTGTACAACCCCCAATAGGCCTTGTTTGAGCAGATGACTGAATTCTTTTGACAGATGACTGGGGTTATTCCACCACCGCCTCAGCAGAAATCACCTTTAGGAAAAATTAGGAAGTATAGAGCTGTAGATTTCAATGGTAGAAAGGAAGATGATTCTTCAGTGGCTGAGTATTGGTTAGAAAGGACTGAAAGAGTCCTGTAGCAGCTCCATTGCACACCAGAACAGAGTTTAGAGTGTGCAGTTTCATTGTTACAAGAAGCTATATATTGGTGGTGGGATGTTGTAACCAAGGTAGTGCCACCAGCCGACGTAACTTGGGAATTCTTTCTGATAGAGTTCAAAAAGAAATATATTAGCTGTGTTCATGAAGAGGAAAAAAAAAAGGAGTGGTGATCAGCAAAAGAGGAAATTTGGATAGCCTAGTAATAAGAGACCGAGAGAATAGTTAAGTCAGACATCTGATCAAAGTAGGAAATCTAGACCCAGGCCTATACCCAGAAGAGATCAACCAGAAACACTAGTAGTGAGTGCGCTAGGACTAGCAAGAAAATGTGGCTATTGTAACAAGTGGCATAAAGGTGAATGTAGAGGATTGACTGGAGCCTGTTATAGATGTGGGGCCATAAACCATCGTCTGAAAGATTATCCTAAGAGGAACTTACCACGGACCCAGAGAGGCCGTGGAAGGACCAAGTACAATAGTTACACCACTTCCAAATGTCACCCAAGCCGGAGAGGAGCAAGAAGCCCCAAATGTGAATTTGAGGTAAAGTATCCTTCCTTTATGATATGCGTAAGTGTATAATGATATATTTGAAAAGACTAAATAACACCATATATATATAAAAGAAGTAGACAGAGGGAGCAATAAAAAGGTAAAGGAATTATCTCAGATATATATACCCGGTAAATTTCGAGAACGAAATTTTTGTTAGAGGGAAAGAATTGTAACACCCTCAATGTAGCAATTCCGTACATTCTACTGTTCCGGTGACCGGTGTCAGTCCGAACAGTTAGAACATCTGGAAAAATATTTAAAATAAAGTGAGGAACCATAATTAACTCAAATATCAATAAAAAAAATTAGAAAAAAATTTAGAAGTAAAATACAACCAAGTTAAATGAGCCAGTGCCCTAGCGATGGGTAACCTAGTGGGAAGTTGCGATCTTCGCAACTAGAAGCCCTAAGCCCGGGAAAAAATTCATGAAATAATTTTTGAGACTCCAGAGAAGAGTCATTAAGGTTTCTATGGAATTATAATACCAAGAAAAGGTTTAGAAAAATTTTTAGATCAGTATAGACAATTTTAGCCGGTTAAGCCAAATGAAGGGCATTTTGGTCATTTTGTCTTCAGAGATAATTTTTGGCCGACTTGTCCAGTTAAGTAAATAATTATTATAATCTAAAATATGAATAAATATTGCTAAAAATTAAATTAAAAATGAGTAGAAAAGAAAAAGAAAATGAATTAAATGGACTTATGACATCACCATGATGTCATTAAAATGCCCTCCACCAATCAAATTTCAACAAGCACTTTAAAAGGTGATAAATATACATAAAGTAAGATAAAAAAAATTAAACACAAATTCTATTCTTCTTCTTATTGTCCTCGGCAGCCACATTTCTCTTTACCATTGAAGAGCTTTCCTCTCTCTCTCTTGCCAAACCTCACCTTTTCACCATAAAACCCCTACCCTCCTTTATAAAAACTTGATTTTACCTCTTGGGAAAGTGTTTGGCTGCCAAGAAAAGCCAAGAAAGTAATTGCTTGGGAAAATTTTGCTCAAAAAGCATTAGTGCCTATACTTACTTCCCTCTCTTTTTAATCTTTTTTAGAAAGACAAATTAAATGAGATTTTGTTGTAAAATTGAACAAAACATTTATATTGAAGTATGTATGAAAATTGGAAGCCATGGGAGAAGGATGAGATTTGTTGATTTGTATGAATTGAATTGTTTAGAAGTGGTTTATGAGCTGCCCTTGGCATGAGATGAGTGATTGAATATATAAGTGTAAGTGTAATGCAAGTGTAATGCATGAATGGAACTTGAAAACTTGGACATTTGAACAACATTAGGGTTTGCTCATATAATAGTATATTAACATTGTAATGGTTAATTAGTCACCATTTGAATGTGTGTGAGGAGCAATTGAAGTGAGTAAAGATAATGGAGTTGAGCTTAGGCATGCTGTCCTTGGTGACCTGCAGGATTGGGTGTGAGTCTACCAGGTTTGGGTAGCTATAACTGAGGTTGTATAGGTTCAATTGGTGCAAGGCCAATTGGACATGACAATAGACACATAATGGTACAACTTTGGTGAAGAAACCCTACCCAGAAAACCAAACCAAGTTGACATAAAAATTACCCTAATCCGGGTGACCAACATGCTGTCCCTGCAAAATGACCAAATAAACAGTATTTATTCAAATAGTCATAACTCAGTGTAGAAAAGTTAAATTGATCTGAAATTTTACCAGCCGAAAGCTGAGCCATAGCCCTACAACTTTCGTGGAGAACATAAATCTAAATTCAGATCATAACCTAGTCAATTTTCCAAACAAACTTAGGTTATCAAATCTGGCAGAACCAAATTGCCCAGAAATTCTGGGTACAGGCCTATCTGGCTAGTAAAATGACCTTAACTTGAGCTACAAAACTCTAAATGGAGTGATTTAAAAAGAGAAATGTAACTACACACAATAAAGAACAACTTTTATGAAGACAATTTTATCAAATTCCTGCTGTACAAATAACCAATGGAATAGTAAACTTAGTACTTGAAATCTGAAAATTGTAAAGTAACCAACACTAAGCTTTGAAATGGTATTGGCAACCAATACCAACAACTTTAGAATGCAAAATGTGGTATCTTGGTGAACTTAGGTTCAATAAATTTATTATGTATTAAAAAGTCAATAATTTGAGTGAATAGTAATGTGAATAGTAATACAAAGACACAAAGTGTAAGAACTAAATAGGTAGAGGAAATTAAGGTATGAAATTTGGAATCCATGAAATATTCATGGATTACTTGGAATAGAAATAGTAATTCACCTAAATGACTTAATGAACATTTAAGTTATGTGAGTATATAGTTAAGATTTGTATTCCCATTAATAGTAGGTCTAATAAAACATAAGTGATACCACTTGAATATGAAATGAAATTAACCTATATGGATTATTGAGCATAAATGGGATGAGGTTTACATTTGGACTTATGTTTCCATTACAGATAAGATAATAATACTTTTTATGAGTTATGTGAAGGAGCGGAAGCGTGAAAAACACAAGTTTATACAATTGAATTCAAAAATTTTCACCTAGGGTCACATGCATCATGCAAGATTTATTTTTATCTATTTGATTTCAATGATAAACAACATATTAAAACTCTTTTAATATGTTTTTGGATCTGTCTTTGCCATTTAAGATTTTAAAATTAATCAGATTAATTTTAGAACCCTAGATTAAATCAAGAACGATTACACTAACCTCTTGATGCACTGCAGCGTGTCTGCGCCTTTGAGATTCGTCTTCAGGACACCAGATGTTGTCCCTCTATCTTGTCCACACCAAGAACACCTATGGTAGCCCTTGAACAGCTTCTAAAGCTTTTTCTATTAATTAGAAATTCAAGTTCTGCCTTTTAAGAGATTAGAGATGTAAACAGGACACTAGAAACAATTTCTAGTGTTCTTAATTCAAGAGATTGATGGCTAATCTCTTTGAATTGATGAGAGATGAAGAAGAATAGATGAAAAGCCTCAAAGTGGTGTGACAAAGGAGAGGAGTGGCTGCCGGTTATTTTTCTTTTCATAACAACACTTAAATAGCTAGGTTAACACATTAAACCTTTGCCACATGTCACCCTTTGATTAGCTCTAGGTTTAAGTGACCCAATCACATTGTGCCAAGTGTCAAACCTATATTTAATCTTGATTTTAATCATCTTACATGATTAAAAAACATTTGGCAAGCTTATGTGTAATCCCATGTGTCACCATCTCATGGTGCCATGTAACACCCTCCCTGTAGCAATTCCGTACATTCTACTGTTCCGGTGACCAGTGTCGGACTGGACAACTAGAACGTTTGGAAAAATATTTAAACTAAAGTGAGGAACCATAATTAACTCAAATATTAATAAGAAAAATTTAGGAAAAAAAAATTTAGAAATAAAATACAACCAAGTTAAATGAGCCGATGCCCTAACGATGGGTAACCTAGTGGGAAGTTGCGGTTCTCGCAACTAAGCCCTAGACCCGGGGAAAAATTCATAAAATAATTTTTAGGACTCCAGAGAAGGGTCATTGAGGTTCCTATGGCATTAGAATGCCAAGAAAATATTTAGAAAAATTTTTCAATCGGTACAGATAATTTTGACCCGTTAAGCCAAACGGAGGGCATTTTGGTCATTTTGTCTTCAGAGATGATTTTTGACCAACTTGTCCAATTAAGTAAATGAATTATACGACATAAAATATGAATTAATGTTGATGAAAAATTAATTTAAAGTTAGTAGAAATGAAAGAAAAAAAAATAATAAAATGCCTAATTATGACATCATAATGATGTAATTTAAAACCTCCCCCAAATCACCATTTAACAAGCCTTCTTAAAACAATTAAAAGAGAGAAAATGGACCAAAAAATTTTGGTTTTTATCCTTCTTCTTCAGCCAGCCGAGAGTCTCTCCCTCTTCCTCCATAACTCTTATTTTCTTATACCTTCAATCCTTTGATTTCTCACCCCAAAATCTATAAAATCATTCACTAAAATTTGTCACCCAACCTTGCTAGAGTGTTTAGCAGCCAAGAAAACAAAAGAAAGTGAAGAATTAACAATAGAAAATTCTACCCTACTAAGGTTAGTGCCATCTTTCTCTTTCTTTCTTTGGATATCCATGTTAAGACACTAAGTTAGGCTAGGAATTTGTGGGAATTGAAGAGAATTATGCATGCTAGGGTATATGGTAAATTTCGGCAGCCTATTGGGGGTGGTGATTTTGATTGTTTTGATGGGTTTAGAGTGGATTAGAGATGGTGTTTGAAGTGTATATATATATTGATAATGAATTAGTATGTTTAATTAATGTATGTTATGTGAATTGGAATGGGAAATTAGGGTTTTGGAGAGAAATTTGGGCTTTGCTTATGTAATGGTGAATGAACATTCTAATGGTCAATTAGTGACCATTTGAGGTAAATTTAACATAACTTGGAGTGAATTGTAGCATTAAAAAACTGATTTGGTATGCTGCCTAGTAAGACCAGCAGGTTTGGATGTGAGTCCAGCCTGTTTGGACAGCCATAACTTGGGCTGTGTAGGTTCAATTGGTGTTTGGCCAATTGGACATGAAACTAGACACATAATGACACAACTTTAGTGAAGAAACCATGCCCATAAGACCAAACCAAGTGGACCAAACATTGACAAGAGTAAACTGTGCTATCTCAGGTCTAAAGATTATATGCACTGATATAATTTATGATAAAACATTGACAAGAGTAAACTCCATGTGCTTGTCATAAGTGTCACTGGTTCGGCCTACTTATCATTTATAAGTGCCTATCATGTTTGTTATATGGCATGAGACTCACCATTCCATCTTATTTATATCTCATATAAATAACTTGGGAACAAACATGAATACAATCTTTCTGGATAAGTCATGTCCTTATTATGAAGTATCCTCGATTGTAAACCTATTTATGATACTTTGTGCTAGAAATATTGTCACTCATATTCTTAACAACTTAAGAATAATATTTCTAACAAAATATCAATGGACCTTTTCTATTACACATAAATATATTATGTAAACGGAAAAGTGGAAATGCCTTTTATTAATAAAAATATGTACAAGATACATACTAAATGATATGCTCTAGGGCATACTACTAACATTATGAATTCATATAAATATTGTAATGAATAAATGAATCACATGAAAATATGAATGGAACATTAGTTTTCTTAATGAGAGAAAGGAAGAATGTCTTGAGTATAATGGTACATGAACACCATTGTTGTGAATTATGATCAATACTAATGATGTAAGGAATGTATGAATATTATGATGAATGTATAAATTATGGAATTTGTCATGAAAAAATGAAATCATAAAACACAATATATTAATATTTAATGATATTATGTGCCCTTGTATTGCCTAGACATGTGTGTTAGATTGGATAGATTGGCATGCTAATAGGGTATTGTTTTAGGAGTACTGTGAAAGGCTTTGTACCTGTATTCATGGCTTTATGCCCGCATTCATGGCTTTATGCCAACATTCATGGCTTTTATGCCCGATTATGTGTTTTCATGGCTTTTTGCCATATTGATTGCATACGTGGTTGATGTACTGAGCTTACACATCCCATGGTATGACGGCCCGAGACACTGTGGTGTCCAGTGCCAACGACCCGTTATACAGTTTAGTCAGCCTGTCATAGGTTACTTGGGCAGTCTAATTTATTAAAATAAGTTGCGAATATTAGCAATTAAAAATGTTAGAAAGCAAATAAATGAGTAAGAAGTTCTGAAATAAATTAGATTAGCTCCAAAAATTTATTTCTTATAAGGGTCTAAAGTAAATTAGATTAGTTCTAAAAATTTTAAATATTACAAAATGATTGTAAACAACTTAGAAAGTATTAAGGAAGTGATAAAAAGAATACTAGAAGAATTATAACTTAAATAACATTACAAATATGACTTACATAAGAATATAAGTATAAGTTTAAATTTTAGATTATTTGTATCTGGTACATTATTAATGCAAATTTCTGAACTGAGCACCTCCAAAGAAGAACATGGCAGGATAGAGGATAATTAATATTATAAACTAAATTAATTATAGATCTAAATTATTCAAATTATGGTTTATTTCTACCTTTATTTGTATATTATTTTCTTGCTATATTATTGCACCACTAAGCAGAAATGCTTAGTAGGATGGATTTGTTTCCTCATGCAGGTCTGAAGGTAAAGCCCAGCGAATATTAAACAGAAATTTTAGAGTCCAGATCTGCGGAAGTGTCAGAAGCGTACAAGGTTGTCACCTCCTCAGCAATGCATGTAGGTAGGGTCCATATAGATCATATTATGTATTTTGTACATTATAATTAGTTATTATTTGTAATGTAAACTATGAATTGTATGTTGAAATATAGATTATGGAACTGTAATTAATTTGTAGATCATGTAAATTATGAAATTATGTAATTATTTTGTAAATTATGTAAATTAAGGAAATTTGAAAATTTTGCTTATATAATTTGAGAATGTTTACATATGAATTGAGTATGAATAGATTTGTACAAATAAGTTTGTGAATTACAAGAATTGAATGTGAGATGAATATGGTGAGCATGAATGATATTTTTATTGTAAAATATTATTGAAAATTTCAAGCAGGTGAATAATGAAATACGTCAACTGATAATAAAATAGGGAAAACTCTGCTGGTTTCTCTCCGGAAAAATAATTGATATTAAAATATAACAAGATCAAATTATTAAAATAATAAAGTAAGACAAGATAGGGTGCTCTGACACCGAATGTAGCACACTTCGTTCGGCTACACTGTAGTCGGATTAGGGGTGTTACAATCATTTTTGTTATATGGCATGAGACTCACCATTCCATCTTATTTACATCTCATGTAAATAACTTGGGAACAAACATGATTACAATCTTTTTGGATAAGTCATGTCCTTATTGTGAAGTATCTTCGATTGTGAACTAATTTATGATACTTTGTGCTAGAAATACTGTCACTCATATTCTTAACAACTTAAGAATAGAATTTCTAACAAAATATCAATGGACATTTTCTATGACATATAAATATATTATGTAAATGAAAAAGTAAAAATGCCTTTTATTAATAAAACATGTACAAGATACATACTAAATGATATGCTCTAGGGCATACTACTAACATTCATGTCTAATTGGCCTTGCACCAATTGAACCTACATAACTCAAGTTAAAGCTGCCCAACCTTACTGGACTCACATCCAGCCCTGCAGGTCACTCAAGGCAACACCTCTAACCTCAATTCCCATGGCACAATTCACTTCATTTGTCACACCCTACCCCTCAGTAAGATGTAACATGATCCTGTAGTACATCTAATGAATTACAGCACTTCGCCTACTGGTAACCCATTAAATATACTACAAGGGATTTTAAAAACAATTTTCTTACTTTTTGAAGGTGGCGAGCACTTTTGATAGGAATTAAAAACTTTTACTTGAAGTTTAAAGACTAGTTAAAATTTTTGTACATTTTTATTTTTATGCAAATTTTGGAAAATTTTCAACAGTGTGCTATCTATATTTGGGAAAAACAATTCTTCAAACACCTGTAAAAACACTTCCAATAATTTATTTCATCAAAATCAATCACTACCACAACACAAATCAACGTCATTTCTCCCAACTCTATAATTCAAAATAATTCTCAATTCAATTGTCTTCAAAAATAATATTAAATAACTTCATTCATATTCCACTAAAGAAAAATTAATTTACATTCATTACAAAACTCAAACATAAGTCTGAACATTACAATAATTTGCACTTCCATTACACATCCAAAATAACATTTCAAAAGTTTTATACATCTGCTCAAATAATTTACACACATATATTTACATGCATAATCAAAATCTAATATACAAGGGTATACCTATAATATACCTAAGGCTAGTCATAAGCAGTGTTCAAGGTGCAGCTGCAGGAATCTCACTCAACTACTCTATCTCTACTCTCACCTGCGACAGCATACAAAGCTATCGCTGAGTGGTGAACTCAGTGGTGGACAACTATAATTTAAAAAGTAACCCAATATACATTGACAATAATTATACCAAAAATTTTAAATCTCAAAATTTAACTAATTTCCAAATGTCAAAATTTTCATTTCCAATAATAATAGTCACTTGTTAAAATAACCTTGATCAAAATTTCATTTTGTCAAATCACAACTGAACAATAAAAATAATTCTTGCAATTATGGAAATAAACAATTATTTTAACAAAATCATTTGTACATAATCTCATTTAAAATTACAATTTCTTATCAATCAAAACCCATTCTTTATCTCACTAACTATGTAAGACTAATCCCAAAGGGCCATCTTTGGGGTGATTCTAACTCCCTATGGTCGAAGAGGTCGAATCATCGTGCACAGTACACAACACAATAATGAAACTTCCGACGGGACAATAACAATTACTTAGACCTAACCTCTAATAAAAGAAGGATCTAAGCCTGTGCACATACCATGGTATTTGAAACAAAACAAAGCTAACTCCATTGTCTCGTCAACAAATGAGATAGACGGGTAATAATCTAGTCAAGCATCTATAGTGAGATATAAAACCATATCATGTATTTCTTTGTCCTTTTTGTGAGCATAAATCACAACACAATATTAATCCAAGATCAATTCCAATATTCCATAATTTTTTTTTTTGCTCATCACAATCCAAAACATAATTTTATATTTTATTTATGAAAATTGCCCGTCACAATTCAAAATATAATTTATCCAGTCCAAAACAATATTTAATAATTGTTTAAATATTATTTCACAAAACTAAACTCATGCTTAATATACCAATTTCAACAATCTTTGTAATAAATCCCATAATTGATAAACATAGTGCATAAGAAAAAATAAAATCATTTAATTACGTAAAATATTCAAAACAAATTCTATCAAAAACTAGTTGTGCACAAACCTCTTTTGTCTACTCAATTACTCAAACTTTCGTTTCTCCTTCGAAAATCCCTTTCCAACTGAAACACATAAATTTAAAGTACTTCAGTATCCATTTCTAACACTTAAATTCCAACAACTTCTTTACAGATTTATCCTACCTATTACGATTTATAAATTTCGGGTCTTTCATATTTTTGTGTATGGTGGCACTATTCATGGCATTATTCAAGTCAAACTACTGACTTTTCTATACTTAATAGGTTTATTAGTTCTAATTGCACTCAAATACCACATTTTGGGTGTCAATTTTGTTGGCATTAATTGCCAATTCAATTCCTAAGTCTCCTAAGAGAAATTACAATTTTTCAGTTTTGGTCCCCTGTTTTCTACTGTTCCATTGGTCTAGTTACTGTGAGAATTTGGCTAAGTTTCCTTCATCAAAGTTGTTCCTTATTGTCTTAGCTTTAATTTAATTTTTGAATCACTCTATTTGGAGTTTTGTAGCCCAAGTTATGCCTATTTTCCTAAGACTGGCCAGATTGGTGTTACCCAAAATTCTGGGCATTTTCTGGATACTGGCAGTTTTTGGTGTGTTGAATGTAGGTGAGTTTTTGGATAGGTTATGTTCAAAATTTGGGTTTATTTTCTCCATGAAAGTTGTAGGCCTATGTCTCAGCTTTCCATCGGTATAAGATTTAGGTCATTTGGATCTTCCTAGACCAAGTTATGGTCATTTAAGTAACTACTGTTTATTTGGTCATTTTTGTACAGGGCAGTGTGCCCAAATCCGGATTTGGCCTAATTGTTCACTAAGTTATGGTCATTTTTTGGGCATGATTCCTAAAAGAAAAATGGTCTATTTTGTGTCTAGTTTCATTCTCAATTAGCCTCATACCAATTGGAACAGCATAATTTTCTTTATGGCCTATTAACCTAGCTGGACTCATTAGTCCAGAATTCAACATAATGACTCAATACAATTCCCTAAATTTCTTTCATTCATTTGGCATCAATTCTTATCATTTGCACTTCATGTGACCTTAATTTACCATCACCATATCAATTGAGTAACCTATCATGAAAACCCTAACTTCACCCAAACCCTAATCTCTACTTTATAATTTATATAATTTCAAGCTATCTCACTTCACAATTCATGCTTACTACATCACCATACCTTACAATCCATGTTCAATTCAAATAAACACCATCAAACCCTAATTCATCACATTTCGGGTGAATTCTATATAGTCCCTTAACTTATCATTTATTTTACTTTTCAACAATTTCTTACTCAATTCAATTACCTAAGCATGAATATAAAGAAAAATTTGAAGAACTATCACTAACCTTTTCTTGAATTTCCAATCTTCTATTTCTTTCACTTTCTCCCTTTCTTTCTTGTTCCAAGCTTGTTTCCAAGGTCTAGTTAAGGGTGTTTAGTGGATAATTTATGAAATTTTAGGGTGAGGTTAAGAGTTTGAAAGCTTGAATAAGATTGGTTATGGAGGATTATTGAGAGAGAGCCAAGAGAGAGGGGAGGCGGCACATATTGGAGGAAGAAGAAACAAAAATGAATTTTCTTTTAATATTGTTATTTTATGTCTTTTTATTCTTATTTGATTTGGTCAATATTTGTAGGAAAAATTAAAATGGATTTTGACATCATGATGATGTCATCCAATGATGTAATAAACTTTTTCTTTTTTTTTTCTTTTGCATTTATTTTTCCATTAATTCTTTAATTTAATTCTTGATCCTGAAGTTTTCTTTTCTCTGATTTTATTGGACAATTAGGTCAGGAGTCAGATTTAGGGCTAAATTGACTAAATTGCCCCTCGCTGGTTCAATTCGGTTTGCAAGTTATTCGATATTTCTTTCGAATCCCTGATCTAATTATTTGACCTGCTTAACAACTCTTTTTCGTGATTTTCTCTTTTTTACTATGTTCGCAATAGTCCTAAGAACCACAACATTACATTTTCTAGTTCAGAATTTGGGTTACAATTGACCTCGCAGTCATTTCCCGGGAAGGTCACCCATCGCTGTGACTCCCAGCTCATTTAACTTCTTGTGTTCTGTTTTTCTTATTTATACTTAACTATTTGACAATTACTAATTATTTGTATTCAGGGCTAATCTAGGTGTCTTAGATGTGGTTCTAATTCTCTTAATTATCCAAATGGACACCGCTCACTGGAACAGTATAATTTACCAGGCTATGCAAATAGGGGTGTTACATCATTTCCTACTCAAACATAACCAAATGGTCACTAATTGAACATTAGAACTTCCTTTCACCAATACATGAGGAAAATCATAAATTTGTTGCCCAAATCCTAACTCCAACAACTTCAATTCTCCATATACATGCAATCAATGAATCAAAGCATCAAATTTATGTTTAATGGCAGCCATGTACAACTATATTTCAATCTAATCAATGAAACCCTAATGTACCCTAAGGCTACCGAAATTGGTGAAATTTATTTAATCAAAATTTGTTTCAATTCTCTTAATTTCACACTCATTTCATACTCCACATAATGTATACATAAAGTTTTAAGGATGAAATGACACTAACCTTGATTTAGCTAATTCCCAAAGATTGAGAATTCCTCTTTTTCTCTTTCTTTTTACTGCCCAAGTATTGTGCTAATGGTGAGGATCAATTTTTGTGAAGGGATGATGGGGTTTTATGGTGAAATGGTGGGGGAAATCAAGCTCACAAGGGAGATTTAATGGAGGTTAAGAGAGAGAAGGAGAGGGCTGCCGATTTTGGGAGAGAAGAGACCAGAAAATTATTTTATTTTTAACCCATTTTTCCCCTTTTTAATGACTTTTAATTGTGCTATTAAATGGTGATTGGTGGAGAGCTTACTAATGACATCATGTGATGTCATATTTCTAATTTTCTTTCATTTTCTTTTCTTTTCTTTACTACCCATTTTCAATTCAAGTTTTAGCAATATTTATTCATATTTTATGTTATACAAATTATTTATTTAACTGGAGAAGTTGGCCAAAAATTATCTCCAAGGACAAAATGACCAAAATGCCCTCCGTTTAGCTTATTGAGCCAAAATCATCTGTACCGATCGAAAAAATTTTCTAAGCCTTTCTTGGCATTCTAATGCCATAGAAACCTCAATAACTCTTCTCTGGAGTCCCAAAAATTATTTCATGAATTTTCCCCTAGGTTTAGGGCTTCTAGCTGTGAAAACAACAACTTCCCACTATGTTACTCATCGCTAGGGCACCGGTTCATTTAACTTGGTTATATTTTATTTCTTAAATTTTTCCAAAATTTTTTCTTTACCATTATTTGAGTTATTTATGACTCCTCACTCTAGTCTAAATATTTTTCTAGACGTTCTAGCTATCCGGACCGACAACAGTCACCGAAACAGTAGAATGTACGGAATTACTATAGTGAGGGTGTTACATGTATCATGTATTTAGCCAAAATGATTATGGTCTTTTAATCAAATTGGTCCTCCCATTAACATAGCGAATCCTATACTTCCAAAGTAGGAAACGAAAATCCTAGTTAGATAGATTTCTAGTGGGTGATTGAATTCTTATAGTCTTATTGATCATCCTCAGGCACATCCATTATTGGAATTACAATAAACTGTAAGTGAGCAACTTCTTGCCCATCACATCTCATGTGAGGTTCAATCATTTACCTAGCCCCTAATGCTCAAAATCTCAAGCACATCCATTATTGACTTATCATGCATTAGTTAAGTTGATCCCATTGAGCCAGTAAACATGCAAATAATTTAATGTCCTCAGGTACATCCATTATTGGCCACTGAACCATTTACATATTTACAAAATCTCATGCTTAACAATTATTCTGAAGAAAATCGCTTAAATTAATTGTATCATATGTAAGTATTTAAAATTTCTTAAAATAATTGCCTCAATGGAGGGCCCATGATATAATTACTTTAATTATACCATTTCCAACTTAATCATTTGTTTGGAAGATTTTGTGGTCTGCTTAATTACTATTATGGTCTCACTTTGCACATTATCCAATTAGCATGCATATATCATATACTTGCCTACATTTCCATACATCTCATGCATACATGGATAAACGATAAATATGGTATGATCATTGACTTTCTAAGGGATTCAATTCTAAGCCACTAAGAATTGAGTCAGGGCATTCCTAGGTGCATTTCATTCATTTATTTGACAAGAGTTACTGAAGGAGTACATAATCAACACTTGATCTTGAATTTGTCCCACTGGTCCCACTAATGGTATTGACCTCCTTGATCTTCTTGTAATATAATTACACAGTAATCCTTCGCATACCAAGGCGAATTTACAAGAATATAAACTTTAAAGTCCTCAAATAAATGAAATTACAGCCCAAAAATATTACAACCTTTATAATACATGCCACCAAAGTAAATTAATTAATTTATAACCCAAAGAAAAATAAAAGAAATAAATCCAATCACATTGGTCTTTTATTGTCCATGATCATCCATCATGCATATTACCATTTAACAATTAAATAAAACATACATACTAAAATTAAATTGAATATCTCATATTCAACTAAAAAATTCATATTTGAATCTCATTCAACCAAATTTAAAAATTCAGATTTGAATCTCATCCAAACAAATTTAAAAATTAAGATTTGAGTCTTATTCAAAACAAATTTAAAAATTCATATTTGAATCTCATTCAAACAAATTTAAAAATTCAGATTTGAATCTCATTCAACCAATTTTAAAATTCAGATTTGAATCTCATCCAAACAAATTTAAAAATTAAGATTTGAATCTCATTCAAACAAATTTAAAAATTCAGATTTGAATCAAAATTTTATTGTGTGATTAAAACTCCTAATTAAACATTTTAATTAGTCATGGGCTAGGCCTTAGATCATACAACAATTGCACATTCAAAACCCATATATCTTGCCCACCATTGTGATGCTTAAACCATGCGCACCATGGAGCACAAACATGATGCCGCCATACTCTTCTTTACGACAGCAATGAATGAATCAACTTTTGATCAAATCACACAACTAAATTAGATATTACACAATCTAAATGGCAAATATAGTAGCTCTGATACCAATTGAAGGAGCAGAAGCATGAAAATTAGAACATTGAATTCAAAAATTTTTTTTCTAGGGTCTCATGCATCATGCAAGATTCATTATGTACCTAATTGATTTCAATGTTCAATTGCATATTAAAACACTTTTAATATGTATTAGGATCTTTGCCATTTAAGATTTTATAATTAACAAATTAATTCATTAGAACCCTAGATTGATATAAGAATATGTGCACTAACCTTTTGATGCACTGTAGATGTGATTGGTACCTTTGTGAAGCACCTAGGACCCCAAATGCTATCCCTCTAGCTTGTCCACGCCAAGATCACCAATGGGCAGCCCCTAAACCAGCTTCTCAAGCCTTGCCAACTATTTAGAAATTAGGGATTTGCCTTTAGAGAGGTTGTAGATGTATCTAGGACACTAGAAATAATTTCTAGCAATTTTAATTCAAGAGAATTTGGGCAATTCTCTTTGAATTGATGAGAGAAAAAGAACAAGAAGAGAGGAGAGCTTTTGGGTGGCGGCACCTCTTTAGAAAAATCAGAATGTATATTCTTTCATTCTTTCCCTTTTATAATTAGGTTATAACTTAAAACCCTTGCCACATGTCATCACCTGATTGCATCTTAATTTTAATTGACCTAATCACATTAAGCCAAGTGTCAAAGCTAGACTTAATCTTAACTTTGATCATCTTGCATGATAGGAAGATAAATGACAAACCATAATGCCATGTGTCACCATCTCATGGTGCCACATGTCACCCTATGAAATGACCAAATTACCCTTGTGTTGTAATTTTGAGTTATCAATCCAAAATAATTATTTCTCCTCTTCTAATCAATTTATATCAAATATAAATTAATTAATTAATCTCTATCAATTAATTTCTCATAATTAAATTTATATTTGAAAATATAAATTTAACTTATACTATAAATTCAATAACCTAGATTTGGCTTCAAGCCATGCTAGGGACTTTGCAATCTAATTGCAAACCAAACCTTTTTAATTAATCAATTAAACTCTTTAACTAATTAATTAAATCACATTTAACTTGGTGATTACTTGTGTATGTGGAGATACGTGTTGATCAAGATGGAATCTGTTACCCTAAGTAAATAGGGATAAAATCCTATGTTCATTTAATTGTTCTCCTGGCCAGGACAGATAGATTTAATCAGAAAAAAGTTTCTGATGAGAAAATCTTTTTAATGAAGAACTGGAATTAAAAGAGAACATAATATTCATAGCAAATAGAGTTTGACATAAACCATAAATCTAGCTCGAATTGAAATTTTGTAACAGAGAGATTTTAGTGCATGGTAACATATGATTATAGGTTCATTTAAGGTATTCCTTATTACTGATTGGGTGGCTATGGCATGCTATGCTAGGTGTTAACCATGGTCTATGAGGTGCCTAAAATGATTTAGAGAAATCATTTATAGTATTAAAGAGTTCTGATGATATTAAAAGTTGATATCATATCTCATTGCCAATTCGTGATGAGCCTAGTGAGTCACACACATGCACAAGTAATTACCAAGTTAAATGTGATTTAATTAATTAGTTAAAGAGTTTAATTGATTAATTAAATAGGTTTAATTTGCAATTAGATTACAAAGTCCCTAGCATGACTTGAAACCAAATCTAGATTATTGGATGTATAGTATAAGTTAAATTTATATTTAAAGTGTTTAAATATGAATTTAATTATGTGAAATTAATTAATAGAGTTTAATGAATTAATTTATATTTGATATAAATTGATTAGAAGAAGAGAAATAATTATTTTGGGTTAAGAATTCAAAATTAAGACACAAAGGTAATTTGGTCATTTCACAGGGTGACATGTGGCACCATGAGATGGTGACATATGGCACTACATATAAGCTTGCCATTTATCTTTTAATCATGTAAGATGATCAATATGACACCCCTTACCCGTGTACAGTATACCCGAGTAAGTAATGCCACCTGGTGTACCGGCACACTCTAATATTCCTCAATTAATTTAGACAATGCTTTTGCATATAATTTATGAAATACAATTTATTTAAACCATTTATCAAAAGTATCATTCATTTAAGGTTCCGAAAGTTTTAAAGAAAATCCGACGGAGTACCGGCTAAAAATGGAGAAAACCGTTCTTCGGAACCTGTTAAAAACACTTCCAATATACAATTTCATTCATTCTCAACTCCAATATCATCACAAAACTCAATATCAAGATATCAACAATTTTTTAGTTTCAGGTTTCAACAACCTTTTCATTTCTCAACATCCATTTCTCATATACAAGCAATAAATACATGCTCAAATCTTGCATTCATAGTCATAACTTTAATTATTTACATAAACATCAAAATATATTACATGAGTTCAAATACATATGAGAAAATACAAATCTGCTACAAAATATCAAAATGACAAAATGACACCTAGTGCCCTACCGATGCACTGCAGGTAGTGACGTGACACGGACATCGAGCGTAATCGGATAGACTCACCATGACCGTGGTCTCACGGGCTCACGATCGGGATCTCCAGTACCTACGCGTGGCAAAAGCAACGCGCTAAGCAATAATGCTTAGTGGTGCAATAATATAATAGAAGAAAATAGCAAGAAAATAAATGTGTATACAATGTGTATGCTTTCTTTATTTGATCTTGGTATATTCATTAATTCGTTAACTTTGTTCACTTTTATTCATTTGGTTGCCCCAAGTAACCTACACTAGACGATCGGATGGATAACGGTAAATCGCACCGGGTACCAAGTACCTCGCCGTCACACCATCGGTCACATATGCATCTCCCAGTGCAAATGTGAGCGCTAACAAGTCAGAATAATGTCGAGCACAAGGCCAAGTCTCAATGCAAAGTCGAATGGCTAAAAGCCATGAAATCACAGAATGGCATTTTTGCCATGTGCGATCGCTAATCTGAACCCTATTGGCATGCCAAACTATCCAAACCAATCTTGTTAGGTATACTAGGGCATTCGAAACTCTTAAATTTGTCAATTTGTGAATTTCAACTTTTTTGGTGTCACTATTCATCATTGGTCAACAAAAATGTTGACTTTTAGAATAAAAAGGTGTACATTAACTTTGGCACTCCCAACATACCACATTTGGTGTTTAAAACTTGTTGGCATTAAGTGTTTTTACCATTTCTAAGCATTAAACCAAAGGAGCAGATTTTTCAGATTTTGTACCATAACTTCACTGTTCCATTGGACACTGTTACTGTTGGAATTTGAAGAAATGTTAAACATGAAAGTTGTTCCTTATTTTGTCTAGTTGAATTTCCTTTTTTGAATCACTCCATTTGGAGTTTTGTAGCTCCAGATATGGCTCAAAAACCCAAGCTGTCCGGATATGCAGTCTGCAGAAATTTACCATATCTACAGTGCATGAACAGTGACTTGAGTCACTTGGTTGAATGGGTTCTGGCCATAATTTGGGGTAGGTTCCTTCATGAAAGTTGTTTGTCTATGTCTTAACTTGTTGTTGTAAAACTTTCAGACCAATTGACCAAATCTACAGTGACTTATGGCCAAATGAACAGTTACTGTTCATTTGGTCAAATTCTGCAGAGGCAGTTTCAGGGTTCCGGATTGTGGCTGAGTTTTGACCCTTTTGCTTTGGTCTTTTGGGCATGGTTTCTTCAGCAAAAATGTGCCATTATAAGCCTAGTTTCATGTCCAATTGGCCAAACATCAATTGGACAAGCACAGCCCAAGTTATGGCAGTGCAAAGGGACTGAAATTTCAGTCCCTATGCTGCTGTCCATAGGGCAGTTTATACTTTCACTTTACCATCCCATTTTTCAGTTCTAATTAGGGTCAACCTACCTAAAATGGTCACTAATTGACCATTAAAAAGTCCTCTAACCATTTCCAAAGCTAAGTCACCATTTCACCTTCCCAAACCCTAATGTTCAACTAAATTTACTCATAAACCTTGTCTAACATACTTAGTTCAATCTTCATGCATTTTAATACCTTAACCATGATTTCCAACCACTCTAAGTTTGTTAAACAATCAAATTCAATCTCCCATAGGGCTGCTGAAATTTGAAGGTGCACTTAACACATGCAATTTACTTTAATTTCCTTAAAGTTTCTTAGCTCAAATAATGTTCTAACTAAAATTAAAAGAAGAAGAATGAAATTTGTAGCACTAACCTCACTTAGGAGTTTTTCAAAAGCTCAATTTCTTCACCTTCTTCTCTTCTTCTTACTATCAATCTTCTTCTCAAGGTGAAACAATTAATTTTTGCACTTAGAGGGTAGGGAAATATGATGGAAATGATGGGAGTTTAAAGCTTGGAAAAGCTTTCATGGAGGTGGCTTAGGAGATAGGGTTTCGGCTGCATGAGGGAAGGGTGGCTGCTGCAAAAATTTCTTTTAATTTGGTCTCCTTTTATGTCTTTTATTAGTTTGGTCAAATGGGAGCTTAATGGTGATTGGTCAAAATTTTTAAATGATGTCATTATTGCCTTATTTTGGATTTTCTTTTCTTTTCTTTCACTACTCATTTCAAATTTCATTTCTAGTAATGTTTCTTCATATTTTATGTTATATTAATTATTTACTCAACTGGGCAAGTCGGCCAAAAATCACCTCGGAAGGCGAAATGACCAAAATGCCCTCCGTTTGGCTTAACGGGTCAAAATTGGCTGTACCGATTGAGATATTTTTCTAGGTATTTTCTTGGCATTCTAATGCCATAGGAACCTCAATAACCCTTCTCTGGAGTCCCAAAATTTATTTTATAATTTTTCCCCCGGGTCTAGGGCTCTTCGTTGCGAGAACCGCAACTTCCCTCCGGTGACCCATCGCTTGGGCACCCGCTCGTTTGACTCAGTTGTATTTTATTTCTAAAATTTTTACAAAATTTTTCTTATTAATATTTGAGTTAATTAGGGTTCCTTACTTTAGTTTAAATATTTTTTCGGACGTTCTAGCTGTCCGGACCAACACCGGTCACCGGAACAGTAGAATGTACGGAGTGGTTACCGGGAGGGTGTTACAACTCTTCCCCTCTAATTTAAATTTCGTCCTCGAAATTTACCTAATGCAAACAGTTGAGGGAACTGTTGCCTCATCATTTCTTCACTTTCCCAAGTTGCCTCCTCGGTGTTGTGGTGCCTCCAAAGCACTTTCACCAATGGAATTTGCTTGTTCCTCAATTCTTTTACTTCCCGAGCCAGGATCCGTAGAGGTTCTTCTTCATATGTCAAATCCGGCTGTATTTCAATTTCTTCTCTGGAGATGACATGCGAAGGGTCTGAGCGGTATCTTCTGAGCATGGACACGTGGAACACATTATGGATCTTGTCCAGCTCTGGTGGTAAAGCTAGCCTATAGGCCACTGGACCCACACGTTCAATGACTTCATAGGGGCCAATGAACCTAGGGCTCAACTTACCTTTTCTTCCAAACCTCAACACTTTCTTCCATGGTGACACCTTGAGGAACACTTTGTCGCCAACCACATATTCTATTTCTTTTCTCTTCAGGTCGGCATAAGATTTACATGCATCGAGGCAATCTTTAAGTTGGCTTTGATTGATTTCACCTTCTCCTCACTGCTTTCACTGTGTCCGGCCCTACCGCTTGTCTTCGCCAATTCACCCAAAGACACCGAGTTCTACATTTTCTCCCATACAGTGCTTCATATGGGGCCATTTGGATGCTAGCTTGGTAGCTATTGTTGTATGCAAATTCTGCCAGTGGGAGTTATCTATCCCAACTTCACTCAAACTCAATGACACAACTCCTCAGCATATCCTCAAGGACCTGACAAGTATTTCACGTTATTGTTATCATTTCAATTCAATATTTGTATCAATTTCATGGGTTTCAGTTGTTTACGGATTACTCTTTACGATTGCCCATCCATGCGAGGATGGAAAGTCAGGCTGAAATGGAGTTGTGTACCCAAGGATTCATGCAACTTCTTCCAGAATCTCGATGTAAACCTTGGGTCTCGATCAGATATGATGGAAAGTGGGATTCCATGCAGTCTAACTATCTCACTGATATACAATTCCGCTAACTTCTCGAGTGAGTAGTCAGTCCTAACTGGCAGAAAGTGTGCTGACTTTGTCAATCTATCAACTATCACCCATGCTGCATCATGTTTCTTCTGGGTGAGAGGTAGACCACTTACAAAATCCATGGTGACCCGATCCCATTTCCATTCGGTATGCGTATAGGTGTAGCAAACCCGATGGAACTTGATGTTCTGCCTTGACTTGCCGACATGTCAAGCATTTAGTCACATAGTCGCCTATGTCCTTCTTCATACTGTGCCACCAATCTGAAGCTTGAGTCACGATACATCTTTGTACTTCACGGGTGCATAGCATATACACCGGTGTGTGCCTCTTTTAGAATCTCGCCTTCAATTCCCCATCATCCAGTACACACAGTCTTCCTTTGTAATCTGACACCCATCTGCTTTCACCCCATAGTCAGTTGCTTTTCCCTCTGAGATCTTGCTCATAATAGCCATTAACTTTTCATCTGTCTTTTGCCCATCTAGTATCTGTTGTAGCAGGTTTGGCCTCACTTGCAACTCAGCCAAAATAGCTCCATCTCGAACCAAGGATAGACGGGCATTCAAAGATCTCAGAGTCATCATGGATTTTCTGCTCAAAGCATCAAGAACTACATTTGCCTTCCCATGATGGTAATCAATTACAGTCATAATCCTTCAGGAACTCAATCCATCGCCTCTGTCTAAGGTTGAGCTCCTTCTGGGTTGGCAAATATTTCAGGCTTTTGTGGTCTGTGCAAATGTAGCACTTTTCCCCATATAAGTAGTGCCTCCATATCTTCAGTGCAAAGATAATTGCTGTAAGCTCTAGATCATGGGTAGGGTAGTTCTGTTCATGTGGCCTTAACTGCCTGGAAGCATAGGCGACCACCTTCCCCTCTTGCATAAATACACACCCCAGCCCATTATGTGAGGCATCACTGTAGACCACAAAGTCCTTCCCTGACACTGGCTGTGTTAACACTGGTGCCTCTGTTAACATAGCCTTCAACTTCTCAAAACTGGTTTGACACTTGTCATTCCAGTCAAATCTGACATTCTTGTGTAACAACTTAGTCATTGGAGCAGCTATTAGGGAAAATCCCTTCACAAATCTTCTGTAATACCCAGCTAGCCCCAAGAAGCTTCTGACCTCAGTTGTATTCCTGGGAGGCTTCCATTCCATCACTGCTTCTATTTTCTTGGGATCCACCCTAATCCCATCACCTGACACTATGTGTCCAAGGAATGCAATCTCATTCAACCAAAAGTCACACTTGGACAACTTAGCATACAGCTTCTTTTCTTTCAGGGTTTGCAGAACAATCCTCAAATGCTCATCATGTTCTTCCCTGGTCTTGGAATACACCAAAATGTCATCAATAAAGACCACTACGAACCGATCTAAGTGTGGATGAAAGATACGGTTCATAAGGTCCATGAATGCCGCTGGTGCATTTGTTAAGCCAAAGGGCATCACCAGAAATTCATAATGCCCATACCGGGTCCTGAATGCAGTCTTTAGCACATCTGCATCCTTCACCCTCAGCTGATGATACCCTGATCTGAGATCAATCTTGGAAAACACTCCCGCTCCCTTCAACTGATCAAACAGATCATCAATTCTAGGCAACGGATATTTGTTCTTTACTGTCACTTTATTCAACTGCCGGTAATCAATACAAAGCCTCAAAGTCCCATCCTTCTTTTTCACGAACAAAGACCGAGCTCCCCATGGTGACACATCGGGCGTATGAACCCCTTATCAAGCAACTCTTGCAAATCGAGTTTTCAACTCCTTCAATTCGATGGGTGCCATCCTATAAGGAGCAATGGAAATGGGTGTGCATCTACAGTTGTCTCAATAGCAAATTCAACTTCCCTTTCTGGTGGCAAACTAGGCAATTCTTCAGGAAATACCTCTGGGAAGTCTCTTACTGTGGGTATGTCACTCAGGTTTAGCTTAGCCTGCCTAGTATCCACCACATGTGCTAGGTAGGCTTCACAGCCTTTTCTCATCATTCTTCTTGCAATCGTATTTGAGATGACATTGGACAAGAAATCGTCCTTTCCCCACAATCGTGATCTCATTACCCTCTGAAGTTTTTAGAGAAATTCTCTTCAATTTGCAATCAACTATTGCCTGATGACGTGACAACCAGTCCATTCCCAATATCACGTCAAACTCATGGAAGGGCAACTCAATTAGGTCTGCCAAGAATTCATACCCCCGAATCCTCAACGGGCAACCCTTGTATACTTTGTTCACTACCACACTGTGGCCCAATGGATTAGTGACCAGAATGTCTTGGTCACTCTCCCCTACCAATATCCCCCTTTCTACGGGTAGGTTGATGCAAATGTAAGAATGAGTGGATCCTGGATCCACCAATGCATGCACAGGAGTATTGTAGAGGGAGAACGTACCCCTGATGACGTCCGGGGCATCTTGTTCCTCCTGAGCTCTCAAGGCATAATTTCTGGCAGGTGGTCTGTTATCTGGCCTCTCTGCTGGCTCAGATGTAGGCCTCTGAGATGGTCCCACGCCAGATTTACGGACCTTCTACCCCTTGGTGGTGCAGGAGCAGGTCTGTCTACTTGTGTCGGAGCAGCTGTAGTAGTTCTGCGTGGCCAGTTCCTCAACTGATGCTCTGTTGACCCACACCTCAAGCAGGCACCAGTCACTCTCCAACACTCCCCCTTATGCCATCTTTGACAGTGTGGACATGCAGAAGATGTTGGGGCTGGTCCCCTGAACCCCATCCCTGGAGAGCTGCCCACTGATGGTGTGGACTGACCTCTCCTAGGGGTGAACTGTGGCCTGGGCCCCTGAGACTGACCCTGGCCCTGTGGCTGAGCTGAACTCTGTGCAGGAGGACCCTTGAACTTCTTCCCTGATGCAGGAGCTGAACTCGACTGACCCGGTCCCCTCTTCTGCTGTCTCTCTCTTCTAGTCCACTCACTAATTCTCACTTTTTCAACTCTTATTGCAGCTTCCACTAGCTTGCTAAATTCTGTGATTCCCAAGGCAGTGAGCTGTATCTTGATATTGTCATTCAGTCCCTCTTCAAATCTCTTGCACCTTTCAGCTTAGTTTGGGACTATTTCCTTCCATAGCGGCTTAACCGAACAAACTCCTTCTCATACTCGGCCACCGACAACCGTCTCGCCTCAGTTAATGAATTCCCTTCTTCTCTCTTCCGGTATACAAGACTACATATTTCTTCTTGAACTCGAGAGGAAGAAGTCCCAAGTTACTGCTTTCGGGCTGCACTTCATCGACACAGTGTCCCACCATCCGTAGGCATCGTCTTGTAACAAGGATATAGCGACTTCTAAGTTCTCGCCTGGGAGTACAGTGGAGTTGTTTTAAGACTCGCCTGCTCTGCTTCAACCAATTCTACCGCAATGAGTCATCTTCTCTCTTGCCATAAAAATTCCCTGCCCCAAATTTTCTTAGCCTCTCCAAGTGTGATTTCTGCTGTGGAGCTGGTGGTGGTGGTGGTGGTGCTGGCATTACCCCAGTCATCTGTCTAAAGAAGTCGGCCATTTGTTGGAACATGGCCTGTGGAGGCTGAAAGGTGCTCGCTGAGTGGCGGAGCGCATTCTCTCATGCTCCTGGGCCTCACCGCTGCAGGTGGAGCATGACTCTCCACTTCCTCCTCAACGGCTCTCTGAGATGAATGGTCCATATCCTATTCAAAATAAGAAAGATAAACAGATCTGCGTTAGTGTCACCTCGACTCTTACAAATGCAATGCATGGTATGGACTCAATCTAGGCCCAGAAATGCCTAAACCGTGCTCTGATACCACTAAATGTGACACCCCTTACTCGTGTACAGTATACCCGAGTAAGTAATGCCACCTGGTGTACCGGCACACTCTAATATTCCTCAATTAATTTAGACAATGCTTTTGCATATAATTTATGAAATACAATTTATTTAAACCATTTATCAAAAGTATCATTCATTTAAGGTTCCGAAAGTTTTAAAGAAAATCCGGCGGAGTACCGGCTAAAAATAGAGAAAACCGTTCTTCGGAACCTATTAAAAACACTTCCAATATACAATTTCATTCATTCTCAACTCCAATATCATCACAAAACTCAATATCAAGATATCAACAATTTTTCAGTTTCAGGTTTCAACAACCTTTTCATTTCTCAACATCCATTTCTCATATACAAGCAATAAATACATGCTCAAATCTTGCATCCATAGTCATAACTTTCATTATTTACATAAACATCAAAATATATTACATGAGTTCAAATACATATGAGAAAATACAAATCTGCTACAAAATATCAAAATGACAAAATGACACCTAGTGCCCTACCGATGCACTGCAGGTAGTGAGGTGACACGGACATCGAGCGTAATCGGATAGACTCACCCAGTCTGTGGTCTACTGGGCTCACGATCGGGATCTCCAGTACCTACGCGTGGCAAAAGCAACGCGCTAAGCAATAATGCTTAGTGGTGCAATAATATAATAGAAGAAAATAGCAAGAAAATAAATGTGTATACAATGTGTATGCTTTCTTTATTTGATCTTGGTATATTCATTAATTCGTTAACTTTGTTCACTTTTATTCATTTGGTTGCCCCAAGTAACCTACACTAGACGACTGGACTGGATAACGGGTAAACTGGCACTGGGTACCTAGTACCTCGGGCCGTCACACCATCGGTCACATATGCATCTCCCGGTGTGCAACAATGCCTAACAAGTCAGAATAATGTCAGGCACAAGGCCAAGTCTCAATGCAAAGTCAGAATGGCTAAAAGCCATGAAATCACAGAATGGCATTTTTTCCATGTGCAGTACTGCTAACTGAACCCTATTGGCATGCCAAACTATCCAAACCAATCTTGTTAGGTATACTAGGGCATTCGAAACTCTTAAATTTGTCAATTTGTGAATTTCAACTTTTTTGGTGTCACTATTCATCATTGGTCAACAAAAATGTTGACTTTTAGAATAAAAAGGTGTACATTAACTTTGGCACTCCCAACATACCACATTTGGTGTTTAAAACTTGTTGGCATTAAGTGTTTTTACCATTTCTAAGCATTAAACCAAAGGAGCAGATTTTTCAGATTTTGTACCATAACTTCACTGTTCCATTGGACACTGTTACTGTTGGAATTTGAAGAAATGTAAAACATGAAAGTTGTTCCTTATTTTGTCTAGTTGAATTTCCTTTTTTGAATCACTCCATTTGGAGTTTTGTAGCTCCAGATATGGCTCAAAACCCAAGCTGTCCGGATATGCAGTCTGCAGAAATTTACCATATCTACAGTGCATGAACAGTGACTTGAGTCACTTGGTTGAATGGGTTCTGGCCATAATTTGGGGTAGGTTCCTTCATGAAAGTTGTTTGTCTATGTCTTAACTTGTTGCTGTAAAAATTTCAGACCAATTGACCAAATATACAGTGACTTATGGCCAAATGAACAGTTACTGTTCATTTGGTCAAATTCTGCAGAGGCAGTTTCAGGGTTCCGGATTGTGGCTGAGTTTTGACCCTTTTGCTTTGGTCTTTTGGGCATGGTTTCTTCAGCAAAAATGTGCCATTATAAGCCTAGTTTCATGTCCAATTGGCCAAACATCAATTGGACAAGCACAGCCCAAGTTATGGCAGTGCAAAGGGACTGAAATTTCAGTCCCTATGCTGCTGTCCATAGGGCAGTTTATACTTTCACTTTACCATCCCATTTTTCAGTTCTAATTAGGGTCAACCTACCTAAAATGGTCACTAATTGACCATTAAAAAGACTTCTAACAATTTCCAAAGCTAAGTCACCATTTCACCTTCCCAAACCCTAATGTTCAACTAAATTTACTCATAAACCTTGTCTAACATACTTAGTTCAATCTTCATGCATTTTAATACCTTAACCATGATTTCCAACCACTCTAAGTTTGTTAAACAATCAAATTCAATCTCCCATAGGGCTGCTGAAATTTGAAGGTGCACTTAACACATGCAATTTACTTTAATTTCCTTAAAGTTTCTTAGCTCAAATAATGTTCTAACTAAAATTAAAAGAAGAAGAATGAAATTTGTAGCACTAACCTCACTTAGGAGTTTTTCAAAAGCTCAATTTCTTCACCTTCTCTTCTTCTTACTATCAATCTTCTTCTCAAGGTGAAACAATTAATTTTTGCACTTAGAGGGTAGGGAAATATGATGGAAATGATGGGAGTTTAAAGCTTGGAAAAGCTTTCATGGAGGTGGCTTAGGAGATAGGGTTTCGGCTGCATGAGGGAAGGGTGGCTGCTGCAAAAATTTCTTTTAATTTGGTCTCCTTTTATGTCTTTTATTAGTTTGGTCAAATGGGAGCTTAATGGTGATTGGTCAAAATTTTTAAATGATGTCATTATTGCCTTATTTTGGATTTTCTTTTCTTTTCTTTCACTACTCATTTCAAATTTCATTTCTAGTAATGTTTCTTCATATTTTATGTTATATTAATTATTTACTCAACTGGGCAAGTCGGCCAAAAATCACCTCGGAAGGCGAAATGACCAAAATGCCCTCCGTTTGGCTTAACGGGTCAAAATTGGTCTGGATTGAGATATTTTTCTAGGTATTTTCTTGGCATTCTAATGCCATAGGAACCTCAATAACCCTTCTCTGGAGTCCCAAAAATTATTTTATAATTTTTCCCCCGGGTCTAGGGCTCCTCGTTGCGAGAACCGCAACTTCCCTCCGGTGACCCATCGCTTGGGCACCGGCTCGTTTGACTCAGTTGTATTTTATTTCTAAAATTTTTACAAAATTTTTCTTATTAATATTTGAGTTAATTAGGGTTCCTGACTTTAGTTTAAATATTTTTCCGGACGTTCTAGCTGTCCGGACCGACACCGGCCACCGGAACAGTAGAATGTACGGAGTGGTTTCCGGGAGGGTGTTACAATCAAAGTCATGAAGGAACAGAAGCGTGAAAAATACAAGTTTATACCATTGAATTCAAAAATTTTCACCTAGGGTCATATGCATCATGCCAGATTTATTTTTATCTATTTGATTTCAATGATAAACAGTATATTAAAACTCTTTTAATATGTTTTTGGATCTGTATTTGCCATTTAAGATTTTAAAATTAATCAGATTAATTTTAGAACCCTACATTAAATCAAGAATGATTACACTAACCTCTTGATGCACTGCAGCGTGTCTGCGCCTTTGAGATTCGTCTTCAGGACACCAGATATTGTCCCTCTAGCTTGTGCACACCAAGAACACCTATGGCAGCCCTTGAACATCTTCTAAAGCTTTTTCTATTAATTAGAAATTCAAGTTCTGCCTTTTAAGAGATTAGAGATGTAACCAAGACACTAGAAACAATTTCTAGTGTTCTTAATTCAAGAGATTGATGGCTAATCTCTTTGAATTGATGAGAGATGAAGAAGAATAGATGAAAAGCCTCAAAGTGGCGTGACAAAGGAGAGAAGTGGCTGCTGGTTGCTTTTCTTTTTCATAACAATACTTAAATAGCTAGGTTAACACATTAAACCCTTGCCACATGTCACCCTTTGATTAGCTCTAGGTTTAAGTGACCCAATCACTTTGTGCCAAGTGTCAAACCTATATTTAATCTTGATTTTAATCATCTTACATGATTAAAAAACATTTGGCAAGCTCATGTGTAATCCCATGTGTCACCATCTCATGGTGCCACTTGTCACACTGTGAAATGACCAAAATGCCCCTGTGTCTTAATTTTGAGTTCTCAACCCAAAATAATTATTTCTCTTCTTCTAATTAATTTATATCAAATATAAATTAATTAATTAATCTCTATTAATTAATTAGTCATTAATTAAATTCATATTTAAACATTTTAAATATAAATTTAACTTATATTATACATCCAATAATCTAGATTTAGTTTCAAGTCATGCTAGGGACTTTGCAATTTAATTGCAAACCAAACCTATTTAATTAATTAATTAAACTCTTTAATTAATTAATTAAATCATATTTAAATAACTTGTGCATGTGTGTGACTTACTAGGCTCATCACTAATTGGCAATGAGACATGATATCAACTCTTAATATCATCAGAACTCTTTCTTACCATAAATGATTTCTCTAAATCATTTTATGAACCTCATAGACCATGGTTAACACCTACCATAGCATGCCATGGCCACCCAATTAGTAATAAGGTTTACCTTAAATGAACCTATAATCATATATTACCATGCACTAGAATCTCTCTGTTTCAAAATCCTAACTAAAGCTGGAGTCATGGTTTATGTCAAATTCCATTTGCTATGAATATTATGTTCTCTTTTAATTCCAGTTCTTGATTAAAAAGATTTTCTCATCAGAAACTCTTTTCTTAATAAATCTATCTGTCCTGGCCAGGAACTTGAAACATCAAGAACAATTAAATGAACATAGGATTTTATCTCTATTTACTTAGAGGAACATATTCCATCTTGATCAACACCTACCTCTATATATAACTAGTAGGAGCCAATACATGCCCATATACCCATACATAGTACAAGTATGAAAGCAGTATCAAACTCAAACTATCTATATACAAGATAACTGTGCTATCTCAGGTCTAAAGATTATATGCACTGATATGATTTATGACAAAACATTGACAAGACTAAACTCCATGTGCTTGTTATAAGTGTCACTGGTTCGGCCTACTTATCATTTATAAGTGCCTATCATGTTTGTCATATGGCATGAGACTCACCATTCCATCTTATTTATATCTCATATAAATAACTTGGTAACAAATATGAATACAATCTTTCTGGATAAGTCATGTCCTTATTATGAAGTATCCTCGATTGTGAACCTATTTATGATACTTTGTCACACCCTACCCCTCTGTAAGGCATAACATGATCCCGTAGTATACCTAATGAATTACCAACTCCGTCTACTGATAATCCATTAAATACACTACAAGGGATTTTAAAAACTTTTCTTCTTTTACAGTGGTGAGCACTATTTACAGGTGTGAAAGACTTTGGTGAGCTGAAGTGAAACAACTAACTCATTTGATTTATTTGGAGTATCTGTAAAAATTTTGGCAAGGTGCCATTTGTATTTTGGACAAAACAGTTCTTCAGAAAACCTGTAAAAAGCACTTCAATATATTTTCAAATCTCAACTCCAACATTTTTATCAACACAACACATTTCTCAAGTCAAATCCACAGTGATTTTCAAAGACTAAGATACAAAAATATAACACAATTTTTACAAGCCAAATAACTCATAATTATTTTACAACTTTATTGTACAACTTAAATTTACAACTGCTCAAAACCAAGAACAAAATATACATACAGTGAATATACATTACTGATTACAAAATGCCACATATGGTATACTCACTATACCCAAAATCTCTCATTGGCGGTACTAGCGACCTAGTCTGCATACTGTCTATCTCTCTACTGCGACGGAATAAAAGCTATCATTTGAGACAATGTCTCAGTGGTGCACAACATTAACCAAATACAATTTTAAATCACAATTCATAAATCATATCATTAGTGGATACTTAAAACCATAGTTGATTTCAAGACAATGAATGTCATAAGGAATTTAAACTCCAATTCACAAATTATCAAAATTCATAATAACACAATTTAGTCAAATAGCTTAAGAATACCGTATTGCCAATTCATACACAATTTGATCAAATTCTTGAATAACAGTTTTTTCCAATCAATGACACAATTTGATCAAATAACTGAATAATATCGTTTTGCAAATCAATAACACAATTCGATCAAATAATTGAATAATATCGTTTTGCAAATCAATAACACAATTCGATCAAATAACTGAAGAATACAGTTTTGCAAATCAATAACACAATTCGATCAAATAACTGAAGAATACAGTGTTGCCAATCAATATCACAATTTAAGTCATGACACAATTTTTCCATATATGCCGTGTTGTACACCACGACAAGACATACTCACCCCAATAATCGAAATCAATGAGGGAGGAAGCTAGCTATCTAATGAGTACTCATCCATACTCACCTCAGACTGGGAAGTCAAAGAGGGAGGAACATAATCATACTCACCCCAGACTGATAAGTCAAAGAGGGAGGAATCATCACACTCACCCCATTAATGGAGGAGGAACATAGTATCAGTGTCATGCCAATTGTGAGTCAAAACAATTACAAACATTTTATTCAAATGATCCGTAAGAATCCAATAAATTTCCAAAGTTATAATTTCATTCACAAAATGGCAACACAATTCGTAATTCACTTCAATTTCCACAAAAACCATTTACAGTACTTTTCAATCAATAAGTATCCATCAATATCATTCAAACAATTTTTCACAGTTTCAAACCATTCACAATGTTTTTCAATCAATAAGTGTCCACCAAACACATTTCCACAATTTAAAACAATGATATGCAAATAGTCAATATTTATTTCCATTGAAAATAATTCAAAAGAAACAGTTGTTGTGCACAAACACAATTTAAAACAATAATATACAAATATTCAATATTTATTTCAATTGAAAAATTCAAAAGCAATAGCCGTTGTGCACAAACCTCTGATATTTGTCTCCTGGTTTTGACTCAGTATTTCTTTCCCTTTTGCTGAGTCCTTGTTAACTGAGAAACACAATTTGAAGTGTTTCAGTGCTAATTTAATTTGCCTCTAACGATGGTGTTTAGTAAATAATGCACTGAACTCAATTATTCACTTAATCACCTAATATACCGACCCTCGTTGCGTTTTAGGTAAATTAGGTTTTAGTGTCGTTAATATGTCACATTCGATAGGGTTTTAGGTTTGGTACGTTTTGCCAAACTCGTTTCCTTGTTTAGTGCATTTTAATGCAACTTGCTGGATTTCGGGATACTGGTTTGACCTAGCCGGACGGCCTAGTTCCCTCGGTTTTCGGGCTTCAGTCAAAACTACAAACTTGTAGATCTATGTCTTATTGCACGCGGGGCAAAATTTTAGGTCAATCCGAGTTAAGTAGACCAAGTTATGGTCATTACACTATTGCTGGTCAAATGGTATCAATTTAGGTCAATTTTTGGTCAATTTGGTCAACTCTGGTTCGGCCAGTTTTTGGACCCGAACTTGTGCAAGCTTTTTGACTTGCTTATGGTCATTTCTGGGCTTTGGTATCTTCATAAGACTTGTAGGTATGGGTCTTAACTATTCATGGTTAAAATTTCAGGTCAATTGGACCTGGTTTGACTGAGTTATGGCCTAAACACTCACTGCTGCCCAATTGGTCATTTTTCAGGTCCTAATTGCACCTAATCCGAATTGGTCATTTTTTTAGGTCACCTTGCAAGCAGAATTTTGGTATGGTTTCTCAATGAAAGTTGGCACATTTTGTGCCTAGTTTCACCTCAAATTGGTCTCATACCAATTGAGGTTACACATTTAAGGTTATAGGCTAAATTGTACACTGCCCTCACTATGCCTTTCACACCCCACTTCAAACACATATTTACCTTGCAAAGTTTACTTCCATACCCTACCAATCTGTTTTGGTACATTACCAAAAGCATTATCTACTTTACATTAACATTATTTTGGGCAGATTACCATTACCCTCAACACACCAAATATAATTCACATTTACAATATCTCAATACCATTACATACACACCTAAACACCACTAATTCTCACATACACTTTACACAATAATTTCATACACATATCCTTCATTCCTTAATGCCACAATTCTGCCAACACTCCCATGAATATACACATTTATTCAAGTGTCCCCAAGGCTGCCGAAATTTGTCCTTCAACATCAAAGTGCCCTACAATTTACCAATTCCCATCCAAGTGCATAAATCACCATATATATTTGAAATAATTCATTAGGATATTAAACCACCATGATCAACATTATTCCTCATCAATTATATGCATAATAATTCATCAAATGCATGACCCCATGGCTGTCCAAAATGGCTATCTCAATAACTATTTAAACTTCAAAATTTCCTTCACAAAACTAACACCCATAACATAAACATAAAGTTTAACAAGGAAATTCTCAAAAATGCAAACTTACCTTTAATTGTAACTTGCTAAACCTTCACCAAACTTCTCAAAATTGGTATCAATATCTTCCTTGTGATGTGTAGACAAAGTTTCATGAAGGAACCCAAGAGGTTGGAGTTGAAAATGGAGAGTTAAGAAAGCTTGCATGAAAAATGGCTATGGAGTTCCTCTCACCTCCATTCACGGCAATGTTTATGAAATGAGGAAGATGAACATTCTGATGGGTATAGTGGCCTTACATCAGCCACATTTTATGTTTAATTTAATCCTTTAGTGGTCCACTTAGTCATTTAATCATATAATAAGCTAAATGTGCATTTATTCCACATTAACCCATGATTTTCCACTATTTATTTTAGGTACCACCAATTTAATTTTTCATTTTATTTTCTTAGTGTAATACTATTTATTTTTAATGGACATTTAGGTCAAAAGACAATTCGGGGTGTCAAATGACCATAATGCCCTGTTAGATTCACGTTCGATTTTTAGTAACATCGTATTTTGTCTGCATTTTTCAATTTCTCACTTTTCTTTGTACTAAATATTTAATTATACTTTAATCTTTATAAAGAGATTAATCCTTCCATAAGGTTCTATTTATGTCCTAAAATGTTTTTCGGGGTTCCCATGATCCGAGGGCGATCCAACGGTCCACGCCGTGACTTCAGTCTGATCACCATCGTTAGGTTTCCCGGCTCGTTTAACTTGATCACATTTCTTTGCAATCATTTTTCCTTTGTTTTTCTTGTACTTTCTTTTCTTTTATTTCATTATTTTATGTCTCCTCACTCTCATTGAAGTGTGGTTCTATGCATCCTAATTTGTCCAGGACAACATCCTTTGGAGCAGTAGAACGCACTACCGAACTTAGGGGTGTTACAATTCTCCCCCCCTTAAATAAATTTCGTCCACGAAATTTTACCCAGTAGTCATCTTACAATAGTCATACGTTTATTTTCTCCTTTCTATATGGTCGTAAGACTTTTAACAATCTAATACAATGTTTAATTTGCTTGGATAACCCCAATCTCCTCTTACTATTATGTTGTCTAATATTTCAGCTCACGTTCCTTCTTGAATGACCCTTGAGGTCATATTAGAATCATTCATCAGGCATTGGTCCTCTGACCATTCTAGTCCATAGTCTTCCTCACATTCGGAATATTTCTTTGTTACATATGAATCAACTGTTCAAGTCTCTACTTCCATAACTCTTTTTATCTGTCAATGTTCTATAACTTACTTCCTTTTGTACTGAACTATAACCTTTCGATATTTTAACTTTTGAGTTTTAGATCCCTAAGTAGGATTTTCAAACTTATTTCTAACAATTAAATTCTGTCATGGCATAACTATACCAAAACAGATGCCGTTGGCAACTATTCTTATCTAGGTGTACTATCGGGTAGTACGTAGCTCTACACAATAATCTCAAGTCGATCAGTGTCTGCGACTACGGTATAATCATCTAGATCTTTGCATAGTTACTAAGATACATCCCAATAGATCATACTTTTTTATCTTTTATTCTTTTTGAATTCACTGATATTCGAATCTTATTCTGATTTCTATATCCATTAGCATTTTCTATGATAACCTCCTTGCCCTCATCTAGAGCAATTCCATTCTTGCATCTTACATTTACGTCCTCTTGCCTTACATTAAGTAGGCTCGCCAATTAGCTTATAATTTTATGGTGTGTCGGCAAATACTTTTCACGATAAACTCTTCCAAAACTAATTTCACTTGTTATCACAATCCTTATCCTAAAGGACTAGTCACTAATGCATCAAAATTTATTTCCACGACCTCTGTACAATAATACAAGGACATTTCCTCCCGTTAGTGCATATTTATAATGTAATGTCTTGTATGTATCAAACATTTGAGCGATTGTAGTTACCGACATAAAGATTTCAAATTCACAGTTCGAAATTCACTTTAAAACCATTGCTCTGATACCACTAAAACATGTCACACCCTACCCCTCTGTAAGGCATAACATGATCCCGTAGTATACCTAATGAATTACCAACTCCGTCTACTGATAATCCATTAAATACACTACAAGGGATTTTAAAAACTTTTCTTCTTTTACGATGGTGAGCACTATTTACAGTGTGAAAGACTTTGGTGGTGAAGTGAAACAACTAACTCATTTGATTTATTTGGAGTATCAGAAAATTTTGGCAAGGTGCCATTTGTATTTTGGACAAAACAGTTCTTCAGAAAACCTGTAAAAAGCACTTCAATATATTTTCAAATCTCAACTCCAACATTTTTATCAACACAACACATTTCTCAAGTCAAATCCACAGTGATTTTCAAAGACTAAGATACAAAAATATAACACAATTTTTACAAGCCAAATAACTCATAATTATTTTACAACTTTATTGTACAACTTAAATTTACAATTGCTCAAAACCAAGAACAAAATATACATACAGTGAATATACATTACAATACAAAATGCCACATATGGTATACTCACTATACCCAAAATCTCTCACATGGCGGTACTAGCGACCTAGTCTCACGCCTGTCTATCTCTCTACTGCGATAAAGAATAAAGCTATCAGAGACAATGTCTCAGTGGTGCACAACATTAACCAAATACAATTTTAAATCACAATTCATAAATCATATCATTAGTGGATACTTAAAACCATAGTTGATTTCAAGACAATGAATGTCATAAGGAATTTAAACTCCAATTCACAAATTATCAAAATTCATAATAACACAATTTAGTCAAATAGCTTAAGAATACCGTATTGCCAATTCATACACAATTTGATCAAATTACTGAATAACACAGTTTTTTCAAATCAATAACACAATTCGATCAAATAACTGAAGAATACAGTGTTGCCAATCAATATCACAATTTAAGTCATGACACAATTTTTCCATATATGCCGTGTTGTACACCACGACAAGACATACTCACCCCAATAATCGAAATCAATGAGGGAGGAAGCTAGCTATCTAATGAGTACTCATCCATACTCACCTCAGACTGGGAAGTCAAAGAGGGAGGAACATAATCATACTCACCCCAGACTGATAAGTCAAAGAGGGAGGAATCATCACACTCACCCCATTAATGGAGGAGGAACATAGTATCAGTGTCATGCCAATTGTGAGTCAAAACAATTACAAACATTTTATTCAAATGATCCGTAAGAATCCAATAAATTTCCAAAGTTATAATTTCATTCACAAAATGGCAACACAATTCGTAATTCACTTCAATTTCCACAAAAACCATTTACAGTGCTTTTCAATCAATAAGTATCCATCAATATCATTCAAACAATTTTTCACAGTTTCAAACCATTCACAATGTTTTTCAATCAATAAGTGTCCACCAAACACATTTCCACAATTTAAAACAATGATATGCAAATAGTCAATATTTATTTCCATTGAAAATAATTCAAAAGAAACAGTTGTTGTGCACAAACACAATTTAAAACAATAATATACAAATAGTCAATATTTATTTCAATTGAAAAATTCAAAAGCAATAGCCGTTGTGCACAAACCTCTGATATTTGTCTCCTGGTTTTGACTCGATTTCTTTCCCTTTTCTTTGAGTCCTTGTTAACTGAGAAACACAATTTGAAGTGTTTCAGTGCTAATTTAATTTGCCTCTAACGATGGTGTTTAGTAAATAATGCACTGAACTCAATTATTCACTTAATCACCTAATATACCGACCCTCGTTGTGTTTTAGGTAAATTAGGTTTTAGTGTCGTTAATATGTCACATTCGATAGGGTTTTAGGTTTGGTACGTTTTGCCAAACTCGTTTCCTTGTTTAGTGCATTTTAATGCAACTTGCTGGATTTCGGGATACTGGTTTGACCTAGCCGGACGGCCTAGTTCCCTCGGTTTTCGGGCTTCAGTCAAAACTACAAACTTGTAGATCTATGTCTTATTGCACGCGGGGCAAAATTTTAGGTCAATCCGAGTTAAGTAGACCAAGTTATGGTCATTACACTATTGCTGGTCAAATGGTATCAATTTAGGTCAATTTTTGGTCAATTTGGTCAACTCTGGTTCGGCCAGTTTTTGGACCCGAACTTGTGCAAGCTTTTTGACTTGCTTATGGTCATTTCTGGGCTTTGGTATCTTCATAAGACTTGTAGGTATGGGTCTTAACTATTCATGGTTAAAATTTCAGGTCAATTGGACCTGGTTTGACTGAGTTATGGCCTAAACACTCACTGCTGCCCAATTGGTCATTTTTCAGGTCCTAATTGCACCTAATCCGAATTGGTCATTTTTTTAGGTCACCTTGCAAGCAGAATTTTGGTATGGTTTCTCAATGAAAGTTGGCACATTTTGTGCCTAGTTTCACCTCAAATTGGTCTCATACCAATTGAGGTTACACATTTAAGGTTATAGGCTAAATTGTACACTGCCCTCACTATGCCTTTCACACCCCACTTCAAACACATATTTACCTTGCAAAGTTTACTTCCATACCCTACCAATCTGTTTTGGTACATTACCAAAAGCATTATCTACTTTACATTAACATTATTTTGGGCAGATTACCATTACCCTCAACACACCAAATATAATTCACATTTACAATATCTCAATACCATTACATACACACCTAAACACCACTAATTCTCACATACACTTTACACAATAATTTCATACACATATCCTTCATTCCTTAATGCCACAATTCTGCCAACACTCCCATGAATATACACATTTATTCAAGTGTCCCCAAGGCTGCCAAATTTGTCCTTCAACATCAAAGTGCCCTACAATTTACCAATTCCCATCCAAGTGCATAAATCACCATATATATTTGAAATAATTCATTAGGATATTAAACCACCATGATCAACATTATTCCTCATCAATTATATGCGTAATAATTCATCAAATGCATGACCCCATGGCTGTCCAAAATGGCTATCTCAATAACTATTTAAACTTCAAAATTTCCTTCACAAAACTAACACCCATAACATAAACATAAAGTTTAACAAGGAAATTCTCAAAAATGCAAACTTACCTTTAATTGTAACTTGCTAAACCTTCACCAAACTTCTCAAAATTGGTATCAATATCTTCCTTGTGATGTGTAGACAAAGTTTCATGAAGGAACCCAAGAGGTTGGAGTTGAAAATGGAGAGTTAAGAAAGCTTGCATGAAAAATGGCTATGGAGTTCCTCTCACCTCCATTCACGGCAATGTTTATGAAATGAGGAAGATGAACATTCTGATGGGTATAGTGGCCTTACATCAGCCACATTTTATGTTTAATTTAATCCTTTAGTGGTCCACTTAGTCATTTAATCATATAATAAGCTAAATGTGCATTTATTCCACATTAACCCATGATTTTCCACTATTTATTTTAGGTACCACCAATTTAATTTTTCATTTTATTTTCTTAGTGTAATACTATTTATTTTTAATGGACATTTAGGTCAAAAGACAATTCGGGGTGTCAAATGACCATAATGCCCCTGTTCGGGTTACGTTCCCGATTTTTCGGTAACATCGTATTTTGTCTGTTTTTCAATTTCTCACTTTTCTTTGTACTAATTATTTAATTTTTCTTTAATCTTTCTAATGAGATTAATCCTTCCATAAGGTTCTATTTATGTCCTAAAATGTTTTTCCAGGGTTCCCCGCAGTCTAGGGCCAGTCAACGGTCCACGCCGTGACTTCCCAGTGCGGTCACCCATCGTTAGGTTTCCCGGCTCGTTTAACTTGATCACATTTCTTTGCAATCATTTTTCCTTTGTTTTTCTTGTACTTTCTTTTCTTTTATTTCATTATTTTATGTCTCCTCACTCTCATTGAAGTGTGGTTCTAGGCATCCTAGCTATCCGGACAACACTGTCACTGGAGCAGCAGAACGCACTACCGAACTTAGGGGTGTTACATACTTTGTGCTAGAAATATTGTCACTCATATTCTTAACAACTTAAGAATAATATTTCTAACAAAATATCAATGGACCTTTTCTATTACACATAAATATATTATGTAAACGGAAAAGTGGAAATGCCTTTTGTTAATAAAAATATGTACAAGATACATACTAAATGATATGCTCTAGGGCATACTACTAACAAGTCAAGATTAAATCTTGGTTTGACACTTGGCACAATGTGATTGGGTCAATTAAACTAAGATCCAATCAGAAGATGACATGTGGTAAGGGTTTTAAGTGAAGACCTAGCTATATAAGGGAAAGGATGAAAGAACAAAAATGCAATCTGATTTCTTTTATTGTGTGCCGCCACCCTTGTCTTCTTTTTCATCTCTTCTTCTACATCTCTCATTAATTCAAAGAGAATTAAGAGCATTCTCCTGAATTAAATTTGCTAGAAATCATTTTCTAGTGTCCTGTATATATCTATAACATCTCTAAAGGCAAAACCTTAATTTCTAATTGATTGGAAAGGCTTGAGAAGCTGTTCAAGGGGCTATCATTGGTGATCTTGGTGTGGACAAGCTAGAGGGACAATATCTAGGGTCCTAGATGCTTCACAAATGTACCAAACACAACTACAGTACATTAAAAGGTTAGTGAACATGTTCTTAATTTAATCTAGGGTTCTAATGAATTAATCTGTTAATTCTAAAATCTTAAATGAAAAATGTAGATCCAAAAACTTATTAAAAGTGTTTTGATATGTTGTTTAACATTGAAATCAATTAGGTAAATAATGAATCTTGCTTGATACATAAGACCCTAGAAGAAAATTTTTTAATTTAATATTCTAAACTAATATTTTTCATGCTTTCGCTCCTTCAAATGGTATCAGAGCCACTATATTTGCCATTTAGATTGTTTATTATATGATTTAATTGTGTGATTTGATCATAAGATGATTGATTCATTGCTGGTTGAGAAGAAATATGTGGCGGCACACATGGTGGAGCCACCATAGGTGGCGGCATCAATGGCACCTCATGGTGCGCAAGGTTTGCTTGAATGTGGACTTGGTTTTATGGCCCATAATTAGGCCCATGACTAATTAAAGTGTTTAATTAGGAGTTTTAATCACATAATTAAATTTTGATTTAAATATGAATTTTTAAATTTTTTTTAATGTGATTCAAATATAAATTTTTAAATTTGTTTGAATGTGATTCAAATCTGAATTTTTAAATTTGTTTGAATGTGATTCAAATCTGAATTTTTAAATTTGTTTGAATCATTTTCAAATCTGGATTTTTAAGTTGAATATGAGATATTCAATTTAATTTTAGTATGTATGTTTTATTTAATTGTTAAATAGTGATATGCATGATGGATGATCATGGACAATAAAAGACCAACGCGATTGGATTTATTTCTTTTATGTTTCTTTGGGTTGTAAATTAATTAATTTATTTTAATTTATTTTGGTGGCATGTATTATAAAGGTTGTAATATTTTTTGGGTTGAAATTTCATTTATTTGGTTCTTGTAAATTCACCTTGGTATGCAAAGGATTACTATGTAATTGGATTGCAAGAAGATCAAGGAGGTCAAGAGCATTGGTGGGATCAGTGGGAGGAATTCAAGATCAAGTGTTGATTATGTACTCCTTCAGCAACTCTTGTAATATGAATCAATAAAATGCACCTAGAAATGCCCTGATTCAATTCTTGGTGGCTCAGAATTGAATCCCTTAGAAAGTCCATGATCTTACCATATTTATTGTTTATCCATGAATGCATGAGATGTATGGGATTGTATGCAAGTATATGATATATGCATGCTAAATGGATAATGTGCAAAGTGAGACCATAATAGTAATTAGACCGACCACAAAATCTTCCAAACAAATGATTAAGTTGGAAATGGTATAATTAAAGTAATTATAATATGGGCCCTCCATTGAGGTAATTATTTTAAGAAATTTTAAATACTTGCATATGATGCAATTAATTTAAGATATTTTCTTAAGAATAATTGTTAAGCATGAGATGTTGTAAATATGTAAATAGTTTGGTGGCCAAGAATGGATGTGCCTGAGGACATTAAAATTATTTGCATGTTTACTGGCTCAATGGGATTAACTTAACTAATGCAAGATAAGTCAACAATGGATGTGCCTGAGACTTTGAGCATTAGGGGCTAGGTAAATTCTTGAACCTCGCATGAGATGTGATGGGTAAGGAGTTGTTCACTTATAGTTTATTGTAATTCCAATAATGGATGTGCCTGAGGATGATTAATAGGATTATAAGAATTTAATCACCCACTAGAAATCCATCCAACTAGGATTTTCATTTTTTACTTTGGAAGTGTAAGATTCGCTAAGTTAGTGGAAGGACCAACATGATTAAAAGACCATAATCATTTTGGTTAAATACATGATATATTTACTAATTAATCTGGTTATTTTCTGCAATTAATTTTCTGATAATAATGAGCACACCACAACAACCACCATCCAATATCCTTGCAAGCATACTTGATCGCAATAGGTTGACAGGACCTAATCTCTCTGATTGGCTAAGAAATTTGAAACTTGTCCTCAACCTTGAACAAATAGGATACGTTATAGACTCAAATGTTCTTGGTCCCTTACCTCTAGGGGCCACTCAAGAGGAACATAAAACTTTGGACAAGTGGAAAGAGCATGATATGAGAGCCAAGTGTTACATGCTTGCTTCTATGAGTAATGAGTTACAGAAGTAATATGAAAACATACAAAGTGTGAGTGAGATCCTCCTTCACCTACAAGAGTTGTATGGTGAGCACAGCAGGAATGCTAGGTATGAGATATCTAGACAACTATTCTGCATGAGGATGTCTGAGGGACAGAATGTTGGGGATCATGTCCATAAGATGATTCGGCTGATTGAGTAGCTGGAACATCTTGACTCAAACATGGATTTCCAACTGCAGACGGATTTGATCCTTCAGTCCCTACTTGAGTCATTTAGGAATTTTGTGACAAATTTCTTTATGACTAAGCAGGAATGCACCTTGGCTGGTTTACTCAACATGCTGGTTATTACTGTTTCGCTGGTTTTACAACCCTGCAAGTGCACAGATCACTAACAAGTAATAAAGTGATGAGTAGAGTATTGTTTCATTGAGGACTTTGATTAGGAAGTACCAATCTACACAGTAATTTTGACTATTTGCGCTATCAAATACTTAGGGAATGAAGTTTGTTAACTTTAAACACTAGAATGATAAACTTAAAATGAAGTAATCTATTTTGGAACAATTCTAGAATTAAGATTGCACACTTAAATATTGCTATGGGTGTTATCTTATTTATTTACTAGTTTTGAGAATCGTTAACCTTGATGAAAATCAGTCCTAAGGTATCCTAAGTCCTCTCTCAAGGTACCTAGGGTGTATTCTAATTAACTTAAACCCTACTTTCATGGCGATCAGATTCATTAAAATCCCTTAAGGTCTTTGACTAATTTTGAAGTTCCACAAAGATATCAGCCTATGTCTAGGTCAGAATTCCTAGGTTCAAGATCTTGATTTTCTAATATTAAGCTTCACCTTTCAGTCCTTCAATTAACATCTACAATCATGGCTAAGTGGGTACCAGTACATAGCATGCATTAAGATCACAAGAAATTAAATCAAGAAACAAATCTCAATTCCAATAAATAAAATTTAATGTTTATCCATAACAATGATTATAAGTATTACCCTTCCAATTCCAGAACATAAAAACTACTCACTCATGGTGAGTTCAGCAAATATCATGATAAAAGGTAAAAACAGTAAAAAGAAAATTATGTAGAAGAAATAAAGCAATAAAAATTTATTTAAGGAGATGAAATGAAGGAACCGAAGAGAGTTACAGCTTTGATCTTGTGGAGCTTCAGCTGAAAAACTCCTTTTGGTACTGATGTTCTTCTCCTCAAGATGGCTAGAGAGAGTGCAGAATGTGAGTTTCTCTAAAACTCCTAAAAGTGTTGTCGAATGATAAAAAGAGAGAGAGAACGAGCCCCCTTTTCTGATGTTTTCTCTTCTATTTATAATGGTTGTTCTAGGGTTAGGTCATTTTGAGTCCAAAAGGCTTTAGGAGTCTCATTTGAATCAGAAAACAAGAAGGGAATTCGAGTTATAAAACTGGCTGTCGCATAGTACATGGCCCGTGTGTCACTACACGGGTCCCAATATGTAGGGCCGTGTAACTTGCTGGAGTGGAACTGCGGAGTCTTGCATTGGCACAGAGAGTTACACGGGTCTGCGCTAACTACACGGGCCTGGTTATACAGGCCGTGTACTATTGTTGCCATAAGGTTCTTCATGCTTGCGCCCAGCAGAGACTTACACGAGTCCCTGCAGATTACATGGGTCTAATTACATGACCCGTGTACTTTTGTTTCTCCATTGGCTATCTGGCTTTCTTCTAGCAGAAGGTTACACAGATCTAGGGCTTGGCTTACATGACCCGTGTACTTTGTATCAGCAGCAATACTCAGTCTCTTGACCTCTCCATGCTTCCTTTTGCACTCCTACACTGTGGGGCTTCACCCAAATACCTAAAATGATGCAGAAAACATAGAATTAAGGGCTTGATAATAGAAATTATGAAAACTAATGAAATCAACTACTATGCATGAAAATACTTGCCTAAATGCTATGAGATAGTATACAAATGTGCGTAAAAACATCTATACAATTCAAGTGTATTAAATACCCCCAAACTCAAACTTTTGCTTGTCTTCAAGCAAAGCAAAACTCTATTTTAAAACACATTTCAAGGGATACTTAGGAATATAACCAATAATTTAATAAGCATAGAATTGAACTACTCCAACCTTCATACCAATTTCCCTCTTTTAAGGCATAAGGGTTCTAATAGCTACCTGTTTAGAACTTCACCTCCGTTCATGGTGCTTCAACTAATTATTCCTCTTTGCAAGGCCATTAATAAGTCACAAATAACCTGTTTCATCGGGATAGATTTGAGAAACACTAACTCCCCCAAATTTGCTTTTTTTTTTGTGAGTAATTGTGATGAAGTAATTCAATTCCAACTCCATAGACATATCTTAATTTTCTATCTCCACTAATATAGCATGCACTTTTCAAAAGATCAAAAGGTCTTTAAAAAGGGTTGTAAAGGGGCTAAGGGGATAATGACTTGGTTGCCAATGAAAGGTTTTTAGGGAATGCAAATATGAGGATAGCATGTATGCATAAAATACCAAGTATATTAAGTTTGTTCTATTGATTTTGTATGGAGAAGAGGGGCTTTTGTTTTTTTTTTTTGTTTTTTTTTTATAGTGCCAAGCATGCTTCCACGATACTTATCTTGGGACTTCTTCTCTTTTTTTTTTTTCTTTTTTTTTTTTATTTATGTCCCTTTTGTCCTCTCCCCAAACTCATTGCTTTTGCTAAGTTGGAAAGGCAAATTTTTCTTTGATTTCAATTGCACACTTGCACTCTTTCTTGAGTTCCTCATCCTCTCTCCATTTTCCTTATGTATTTTGCTTCCTCAAAAGAGTATGGTAGGTGTTTATGCTAGGGGCTAGGTAAATAACATGGGTAAGTAATAAATTTTAAGGGATAAACATAGGCTTCAAGTTGGCTACAAGGGATATACATTTTAATTAGGGGTGGCTAAGGCTTAGTGAGGCTATATCAAAGAATGCCTTAATCATTTTTCATCAAGCATATGCTAGGATTTCGCCTTGATAGGTCCAAAAGATATGTTCTAGAGCTAGTGAGGCATTTTTTTTAGGTTTGCTTGTATTTCAGAAATTGTTCTCCTAATTTTACAAGTTCAATGTGATAAATTAATAGTTATGAAGAGGTTTAACTAGTCTAGTTCCATTAAAGATATTAGTTTCTTCACAGACAACATGTTAGAATCCCTTTTTGCCTATCTAGATACGTTCATTCCTCTATCCCATGGAGTCCAATTTTTAGCTTACTAGAATTTGGTTATAGTGCTAAGTTTCACAATTTAAAGTCCAAAATTTAAAGTTCAAAAATTTTCAAAAATTTTGATATACAAGAATAATGTAGCTGAATTTAAACAATGTAATGATGTGCATGTAATGATATGCAAATGTAATGATATGCAATGCACTTGTATCCCCCCCCCTCCCCCCCTAAACTCAAATTAGACGTTGTCCTCAATGTTAAAATAATATGCAAAATCAGAGAAAATGTACAAAGATTATAAGGAAGCATATTATTTATTAGGTATTGAAAAGTTTGGACATTAAGCATATAAAAGAGACTTATGATTGCAACTTAGGACTAAGGCATGTAAGATATTACAATAAAGATCCTATCCTATAGTCCTAGCTCTAAAAGGTCTCTGACGGTGATGATGGCGATGCCGACTCCTCCTCATCATCATCTAGCTTGTCCATTAGCATGTCCAATTTGTTGTGGGCTTCCTGGAGGCTGTCCTCGATTGCTCGCATTCTGCTGTATAATGTGGTCTCCATGCACTGTAGGTATGCGAGGACCAAATCTATTGGTGGTGGTGTGTATGGAGGCACTCGAAAGGGGGACTCTTGGAACATCCGTTTTTGGCCTTCTTCTTGAGGCTGCGAAGTCACGTCAGGTCCGTCTCGTGTGCTGGAAATTAGAGTTGGGCGAACCTTGTCCACTCGACACTATAGAGTAGCCCATTGATTTCATTCTACAGCCTGATTTGCTCCAACAGCAGAAAATCCATGTATTTAGTGGAGCTTATTTTCCGAGTGTGAAGCCAGGTGCACATTTCCTTATGGGCATCATCACAGAATTCCCAAGAAATGGAGATTTCGGGTTGTGGAGCAGCTTATGGTTCGAGTTGCGGTGGAGGATGGGCTGGTTGAGGTGGTTGGGGAGAGGCTACCCTTGTTCTTGGGCGTTGGGGTGGAGGCTGAGGTGGAGAAGGTGAGGATTCTCCTTTTTGCTTGGAGGAAGAGTCGATTCTTCTCGCAGGTCACTTTGCAGGAGCCATTGATGAGATTTTAGGAAGGAGAAGAGTAGGGTTTGGTGAAGGGAGATGAGATTTGAGAGGTTTTTATAAGCTAGGAGGGGTGGAGATGAAGGGTTTTGTGTTTATGAATGGTTTTAATGCTAGGGGTGCATTTAAAGAGCCGTTAGGACTCTTTGTTTCACGCATTTCATGCCCCAAGAGTCACGTCTGTGACAAAGTGCACGAGTCATATATCACTACACAGGTCTCTACATGTAGGGCCGTGTAAATTTCTACCTGAAAATTTCAAATTCTGTAGTAGTACACGACTCATGTAAATGAGCTCTGGGACTCGTGTAACTTTTTGTCTCCCTAGTTGCTTTACTGGATATGTTACACGGCCCATGTCAAATACAAGGAGGCCCATGTAACTCCCTAGCTTTATGTTATTCTACTAGAGACATTACACGGTCCGTGTAAATTAGGCTATGGACCCATGAAACTTTCTGTCTCCCTCAGAGTTAAAAATGCAAGAAATTTACGGATTTCCAGCAAGTTACATGGGGCATGTAAAACCAGTACACGACTTGTGTAATTTTCTGATTTTCCAAATTTTTGTCAAATGAAAAATTTTTATCATCACAACACATGAAATGGATGTAAAGTTTAGCAATAGAGCTACTTCCCTGGTTTTGTCAAAATTTCCCTTTTGTGGTTTTGACTTGGTGATTCCTTTCCTCTCTTGTTCTCTACTCCCCTTTCCAAAAAATCCTACAAAATGAAATGCTAATGTGTATGAGACAAAAATCAATATGAAAAAGGAGAAAAAAAGAAAAGTTCAAAAAAATTTTTGGGTTGCCTCCCCAAAAGCACTTATTTATAGTCTTTAACTGGACTTTGGTTATTTATGGTCTGTCAGTAGGATGGTCGGGGATGCAATTGACTCCCATTTCTATGGGTTCTTCCTAAAAGTAAGGCTTCAGCCTCTGCCCATTAACCTTAAATGCACCTGAGGTTTCGCTCCACACTTTTACTGCTCCATGTGGGAAGACTTGGGTGACCTTGAAAGGTCCGAACCATCTTGATTTTAGCTTCCCTGGAAAGAGTTTCAATCTAGAATTGAATAAGAGGACAAGATCTCCTTCTTTTATTTCTTTCCTTGCTATGCGCCTGTCATGCCATCTTTTGGTTTTATCCTTGAAAATTTTGGCATTTTCATGCGCATCCTGTCGAATTTCTTCCAACTCATTCAGTTGTAGGAGTCTTTTCTCACCAATAGCTTTGAGGTCAAAGTTTAGGATCTGAATTGCCCAATAAGCTTTATGCTCAAGTTTAATAGGGAGATGGCATGATTTTCCATAAACCAATCCAAAGGGTGTTGTGCCAATTGGGGTTTTATATGCAGTGCAATATGCCCATAGTGCATCATCTAACTTCATGCACCAGTCCTTCCTGGATCTGTTTATAGTTTTCTCCAGAATCTGCTTTAGTTCCCTGTTTAAGATTTCTACTTGACCGCAGGTTTGAGGATGATAAGGCGTGGCCACCTTGTGAGTCACTCCATACTTTTTTAGTAGTGTTTTGAATTGTTGGTTACAGAAGTGACTTCCTCCATCGCTAATTATTGCTCGTGGTGTGCCAAATCTTGTGAAGATGTTCTTCTTAAGGAACCTTGTGACCACTCTAGCATCGTTGGTTGGTGTCGCAAATGCTTTTACCCGTTTTGACATATAATCAACTCCAACCGGAATATACTTGTTTCCATGGGAAGAGGGAAATGGGCCTATTAAGTCTATTCCCCATACATCAAACAATTCTATCTCAAGTATACCATTCATTTCATTCCTTCTTGAATTGTTGTAACACCCCTATGTTCGGTAGTGCGTTTTACTATTCCGGTGACAATGTCTGTCCGGACAGCTAGGATGCCTAGAACTATACTTAAATATTGGTGAGGAGACATCAAATAATGAAATACATAAAAAGAAAATATAAGAAAAATAAAGGAAAAATAATAGCAATGAAATGTAACCAAGTTAAACGAGCCGAGAACCCTAGCAATGGATGACCGCACCGGAAAGTTGCGGCGTGGACCGTTGACTAGCCCTGGACCTCGGGAAACCCTAGAAAATATTTTTAGGACTTAAATAAACATCTATTGAAGTATAAATGTCATTAGAAATATCAAATAAAAATTAATTAATTAGTACAAAGAAAAATAAGAAATCGAGAAAACGACAAAACTCGGTGTTACTGAAAAATCGGGAATGCAACTCGATCAAGGGCATTGTGGTCATTTGACACCCCGAGTTGTCTTTTGACCTAAATGTCCATTAAAAATAAATGATATTACACTTGGAAAATGTCGTGAAAATTAAAATTGAAGTACATAATATAAATGATGGAAGTTTGGGGCATAAAAATGAAAATTTAGAAAGTTAGAATAATTAAACATTAAAATCAGGTAAGTGCTCCACTAAGGCAGATTTGGGACCACTATATAAGCTAAATGGACAGCTGAACATCATTTTTAACCTTTAGAAACCACACCAGCTGAATTCCTCCCAAGGGTCATCCATGGCCGCCCACCATGCAAGGACCAACTCACCATGATAAAGCCACCCAATCCTCAAGTTGTCTTCATCAAAATTATAGTACACACCTTGGGCAGCAACAAGGGATCAAGAAAGACAAGTTTTGGTGAGGTTTTGAAGAATTTCAAAAGTGGTAAGTATGTATTTTTAATTTTTGTTTCATTAAACTTTGAATGGGTGTTGTGGGTAGTTGAATTGTGGAAGGATTTTTGAAGTTTGATGAATTAATGGAGATGTACATTTTGGTAGCCATGGAACCTCAATAAGAACAGCTTATTCTTGCATGTAAATAGTGTTTGGAATGATGATTTAAATGTTTGATTGTATTGTAGTTGAATTCCATGTGTAAGGTTTGATTAGGAAGCTTGAAAAGTGAAAATGGAAATTGATGGGTATGTGTAAACTTATGGCAGCCTCATGAAGAAGATTGAAGTGTTTGAGTTCATGAAATATTGTTGAATTATGTTGTCATTGATGGCAGCATGTGTATATGAATAATTGCTTGAATTTGGATATGTGTATAGTGGTTTGAATTTGGACATGTAAATGAGGTATGTCTTGTGGTTAATTGCTGTAATTGGACTTGGAAAATTATGTACTATAGTGTGTATGTTGAGAGTGGTTACAAGCTGCCAAAATGACCAAAAATGTACTACTAAATGTGTTAATGTTATGGTACAAACCAGAATTGGCATGGAAGAGTGAACTTGGTAAGCATAGGATATGTAATTGGTAAAGGATGAACAAATTGTAATAGGGCAGTGTGTGTTTTGGCTTAGAAGTGTGTGACTCCAATTGGTATGAGACCAATTGGAGGTGAAACTAGGCACGAAATGTGCCAACTTTCATGAAGGAAGCTTACCAAAATTCTGCTTAGAAGGTGACTTAAAAAATGACCAAATCCGGATTAGTGAATTGAAAGCCTGAAAATTAACCATTTGGGCAGCAGTTGGTATTTTGGCCATAACTCACTCAAAACAGGTCCAATTGACCTGGAATTTTTACTGTGAATAGTTTAGACATATATCTACAATTCTTATGAAGACACCAATACCCAGAAATGACCATAAGCAAGTCAAATAGCTTGCACAAGTTCAGGTCCAAAAACTGGCCGAACCAAAAGTGGCCTAAAAATGACCTAAAACTACCATTTTGGTACATTCTATCCAGCATTGGTAAATTGACCATAACTTGGTCTACACAACTCAGAATGACCTGAAATTTTGCCCCGCGTGCAATAAGACATAGACCTACAAGTTTGTAGTTTGGACTGAAACCCAAAAACTGAGGGAACTAGGTTGTCCGGCTAGGTCAAATTAGTATACCGAAATCCGACAAATTGCAATAAAATGTAACATACTTGGAAATGAATTTGGTAATATGTACCAAGACTAAAAGGCTACAAATGTGACATATTGGTAACATTAAAACCTAATTCACCTAGAGTGCATCGAGGGTCAACATCTTAGGTTGACTAAGGAAATAATAGAATTCAATAAGTTAATTATTAAGCTTTATTCTTAGAGACAGTTTAAATGAGTACTGAAACACTTCAAATTGTGTGTTTCAGTTAGCAAAGACTCAGGGAAGGGGAAGGAAACACTGAGTCAGAGCCAAGAGACATTTATCAGAGGTTTGTGCACAACAGTTATTTCTTTTAACTTTTCAATTGAAATAAATTATGAGAATTTTTGTATGTTATTGTTTTGAATTGTGAAAAATTGTTTGAATGATATTTGATGGATACTTATTGACTAAAAGCATTGTAAATGATTTGAAATCACAGCTATCATGTATATTGATTGAATTCCTCACTAGCTTGTCTAGTGGGATGAATTGACTTTGAATTCCCTCTCTGGCTGAAGTGTTGAGGTGTGTGCCTATTAAGGACGAATAGAATGAGTACTCATATTATTGCTAGCTAGCTAGCTATGTTATTCCTCACTAGCCATCGACTTTTGGGATGAATTGAATTCCTCACTAGCCATCGGCTTTTAGGATGAATTGAACTTTGACAACATGATTAAGCTGTGTGTGTGTGATTTATTGATATTTATTGTGATATTGTGAAATGGAGTTTAAATTCTTATTGACATTCACTGTCTTTTGAATTTAACTATGGTTTTAAGTATCCATTATTTATATGACTTATGATTTGTGATTTAAAGTTGCAATTTGTTAATGTTGTGCACCACTGAGACATTGGCTCAGCGAGAGCTTTTCATTGCTGTCGCAGGTAGACAGACTAACAGGGAAGTAGACTAGGCTGCTAGTACTACACTGAGAGATCATCGGATATATTGAGTATACCATATTTTGCATTTTGTATTATAATATATATTCACTGTATGTATATATTATTCTTGGTTTTGAGCAATTGTAAATTAAAATTGTACATTAAAGTTGTAAACTAAATTTGTAAATTATTTTGGTTTGTAAATATTATGATATATTTCTTTTATCTCAGCTTTTGAAAACACTAGAAAATTATTGTGGATTTGAGTTGACAATTATTGAGAAACTTATTGTGTTGATTGAATATTGGAGTGTGGGGGTTGAACCAAATATTTGAAGTGTTTTTTATAGGTTTTTAAAGAACTGTTTTATTCAAAATACAGATGGCACTTGTTAGTAGCATGCCCTAGAGCATATCATTTAGTATGTATCTTGTACATATTTTTATTAATTAAAAAGGCATTTCCACTTTTCCGTTTACATAATATATTTATGTGTAATAGAAAAGGTCCATTGATATTTTGTTAGAAATATTATTCTTAAGTTTTTAAGAATATGAGTGACGATATTTCTAGCACAAAGTATCATAAATAGGTTCACAATCGAGGATACTTCATAATAAGGACATGACTTATCCAGAAAGATTGTATTCGTGTTTGTTCCCAAGTTATTTATATAAGATATAAATAAGATGGAATGGTGAGTCTCATGCCATATAACAAACATGATAGGCACTTATAAATGATAAGTAGGCCGAACCAGTGACACTTATGACAAGCACATGGAGTTTACTCTTGTCAATGTTTTGTCATAAATCATATCAGTGCATATAATCTTTAGACCTGAGATAGCACAGTTATCTTGTATATAGGTAGTTTGAGTTTGATACTGCTTTCATACTTGTACTGTGTATGGGTATATGGGCATGTGTTGGCTCCTACTAGTTATATATGGAGGTAGGTGTTGATCAAGATGGAATCTGTTCCTCTAAGTAAATAGAGATAAAATCCTATGTTCATTTAATTGTTCTTGATATTTCAAGTTCCTGGCCAGGACAGATAGATTTATTCAGAAAAGAGTTTCTGATGAGAAAATCTTTTTAATCAAGAACTGGAATTAAAAGAGAACATAATATTCATAGCAAATGGAGTTTGACATAAACCATGACTCCAGCTTGAGTTGGGATTTTGTAACAGAGAGATTCTAGTGCATGGTAACATATGATTATAGGTTCATATAAGGTAAACCTTATTACTAATTGGGTGGCTATGGCATGCTATGCTAGGTGTTAACCATGGTCTATGAGGTTCATAAAATGATTTAGAGAAATCATTTGTGGTAAGAAAGAGTTCTGATGATATTAAGAGTTGATATCATGTCTCATTGCCAATTAGTAATGAGCCTAGTAAGTCACACACATACACAAGTTATCACCTAATTAAATATGATTTAATTAATTAATTGAAGAGTTTAATTGATTAATTAAATAGGTTTGGTTTGCAATTAGTTTGCAAAGTCCCTAGCATGACTTGAAACTAAATCTAGATTATTGAATGTATAATATAAGTTAAATTTATATTTAAAGTGTTTCAATATGAATTTAATTAATGAGAAATTAATTAATAGAGATTAATAAATTAATTTATATTTGATATAAATTAATTAGAAGAAGAAAAATAATTATTTTGGGTTGAGAACTAAAAATTAAGACACAGGGGCATTTTGGTCATTTTGCAGTGTGACACGTGGCACCATGAGATGGTGACGCATGGCATAACACATAAGCTTGCCAAATGTTTTTTAATCATGTAAGATGATTAAAATCAAGATTAAATATAGGTTTGACACTTGGCACAATGTGATTGGGTCACTTAAACCTAGAGCTAATCAAAGGGTGACATGTGGCAAGGGTTTAATGTGTTAACCTAGCTATTTAAGTGTTGTTATGAGAAAATAAAATACAACCAGCAGCCACACTCCTTGGTCACGCCATTTTGCAGCCCTCCCTCTATTCTTCTTCATCTCTCATCAATTCAAAGAGATTAGCCATCAATCTCTTGAATTAAGAACACTAGAAATTGTTTCTAGTGTCCTGTTTACATCTCTAATATCTTAAAAGGCAGAACTTGAATTTCTAATTAATAGAAAAGGCTTTAGAAGCTGTTCAAGGGCTGCCATAGGTGTTCTTGGTGTGGACAAGCTAGAGGGACAACATCTGGTGTCCTGAAGATGAATCTCAAAGGCACAGACACGCTGCAGTGCATCAAGAGGTTAGTGTAATCGTTCTTGATTTAATCTAGGGTTTTAAAATTAATCTGATTAATTTTAAAATCTTAAATGGCAAATACAGATCCAAAAACATATTAAAAGAGTTTTAATATGTTGTTTATCATTGAAATCAAATAGATAAAAATAAATCTTGCATGATGCATGTGACGCTAGGTGAAAATTTTTGAATTCAATGGTATAAACTTGTGTTTTTTACGCTTCCGTTCCTTCAATTGGTATCAGAGCCACTATATTTGCCATTTAGATTGTTGCTTATATAATTTAATTGTGTGTTTGATCATGAGATCAAAAGATTATTGCTGGTTGCAAAGCAAGGTGGCGGCATACTAGAAAAAAAACCATCAATGGTGCGCATGGTTTGGCTACCATGGGTGGTTCAAGGTTTGGCTTTTAATTTTGCAATTGTTGTATGATCTAAGGCCTATTCTTTGACTAATTAAAGTGTTTAATTAGTAGTTTTAATCACACAATTAAATTATGATTCAAATCAGAATTTTAAAAATTGTTTGAATGTGATTCAAATCTGAATTTTAAAAGTTGTTTGAATGTGATTCAAATCTGAATTGTTTAAGTTGTTTGAATCATATTTAAATCTGATTTTTTAAATTTGATTGAATAAAATTCAGATCTGATTTTTTAAAAAATGTTTGAATGTGATTCAAATTTGATTTTTTAAAAAATGTTTGAATGTGATTCAAATCTGAATTTTTAAAGTTGTTTGAATGTGATTCAAATCTGAATTTTTTATTTTGTTTGAATGAGATTCAAATATGAATTTTTAAATTTATTTGAATCATATTCAAATCTGGATTTTTAAGTTGAATATGAGATATTCAATTTAATTTAAGTATGTATGTTTTATTTAATTGTTAAATAGTGATAGGCATGATGGATGATCATGGACTATAAAAGACCAATGTGATTGGATTTATTTCTTTTGTGTTTCTTTGGAATTGTAAATTAATTAATTTATTTTAATTTATTTTGGGCATGTATTATTAAGTTTGTAATAATTTTTGGGTTGTAATTTCATTTATTTAAGTTCTTGTAAATTCGCCTTGGTATGCCAAGGATTACTATGTAATATTGGATTGCAAGAAGTTCAAGGAGGTCAAGAGCATTGGTGGGACCAGTGGGAGGAATTCAAGATCAAGTGTTGATTATGTACTCCTTCAGCAACTCTTGTAAAATGAATGAATGAAATGCACCTAGGAATGCCCTGATTCAATTCTTGGTGGCTCAGAATTGAATCCCTTAGAAAGTCCATGATCATACCATATTTACTGCTTATCCATGAATGCATGAGATGTATGGGAATGTATGCAATTATATGATATATGCATGCTAAATGGATAATGTGCAAAGTGAGACCTTAATAGTAATTAGAATGACCATAAAATCTTCCAAACAAATGATTAAGTTGGAAATGCTATAATTAAAGTAATTATAACATAGGCCCTCCATTGGGGCAATTATTTTAAGAAATTTTAAATAGTTGCATGAGATGCAATTAATTTAAGAGATTTTCTTAAGAATAATTGTTAAGCATGAGATGTTGTAAATATGTAAATGGTTTAGTGGCCAATATTGGATGTACCTGAGGACATTAAAATTATTTGCATAATTACTGGCTCAATGGGATCAACTTAACTAATGCAAGATAAGTCAATAATGGATGTACCTGAGATTTTGAGCATTAGGGGCTAGGTAAAGGATTGAACCTCGCATGAGATGTGATGGGCAAGGAGTTGCTCACTTATAGTTTATTGTAATTCCAATAATGGATGTACCTGAGGATGATCAATAGAATTATAAGAATTCAATCACCCACTAGAAATCCATCCAACTAGGATTTCCGTTTCCTACTTTGGAAGTGTAGGATTTGCTAAGTTAGTGGGAGGACCAATTTGATTAAAAGACCATAATCATTTTGGTTAATTATATGATACATTTACTAATTAATCTGGTTATTTTCTGCAGTTAATTTTCTGATAAAAATGAGCACAAAACAACCACCACCATCCAATATCCTTGCAAGCATACTTGATCACAATAGGTTGACAGGACCTAATCTGTCTGATTGGCTAAGAAATTTGAAACTTGTACTGAACCTTGAACATTTAGGATATGTTCTAGATTCAAATGTTCCTGGTCCCTTACCTCCAGAGGCCACACAAGAGGAACATGATACTTTGGACAAGTGGAAGGAGCATGATATGAGAGCTAAGTGTTACATGCTTGCTTCCATGAGTAATGAGTTACAGAAGCAACATAAGAACATGTAGAGTGCGAGTGAGATCCTCCTTCACCTACAAGAGTTGTATGGTGAGCACAGCAGGAATGCTAGGTATGAGATATCTAGACAGCTATTCCGTATGAAGATGTCTGAGGGACAGAATGTTGGGGATCATGTTCACAAGATGATTCGGCTGATTGAGCAGTTGGAACATCTTGACTTCAACATGGATTTCCAATTACAGACGGATTTGATCCTTTAGTCCCTTCCTGAGTCTTTTGGGAATTTTGTGACAAATTTCCATATGACTAAACAGGAATGCACCTTAGCTGGTTTACTTAACATGCTGGTTATTGCCCAAAAGAATATGCCAGGTAATAAAGGAAAAGAGGTAGCTTTGGTTGCATCTTCTTCTGCTGGAAAGTCCAACAAGAATAAGGGCAATAAGAAAAAGAAACTTCAGATTCCTGGTCCTTCCAAGAAAATAGCTAAACAGAAAAGGAAGACTAAAGCTGATGGAGGCAAAGGAAAGTGTTTCCATTGCCAACAGGAAAGTGTTTCCATTGCCAATAAGAAAGTGTTTCCACTGGCCAGAGTATAGCAATCTAAATGAATACAATGCCATGGTGAAAACCAACTCAAGTTCAAAATATATTTGGCACTTAAGGTTATGTCATGTTGCAGAAGATAGGATTGCAAAATTGGAGAAAATGGGGATTCTATCGTCATTGGGCTCTGAGCCTCTCCAACTTGTGAATCTTGCCTTCAGGGCAAAATGACTAGATCACCCTTTGTTGGACAAGGGCTAAGAGCTGAAAATTTTTTGGAACTAATACATAGTGATGTATGTGGTCCGTTTAAAGAAATGGCTAGAGGGGCTTTCATTATTTTATTACCTTTACTGATGATAAATCAAGGTTTGGGTATTTGTATTTGATGAAATACAAACATGAATCTTTTGAAAAGTTCAAAGAATTTAAATCTGAAGTAGAAAATCAAACAAAAAAGAGTATTAAAGCTCTTCGATCAGATCGTGGAGGTGAATATTTGAGTACTGAATTTGATGAATACTTGAGAGAGCATGGCATTGTTTCTCAGCTGACTCCTCCAGGAACGCCACAGTTGAATGGTGTATCTGAAAGGAGAAATCGTACCCTATTGGATATGGTACGTAGTATGATGAGCTATACTGATATGCCAATCTTCTTTTGGGGATTTGCATTAGAATCAGCTTTGTATATTCTGAATAGGATTCCATCAAAAACAGTTTCTTTCACACCTTATGAGATATGGCATGGAAGAAAACCAAGTCTTAAGCATGTTAAGATTTGGGGTTGTCCAGCTTATATCAAAAAGCTGAACACTGATAAATTGGAGACCAGATCAGAAAAAGGTCGATTTGTTGGATATCCAAAAGATAGTTTTGAATATTATTTTTATTTGCCTACTTCTCAAAAGGTTGTGATAAGTAGAGATGCCACGTTTCTTGAACAACAGTTTGTTCAAGAAGGAGGCAAAGGAAGGCAAATAGAGTTAGAATTGGAGAATTCTGACCAACCAACTGATCAGATGGATATAGATCCATCTAGTTAACCAATACCCATTGATGAAACATCTACAGCTGTTCCTCGTAGAACAACCAAGGTATCTCACCCACCAGTGAGATATGGTTTTCTTCATGAAGAAGAACAAGAATTGTCTACTCATGAAGAAGTAGATCATGGAGATGATCCACTTACCTATGAAGAAGCTATATCAGATATAGACTCTTCAAAATGGATTGAAGCTATGAAATCCGAGATTGATTCCATGTATAAAAATCAAGTTTGGGATCTTGTTGACCCACCTGAAGGTATTATACCTATAGGGAACAAATGGGTTTTCAAGAAGAAAATTGGTTCTGATGGAAAGGTAGAGACCTATAAGGCAAGGCTAGTAGCGAAAGGGTTTCGCCAAAGGCAAGGAATCGACTATGAGGAGACTTTCTGCTTTGTTGCCATGCTTAAATCAATTAGGATTTTACTAGCAATAGTTGCATACTATGATTATGAGATTTGGCGGATGGATGTCAAAGCGACTTTTCTCAATGGATACATTGAAGAAAACATTTTCATGGAACAACTTAGGGTTTTGAATCTCAAGATAGTTCCAAGGTATGCAAGCTAAAGCAATCCATTTATGGGTTGAAACAAGCTTTGAGGAGTTGAAACATTCGTTTTGATGAAGCCATTAAATCCTTTGGTTTTATCAAAAATGAGGATGAGCCATGTGTATATAAGAAGGTTAGTGACAGTGCTATCACTTTCCTTGTCTTATATGTGGATGACATACTGTTGATGGGTAATGACACAGGTATGTTGATGACTATAAAGGTATTGTTGTCAAATACATTCTCCATGAAAGACTTAGGGGAGGCAACCTATATTCTTGGGATTCGCATCTATAGAGATAGAGCGAAAAGAATAATTGGTTTATCCCAAAGTCTATACTTGGAAAAGGTGTTAAAGAGGTTTAACATGCTTGATTCCAAGAGAGGATTGTTACCAGTGAGACATGGTATCCATCTTTCTAAAGAGATGTCTCCAAAGACACCTGAAGAAAGAGATAAGATGGCCAGGATTCCATATGCTTCGCTATTGGAAGTTTAATGTATGCAATGTTGTGTACTAGGCCGGATATCGCATATGCTCTTAGTTCGACTAGCAGGTATTAATCCAATCCAGGTTTGGAACACTGGATAGCTGTCAAGAATATTCTTAAGTACTTGAGAAGAACTAAGGATTTATTCTTGATTTATGGAGGTGGAGACTTGCAATTGGATGGTTATCACGATTCGATTTCCAATCGGATATCGATGATAGAAAGTCTACCTCTGGATATGTGTTCATTTGTAATGGAGATGCGATCGGTTGGAAGAGTTCCAAGCGAGCACATTGCAGATTCCACTCTGAGTGAGTATATTCTTTGCATCGGATGGGGTAAAGGAAGTCGTTTGGATAAAGAAGTTCGTGTGAGAACTTACAGAGTTCCTTCCATTGAGTCGTGATTACACTACACTGTGACAATAATGGAACAGTCATACAGGCTAAGGAACTAAGGTCTCACCAAAAATCCAAACACATAGAAAGGCACTACCACATTATCAGATATATAGTTGGGCAAGGCGATATAGCCATGCAGAAAAATAACATCAGCTGAAAAATCCAGCTGATCCATTCACTAAGCCTATGTCACAGACTCAGTTAGACCGACATCTTGAGAAGATAGGTCTAAGATATTATAATGAATGGCTTTAGTGCTAGTGGGAGATTGTTAGTAGCATGCCCTAGAGCATATCATTTATTATGTATCTTGTAAATATTTTTATTAATTAAAAAGGCATTTCCACTTTTCCGTTTACATAATATATTTATGTGTAATAGAAAAGGTCCATTGATATTTTGTTAGAAATATTATTCTTAAGTTTTTAAGAATATGAGTGATGATATTTCTAGCACAAAGTATCATAAATAGGTTCACAATCGAGGATACTTCATAATAAGGACATGACTTATCCAGAAAGATTGTATTCGTGTTTGTTCCCAAGTTATTTATATGAGATATAAATAAGATGGAATGGTGAGTCTCATGCCATATAACAAACATGATAGGCACTTATAAATGATAAGTAGGCCGAACCAGTGACACTTATGACAAGCACATGGAGTTTACTCTTGTCAATGTTTTGTCATAAATCATATCAGTGCATATAATCTTTAGACCTGAGATAGCACAGTTAACTTGTATATAGGTAGTTTGAGTTTGATACTGCTTTCATACTTGTACTGTGTATGGGTATATGGGCATGTGTTGGCTCCTACTAGTTATATATGGAGGTAGGTGTTGATCAAGATGGAATCTGTTCCTCTAAGTAAATAGAGATAAAATCCTATGTTCATTTAATTGTTCTTGATGTTTCAAGTTCTGGCAGACAGATAGATTTATTCGTAAAAGATTTTACGATGAGAAAATATTTTAATCAAGAACTGGAATTAAAAGAGAACATAATATTCATAGCAAATGGAGTTTGACATAAACCATGACTCCAGCTTGAGTTGGGATTTTGTAACAGAGAGATTCTAGTGCATGGTAACATATGATTATAGGTTCATATAAGGTAAACCTTATTACTAATTGGGTGGCCATGGCATGCTATGCTAGGTGTTAACCATGGTCTATGAGGTTCATAAAATGATTTAGAGAAATCATTTATGGTAAGAAAGAGTTCTGATGATATTAAGAGTTGATATCATGTCTCATTGCCAATTAGTGATTAGCCTAGTAAGTCACACACATACACAAGTTATCACCTAATTAAATATGATTTAATTAATTAATTAAAGAGTTTAATTGATTAATTAAATAGGTTTGGTTTGCAATTATTTTGCAAAGTCCCTAGCATGACTTGAAACTAAATCTAGATTATTGGATGTATAATATAAGTTAAATTTATATTTAAAGTGTTTAAATATGAATTTAATTAATGAGAAATTAATTAATAGAGATTAATAAATTAATTTATATTTGATATAAATTAATTAGAAGAAGAAAAATAATTATTTTGGGTTGAGAACTCAAAATTAAGACACAGGGGCATTTTGGTCATTTTGCAGTGTGACACGTGGCACCATGAGATGGTGACGCATGGCATAACACATAAGCTTGCCAAATGTTTTTTAATCATATAAGATGATTAAAATCAAGATTAAATATAGGTTTGACACTTGGCACAATGTGATTGGGTCACTTAAACCTAGAGCTAATCAAAGGGTGACATGTGGCAAGGGTTTAATGTGTTAACCTAGCTATTTAAGTGTTGTTATGAGAAAATAAAATACAACCAGCAACCACACTCCTTGGTCACGTCATTTTGCAGCCCTCCCTCTATTCTTCTTCATCTCTCATCAATTCAAAGAGATTAGCCATCAATCTCTTGAATTAAGAACACTAGAAATTGTTTCTAGTGTCCTGTTTACATCTCTAATCTCTTAAAAGCGTAACTTGAATTTCTAATTAATAGAAAAGGCTTTAGAAGCTGTTCAAGGGCTGCTATAGGTGTTCTTGGTGTGGACAAGCTAGAGGGACAACATCTGGTGTCACGAAGATGAATCTCAAAGCGCGAGACACTGCGATTGCATCAAGAGGTTAGTGTAATCGTTCTTGATTTAATCTAGGGTTCTAAAATTAATCTGATTAATTTTAAAATCTTAAATGGCAAATACAGATCCAAAAACATATTAAAAGAGTTTTAATATGTTGTTTATCATTGAAATCAAATAGATAAAAATAAATCTTGCATGATGCATGTGACCCTAGGTGAAAATTTTTGAATTCAATGGTATAAACTTATGTTTTTCACGCTTCCGTTCCTTCAGCACTCCGCCAAAATTTTTACAGAATTATTAATTCTTCAAATGTATTATCTGGTTTCACTTCAGTTCAAAAAAAATTTTAACACCTGTAAATAGTGCTCACCACTATAAAAAGAAGTAAGAAAAGTTTTAAAATCCCTTGTAGTGTATTTAATGGGTTATCAGGAGACGAAGTTAGTAATTCATTAAGTATACTATGGGATCATGTTATGCCTTACGGAGGGGTAGGGTGTGACAATTGTTACCTGTTCTTTGGCATTAATCACAACCTAGCACAAAGGATCTTACATCCTTAAACAAATGTGGCCAGTAAACCCTGCTTCCAAAATCTTGGCTGTGGTTTTTGAGGTGCCAAAGTGTCCTCCATATAGTGATGAATGGTAGTGATGAATGATACTTTCCATATCTTCCTCTGGTATGCATCTTCTTATCAGCACATCATTACATCTCTTGTACAGTAGAGGTTCCTCCCATATGTAATATCTCACATCATGTAGGAATTTCTTCCTTTGCTGATAAGTCATGTTTGGATGTAGTAACCTGCATACAACAAAATTAACAAAGTCAGCATACCTGGAGCCTTGGAGAATGCAAGTAATTGCTCATCAGGAAACGAATCATCAATTGGTAAGTCTTCAAAATCCTCTGTGTACTCTAATTTTAGTGTGGAAAGATGGTCAGCTACTACATTTTCGGATCCTTTTTTGTCCTTGATTTCAAGGTCAAATTCTTGCAGGAGTAGAATCCATCGAATCAGCCATGGTTTTGCTTTCTTCTTTTTCAAAAGGTACCGGATTGCAGCATGATCTGTGAATATAATGACTTTTGACCCAATGAGGTAAGATCTGAAATTGTCCATTGCAAACACCACTGATAGGAATTCTTTCTTTGTGGTGGCATAATTGATTTGCGCATCATCGAGTGTCTCACTAGCATAATAAATAGCATGGAGCTTTTTATCTTTTTTTTACTCGAGCACTGCTCCAACTGCAAAGTCACTCGTGTCGCACATCACCTCGAATGATAGCTCCCAATTTGGTGGCTATATTATTGGTGCTGATATCAGGGCCTCTTTGATCCTGTTAAAGGAGATAAGGCAATTTTCATCAAAATCAAAGGGAACATCTTGACTTAACAAGTTAGTAAGTGGCTTAGCTATTTTGGAAAAGTCCTTGATGAATCTTCTGTAGAATCTTGCATGTCCCAAAAAGCTTCACACTCCCTTGACTGATGTTGGGGGTGGCATTATCAATTTTTGCCTTATCAACTTCAATTCCTCTTTCTGATATCAAATGTCCCAAAACTATGCCTTCCCTTACCATGAAGTGGCATTTTTCCTAATTTAGGACCAGGTTTGATTCTTCACATGTTTGCAACACCTTAGATAAATTAGCTAGGCAATTATCAAAAGTAATTCCATAGACAGAAAAATCATCTATAAAAATTTCCATGATATTTTCAATATAATCAGAAAAAATAGCCATTATGGTCTTTTCTGGTAGTACAGAAATAAGAGTGTTTCGCTAACCTTTCTAACATTTGGTCGATGAAGGGGAGAGGGAAATGGTCTTTTCTGGTAGTAGTGTTCAATTTCCGATAATCTATGCACATTCACCAACCAATGACTACTCTAGTAGGGATTAGTTCATTGTTTGCATTTTGGATAACAATTGTCCCACCTTTCTTAGGAACTACATGTACTGGACTAACCCATTTACTATCAGAAATTGGGTATATGATACCTGCATCTAATAGTTTTAAAATTTCTTTCTTGACTACTTCTTTCATGTTTGGGTTAAGTTTTCTTTGGTGTTCGATCGTGGGTTTACTGTTTTCTTCCATGGGTATCCTATGCATGCAAATCGAAGGGTTGATTCCCTTCAGGTCTTCTATTTTATACCCTATGGCTTTGCTATGGATCCTAAGTTCTTTTAACAAATTTTCCTCTTCTAACTTAGGCATTGATTATGATAGGATATTTAGAATTTGAGTCCAGAAATGCGTACCTTAGTGAGGAGGGTAGAGGTTTAAGCTCTACCTGCTTGGTGTTTTCCTGGAGCTTACCTTTGGTTTGTTCCTCCTTCAACTTCTCCATCTCGGAAGCCTTAGCTAAGGGTAGGGGTGGATAAGCTGCTAACTGTTGTGCACAGGCTGCTATTTCTATATTTTCATCATCCACTGTGTGGCTGTGCATAATACATGCTTCAAGAGGATCTTTAGGATGTGTCTTATGAAATTCCTTTTCAACTTGTTTGTCAATTATGTCAACCTTAAAGCATTCATCGGGTTCAAATTTGTGTTTCATTGTGTCGAACAAGTTGAACTCCACTTCTTTTTCACCTACCTTGAGGGTTAGTCGCCCATTTTTTACGTTTATGATGGCTTCAGCGGTTGCCAAGAATGGTCTTCCGAAGATGATAGGAATTTGAATATCTTCTTCCATCTCAAGGACAACAAAGTCCACTGGAATGAAGAATTTTCCCACTTTGATAAGAATGTTCTCAAGTATTCCCACAGGATATTTAACAGATCAATCAGCTAATTGCAATGAGTGTTGTGGGTTTCAGTTCTCCGATCTCTAGTTTTTTACATATTGATAGAGGCATTAAACTGACGCTTACCCCAAGATCGCAGAGGGCCTTGTCTATTTTCTTGTTACCAATGAGGCTGGGTATGGAGAAGCTTCCTAGATCCTTTAACTTTGGAGGCGGTTTCTTTTGCAGTATGGCACTGCATTCCTCTGTTAGAGCTATTGTTCTATAGTCTTCTAGCTTTCTTTTCTTTGACAGAATTTCCTTAAGAATTTTAGCATAGGATGGCATCTGAGAAAGTACTTCAGTGAAGGGGATGTTGATGTACAGTTTCTGTAAAACCTACAAAAACTTCACAAACTGCTTGTCCAATTTGGCTTTTTGAAATCTCTAAGGAAAAGGTAGGGGAGGCTGGTATGGCTTTGGTAATTTCTTTGTCTTCCTTGCTTCCTCTTCCTAATCTTTCTTAGTTTCTTCCTCCTTTTTCTCTGCTTGGCCTTTAGATTTTTCTATGGTTTCCTCTATTGGTTCTACCTCTAGTTGTACTAGAGTTCTCCCACTCCTCAGTGTAACTGCCTTAAAATGCTCCCTTGGGTTCATTTCTGGTTGGCTAGGTAGTTTTCCAGTAGCCTTACTTGAAGAACTTGCTTGCTGAGCGATTTGATTCTCTAACATCTTGTTATGAGTAGCAAGTTGGTCCACTTTGGAAGTCAGCTATTTAATCAATTCATTTTGTTGTTGTTGAGCTGCTAGGAATCCTTCCATCATGGTTTCCATGGTCATTTTCAGTTCAGGTTGTTGAGGTTGGAGAGGTAGTGATGGCTGTGCAAAGTTTTGACCTCTGTTCTGAAATCCAGGGGGTGCTGGTGGTTTGTACCCTCATTGCTTGTTTATTGGCTGGTTCTGCTGATTGGACCATGAGAAATTTGGGTGGTTCCTCCATCCAGGGTTGTAAGTATTTGAATATGGATTGTTGGGCTGTCTCTGGTTGAAGTTTCCTCCATTATTCACATAGTTCATCTGTTCTGTGGAGGGTTCATTGAAATTGCTATATTCTAAACTCTTTTATCCTCCTCCATAGCTGTCCTTAGGTTAACTGTTTGTACCAACTGCATTGGCTTGCATTCTTTTGAGTCTCTTTGTGGGCTGATCAAATTGAGCATTTAACGTGCTTAGGGCGTCTACTTCTAGCACCCCTGAAGTTCTCCTTGCATTTCCTCTTTCATTTGACCACTCATAATTATGGTATGCAACCCTTTCTAGAAGTTCAAGTGCTTGTGTCACTATTTTCTCCATTAGATCACCCTCTGCAGCAGAATCAACTGTTCTCCTTGTAGAGGGTAGTAATCCATTATAGAAATTTTGCACTAATAGACAATCTTCTATGCCATAGTGTGGACATTCCCTCTGTAGGTCTTTATACCTTTCCCATGCATCATGGAGTGATTCTCCTTCCTTTTTTCTAAAGGTGTTAAGCTCAAGCCTCAGTTTTGTAGTTTTTGCAGGTGGAAAATACCTTGTTAGAAAAGCTTGAGAGAGGTTTTACCAAGTAGTGAACATTCCAGCCGGTTGAGAAAGTAACCACTTCCTTGCTCCATCTCGAAGGGAGAATGGGAATGCTCTGAGTCTTATTGCTTGATCAAACACTCCATTCATCTTGAATGTGTCACATAGGGCAAGAAAGCACTGGAGGTGATAGTGTGGGTTTTCTGTTGGTGAACCCGCAAACTGAGTTTGTTGAATCATTTGGAGCCATGCTGGTTTTAATTCAATGTTCTTGGCTTCCACTATGAGTCTAGTGACACTGGGCTGAAATCCTAGGATAGATGGAGCTCCGTAATCTCTCAAGAGTCTTATTCTGTCATTATTATCAGCCATGGTTGGAATTTCATGATCTCTTTGACTGTGCTCTTGATGTTTCCTTTCCTTCTTGATGGCTTTCAAAGTTCTGTCTATCTTCGGATCACAGTCCAAAATTTCTTCTTCTGACCTTATTCTGGTCATATACCAGATCGGGCACCTGAGAGAAAAGAAGAGAAATAAAACTAGTAAAATAAAATTAGATAATAAATATAATTGCCTAAATCAGCTAAATTACCTATCGCTTGATATTACTAAAACCAAAAATTCCCCGGCAATGTCGCCAAAAACTTATTTCGCTGGTTTTACAACCCCGCAAGTGCACGAATCACTAACAAGTAATAAAGTGATGAGTAGAGTATCATTCCCACAAGGACATTGATTAGCAAGTACCAATCTACACAGTAATTTTGACTGTCTAGGCTATCGAATACTTAGGGAATGAAGTTTGTTAACTTTAAACACTAGAATGGTAAACTTAAAATGAAGTAATCTATTTTGGAACAATTCTGGAATTAAGATTTCACACCTGAATATTGCTATGGATGTTATCTTATTTATTTACTAGTTTTAAGAATCATTTACCTTGATAGAAATCAGTCCTAAGGTGTCCTAAGTCTTCTCCCAAGGTACCTAGGGTGTATTCTAATTAACTTAAACCCTACTTTCATGATGATTAGATTAATTAAAATCTCTTAAGGTCTTTGACTAATTTTGAAGTTCCACAAAGGTATCAGCCTATGTCTAGGTCAGAATTCCTAAGTTCAAGATCTTGGTTTTCTAATATTAATCTTCACCTTTCAGTCCTTCAATTAACATCTACAATCATGGCTAAGTGGGTACCAGCACATAGCATGCATTAAGATCACAAGAAATTAAATCAAGGAAGAAATCTCAAATCAAATAAATAAAACTTAATGTTTATCCATAACAATGATTACAAGCATTACTCTCCCAATTCCAGAATATAAAAATTACTCACTCATGGTGAGTTCAGCAAACATCATGATAAAAAGGTAAAAACAGTAAAAAGAAAATTATATAGAAGAAATAAAGCAATAAAAATCTATCTAGGGAGATGAAATGAAGGAACCGAAGAGAGTTGCAGCTTTGATCTTGTGGAGCTTCAGCTGGAAAACTCCTTTTAGTACTGATGTTCTTCTACTCAAGATAGCTGGAGAGAGTGCAGGATGTGAGTTTCTCTAAAACTCCTAAAAGTGCTATCAAAAGATAAAAAGAGAGAGAGAGCGAGCCCCCTTTTTTTATGTTTTCTCTTCTATTTATAATGGTTGTTCTAGGGTTAGGTCATTTTGAGTCCAAAAGGCTTTACGAGTCTCATTTGAATCAGAAAACAGGAGAGGAATTCGAGTTATAAAACTAGCTGTCGCATAGTACACGGCCCGTGTGTCACTACACGGGTCCCGACATGTAGGGCCGTGTAACTTGCTGGAGTGGAACTGCGGAGTCTTGCATTGGCATAGAGAGTTACATGGGTCTGTGCCAACTACACGGGCCTGGTTACACAGGTCGTGTACTATTATTCACATAAGGTTCTTCAAGCTTATGCCCGACAGAGACTTACACAGGTTCCTGCAGATTACACGGGTCTAATTACACATCCCATGTACTTTTGTTTCTCCATTGGCTATCTGGCTTTCTTCTGGCAGAAGGTTACACGAGTCTAGGGCTTGGCTTACACGACTCGTATACTTTGTATTAGTAGCAATACTCAGTCTCTTAACCTCTCCAAGCTACCTTTTGCACTCCTATACTGTGGGGCTTCACCCAAACGCCTAAAACGATGCAGAAAACATGGAATTAAGGGCTTGACAATAGAAATTACAAAAACTAATGAAATCAACTACTATGCATGAAAATACTTGCCTAAATGCTATAAGATAGTATACAAACGTGCTTAAAAACATCTATACAATTCAAGTGTATCAATTGCCCAAAAGAATATGCCGGGCAATAAAGGAAAATAGGTAGCTTTGATTGCTTCTTCTTCTGCTGGAAAGTCCAACAAGAAGAAGGGCAATTAGAAAAAGAAACCTTAAGTTCCAGGATCTTCTAAAAAGATAGCCAAACAAGAAAAAAAAAAACAAAGATCAAAGCTGACAAAGGTAAGGGAAAGTGTTTCCACTGCTAGAAGGATGGGCACTGGAAAGGGAACTACCCAGAGTATAGCAATCTAAAAGAATGCAATGCCATGATGAAAATCAACTCAAGTTCAAAATATATTTGGCACTTAAGATTAGGTCATGTTGCAAAAGATAGGATTGTAAACTGGAGAAAATAGGGATTTTATCCTCATTGGGCTCTGAGGCTACTCCAACTTGTGAATCCTGCCTTCAGGGTAAAATGACTAGATCATCCTTTGTTGGATAAGGACTAAGAGCTGAAAATATTTTGGAATTAATACATAGTGATGTATGTGGTTCATTTGAGGAAATGATTAAAGGCAGTTTGCATTACTTTATTACCTTTACTGATGATAAATCAAGGTTAGGGTATTTTTATTTGATGAAATACAAACATGAATCCTTTAAAAAGTTAAAAGAATTTAATTCTAAAGTAGAAAATCAAACAAGAAAAAGTATTAAAACTCTTTGATTAGATCGTGGAGGTGAATACTTAAGTACTGAATTTGATGAATGCTTGAAAGAACATGGCATTGTTTCCCAGCTGACTCCTCAAGGAACGCCACAGCTGAATGGTGTATCTAAAAGGAGAAATCGTACCCTATTAGATATGGTACGTAGCATGATGAGCTATACTGATATGTCAATCTCCTTTTGGGGATTTGCATTAGAATCAGCTTTGCATATTCTAAATAGGATTCCATCAAAATTAGTATCATCCACACCTTATGAGATATAGCATGGAAGAAAACCAAGTCTTAAGTATGTTAAAATTTGGGGTTATCCAGCTTATATCAAAAAGCTGAACACTGATAAATTGGAAACCAGATCAAAAAAAGGTCGATTTGTTGGATATCCAAAAGAGAGTTTTGGATATTATTTTTATTTGCCTATATCACAAAAGGTTGTGGTAAGTAAAGATGCCACATTTTTTGAACAACAGTTTGTTCAAGAAGGAGGCAAAGGAAGACAAATAGAGTTAGAATTAGAGAATTCTGACCAACAAACAGATCAGATGGATATAGATCCATCTAGTCAACCTACACCTATTAATGAAACATCTACAGTTATTCCTCATAAATCAACCAGGATATCTCACCCACCAGTGAGATATGGTTTTTTTCATGAAGAAGAACAAGAGTTATCTACTTATGAAGAAGTAAATCATGTAGATGATCCACTTACCTATGAAGAAGCTATATCAGATATAGACTCTTCAAAATGGATTGATGCTATGAAATCCGAGATTGATTCCATGTATAAGAATCAAGTTTGGGATCTTATTGACCCAGCTGAAGGTATTGTACCTATAGAGAACAAATGGATTTTCAAGAAGAAAATTAGTTCTGATGGAAAGGTAGAGACCTATAAAGCAAGGCTAGTAGCGAAAGGGTTTCGCCAAAGGTAAGGAATCGACTATGAGGAGACTTTCTCGCCTGTTGCCATGCTTAAATCAATTAGGATTCTATTAGCAATAGATGCATACTATGATTATGAGATTTGGCAGATGGATGTTAAAATAGCTTTTCTCAATGGATACATTGAAGAAAATATTTTCATGGAATAACCTAGGGGTTTTGAATCCCAAGATGGTTCCAGAGTATGCAAGCTAAAGCGATCTATTTATGGGTTGAAACAAGCTTCGAGGAGTTGGAACATCCATTTTGATGAAGCCATTAAGTCATTTGTTTTTATAAAAAATGAGGATAAGCCATGTGTATATAAAAAGGTTAGTAATAATGCTATCACTTTCCTTGTCTTATATGTGGATGATATTCTATTGATAGGTAATGACGTAGGATTGTTGACAACTGTAATGGTATGGCTGTCAAATACATTCTCCATGAAAGACTTAGGGGAGGCAACCTATATTCTTGGGATTCACATCTATAGAGATAGAGCAAAAAGAAAAATTGGTTTATCCCAAAGTCCATACTTGGAAAAGGTGTTAAAGAGGTTTAACATGCTTGATTCCAAGAGAGGATTATTACCAGTGAGACATGGTATCCACCTTTCTAAAGATATGTTTCCAAAGACACCTGAAGAAAGAGATAAAATGGCCTGGATTTCATATGTTTTGACTATTGGAAGTTTGATGTTTGCAATGTTGTGTACTAAGCCGGATATCACATATGCTGTTAGTTTGACTAGAAGGTATCAATCCAATCTAGGTTTGGAACACTGGATAGCTGTCAAGAATATCCTTAAGTACTTTAGAAGAACTAAGGATTTATTCTTGATATATGGAGATGGTGACTTGTAATTTGATGGTTATATTGATTCTGATTTCCGATCAGATATCGATGATTGAAAGCCTACCTTTGGATATGTGTTCATTTGTAATGGAGGTGTAGTCAGCTGGAAGAGTTCCAAACGAGTACGACTGCTGATTCCACTACAGATGTGAGTATATTGCTGCATCAGATGCTGCAAAGGAAGCTGTTTGGATAAAGAAGTTCATGATAGAACTTACAGTACTTCCTTTCATTGAGTCAGTAGTTCCACTCTATTGTGACAATAATGGAGCAGTCATACAGGCTAAGGAACCCCAGTCTCACCAGAAGTCTAAACACATAGAAAGGCACTACCACATTATCAGAGAAATAGTTGGGCGAGGCGATGTAGCCATGCAAAAAATAGCATCAGCTGAATATCCAGCTGATCCATTCACTAAGTTATGTCACAAACTCAGCTAGACCGATATCTTGAGAAGATGGGTATAAGATATTGTAATGAATGGCTCTAGTGCTAGTGGGAGATTGTTAGTAGTATGCCCTAGAGCATATCATTTAGTATGTATCTTGTACATGTTTTATTAATCAAAGGCATTTTCACTTTTCTATTTACATAATATATTTATATGTAATAGAAAAGGTCCATTGATATTTTGTTATAAATTCTATTCTTAAGTTGTTAAGAATATGAGTGACAGTATTTCTAGCACAAAGTATCATAAATTAGTTCACAATTGAGGATACTTCACATAGGACATAACTTATCCAAAAAGATTGTATTCCTGTTTGTTCCCAATGTATTTATATGAGATATAAATAAGATGGAATGGTGAGTCTCATGCCATATAATAAATATAATAGGCACTTATGCATGATAAGTAGGCCGAACTAGTGACATTTATGACAAGCACATGGAGTTTACTCTTGTCATTGCATTGTCATAAATCATATCAGTGCATATAATCTTTAGACCTGAGATAGCACAGTTATCTTGTATATAGGTGGTTTGAGTTTGATACTACTTTCGTACTTACACTGTGTATGGGTATATGGGCATGTGTTGGCTCCTACTAGTTATATATGGAGGTAGGTGTTGATCAAGATGGAATATTTTACCCTAAGTAAATAGGGATAAAATCCTATGTTCATTTAATTGTTCTTGATTTTTCAAGTTCCTAGTCAGGACAGATAGATTTAATCAGAAAAGAGTTTCTGATCAGAAAATCTTTTTAATCAAGAACTGGAATTAAAAGAGAACATAATATTCATAGCAAATGGGGTTTGACATAAACCATGACTCCAGCTCGAATTGGGATTTTGTAAAAGAGAGATTCTAGTGCATGGTAACATATGATAAAAGGTTCATTTAAGGTATTCCTTATTACTGATTGAGTGGCCATGGCATGCTATGCTAGGTGTTAACCATGGTCTATGAGATGCCTAAAATGACTTAGAGAAATCATTTATGGTAAGAAAGAGTTCTGATGATATTAAGAGTTAATATCATATCTCATTACCAATTAGTGATGAGCCCAGTGAGTCACACACATACACAAGTAATCACCAAGTTAAATGTGATTTAATTAATTAGTTAAAGAGTTTAATTGATTAATTAAATAGGTTTGGCTTGCAATTAGATTGCAAAGTCTCTAGCATGACTTGAAATCAAATCTAGGTTATTAGATATATAGTATAAGTTAAATTTATATTTAAAGTGTTTAAATATGAATTTAATTATGAGAAATTAATTAATAGAGTTTAATTAATTTATTTATATTTGATATAAATTGATTAGAAAACGAGAAATAATTATCTTGGGTTGAGAACTCAAAATTAAGACACAAGGATAATTTGGTCATTTCACAGGGTGACATGTGGCACCATGAGATGGTGACACATGGCACTACGTATAAGCTTGCCATTTGTCTTTTAATTATGTAAGATGATCAATGTCAAGATTAAATCTAGGTTTGACACTTGGCACAATGCGATTGGGTCAATTAAACTAAGAGCCAATCAGAAGATGACATGTGTTAAGGGTTTTAAGTGATGACCTAGCTATATAAGGGAAAGGATGAAAAAAGAAAAATGCAATCTGATTTCTTTCATTGTGTGCTGCCACCCTTGTCTTCTTCTTCATCTCTTCTTCTACATCTCTCATCAATTCAAAGATAATTAACAACATTCTCTTGAATTAAAATTGCTAGAAATCATTTTTAGTGTCCTATATACATCTATAACATCTCTAAAGGCAAAACCTTAATTTCTAATTGATTGGAAAGGTTTGAGAAGCTGTTCAAGGGGTTGCCATTGGTGATCTTGGTGTGGACAAGCTAGAGGGACAACATCTGGGATCCTAGGTGCTTCACAAAGGTACCAAACACAACTACAGTGCATCAAAAGGTTAGTGCACATGTAACACCCTTATTTGTATAGCCTGGTATATTTCACTATTTCGGTGACCGGTGTCGGTCTGCAAAATTAAGGGGATTAGAACCACACTTAAGACAACTAGATAATTCAAATAATTAGTAATTGTCAATTAGTTAACTATAAATAAGAAAAGCAGAACATAAGAAGTTAAATAAGCCGAGAGTCACAGCGATGGGTAACTTTCTCGAGAAGGACTGTGAAGTCAATTTAAACTCAAATTTTAAATCGTAAAATGTGACGCCGCGGTCCTTAGGACTATTGTGAACACAGTGGAAAAGAGAAAATCATGAAAAAGAATTGTTAAGCCAGTCAAGTAATTAGGTCAGGGATCTGAAAGAAATATTGAATTATTTGCAAACCGGATCGAACTGGCGAGGGGCAATTTGGTCAATTGACCCCTAGAGCTGAATCCTGACCTAACTGTCAAATAAAATTGGAGAAATGAAAATTTTAGAATCAGGAATTAAATTAAAGAACTAATGGAACAGTAAATAAAAAAAAAAGGAAAAAGAAAAAGTGAAAAGTGATGACATCATGCATGACATCATGCATGATGCAATAAACATTATAATTAAAAAATTAATTTTGGATAAGTGTGGTCTTCCTAAAGGTTAAAAACATAAAAGAAAAAGAAAAAGAACAAAAAGTCCTTCTTCCACTTTGCCGTGACTCCTCTCTCCCTCTCCAAAACCACCATGCAAGCTCACTTTTGAGCTTGAAGAACACCAAATCCCACCATAGAAAATTTTCCTACCATAACTAAATTTTTTTTGGGCAACTAGAAAAGAAGGTTCAAGGAGGAAGAAAGAAGAAAAAATTGAGGGAAGTGAATATTGAAATTCTGCACTAAGGTTGGTAATCCAAACTTGAAACTTTTAGTTTAATTCTTGTATTTTTAGCTTAAGGAACTTAGAAATTTACGTTAAATCAAAAGAAAATAAGTGTTGGAGGAATAGGGTGATTTCGGCCAGCTAGGGTTTAATATGAGTATGCATGTGTTTTGATTGAATTAAAAGTGTATCTAAGCTTGATTGAGTTGAGGAAGTATATTTATATGTGTTGAATTAGTTAAATGTAACAAATATGTGAATTAGGGTTTGGACCTAGGGTTTTGGAGAACAAAAAATGGAGAATTAGTCAAATGGTGTGTTTGACCTTGTTTGAGCTGAAAAATGGTCATTTGTGACCAAGTGTGGTATGTTGCAAGTGTTGGAATTGAATGGAAATTCGGATTGGATGTGGTCAGTTTTCTGGCAGCATGACCAAGGTCCCTTTCAGGGACCAAAATTGAAAATTTACCAACCCAATTGGTGTGAGGCCAATTGGGAATGATACTAGACACAAAATGACACATTTTTTATTTAGCAATCATGCCCAAAAAGTGACTAAAACCTAGTGAACAAATTGACCAAATCTAGACTTAGGTATTTTGCCCTGTACAAAAATGACTAAATGAATAGTGTTTGTTCATTTGGCCATAACTTGGGCTAGGCAGGTCTAAAGGACCTGAAATTTTACCAGTAGAAAGCTGAGATATAGACTAAAACTTTCATGAAGAGCACAAACCCAAATTATGCCCTTAACCAAGTTATTTAGCCACCCAAAGTTGGTGACCTAAAACTGCCAAAACCAGTTTTGCTGCCCAGAAAATCTAGGTTAGGCCAATCTGGCAGCCATGATTCAAATGGCTATAACTTGAGTTACAAAACTCCAATTGGAGTGATTCAATAAGGAGAATAAAGTTAAGACAATAAGGAACAATTTCTATGAAGAAAACTTAGCCAAATTCTAACAGCAACATAACCAATGGAACAGTGCAACATAGGACACCAAAATTGAAAATTTGTAAATTTTCCTAAAAGACTTAAAATTTGAGTAAATAACCAAAACCAACAAATTAGGTAACCAAAATGTGGTATGTGGGTGAAATTGGAATTCCCATACCTATTAAGCCTTAGAAAGTCAATAAATTGACTTAAATAGTGTAGTGAATAGTAACACCGAAACACAAATTTTAAAAAATGTCAATTTTAGCATATTAAAGTTAGGTAAAAGTAAATTTAAATTTATTTTTAGATTTATGATAAGTTATGATACTGAAACACTGTGAAACTGTGTGTTTTAGTTGAAAAGAATACCGAGAAAGAACCCGAGGGATCGAGTTAAGGCCAAGAGGCGACTCGTATAAGGTTTGTGCACAATATCAATATTCTTTAAAATTCATTTACAAAGTGCATGAAATGTGTATTATACTTTTGACTTAAATTGTTGAAAGTTTACTTGTATATATTTGAAATGGCATTAAATGTTTAGTAAATTGTTAAGATAGTTTTTGATGTCCCAAAATATGTCCAAGAGGGGGGTGAATTGGACTTTAAAAACAATTTTCGGTTCTTGCTCAAAACCTTTGAAAATTGCAGCTAGGTTCAACTAAATTATCTAATGTGAAAAATGAACAATATAGCTCTATTGACAAGTTGACTCAATGTTAAGCTGTATGCAATCAGTAAATATATCAGTAAACTGAATACGTTTTTATCACAGCAACTAGAGCAGTATACCAGATATCCTATCTGACAGCACAACAGATAACCAACAGAATATATCAGATATCAGCAAATTTTGCAGTAAACTATTTTTCTCAGACAGCAGCAAAATCAACAGCATATGATATCAATTTTCATATCAGCAAAAGCATATCATTCATAAAATTAAAATTGCATAAATGTAAAGAGCAAGGGTTGAGAAAATGAACACTGAAATTTTTATAGTGGTTCGGCTTTAACTAGCCTACATCCACTCTCTCAAAGATCACACTTTGAGTCTTCACTCCACTATTCTTCTCTTTTCAAGGCAAGAGACAAAGCCCTTTACAAATCTTCTCAACAAAGCTTTTACAAGTAGCTTCACACTTCTACCAAGTGTTATCCCAAACACTTATCACAACCAAGCTTCAATAGGTGCTTGAATAACCTCTCACAAATGATAATAATGTGTTGAAAAACTCACTCTCACTCAATTACAACAGCAACTATAAAGAAGAGTTGAGTAAATAAGCCAATGATGAGCAATAAATCACTTTGAGCACTTTGAATGAAAGCTTTAAAGATTTTGAACAGTAGAGGGACTTTCATTAAGTGCAAAATGGCCAAAGGAAGGTGTATTTATAGCTTTAGAACGTTTGTTACCGTTGCAGAACCCATTTGAACGTTCTGAATCGAATTTCAAGAAAATAGCCGTTATTTTGTCGTTTCTGCGATGTTGTGCGAGTTCAAGCGATTAAGCGTACTTGAGAAAATAGCAAACCAGTTAGCATACTAAAATCGGTAGCAAACCGGTTAGCATACCGGAAAACTTTTACGCATAACTTTCAAAACTATAAAACTTTACACCAAATCATAGTCAAATACTTTTAGGCGATGAATGATCTTTAAAAGAAAATCTTTTGAGGGATTAAAAATAAGCATCATTGACTTTTACTCCTCAATTCTTTTCACAAGAAATCCTAAGAAATAAAACTAACTTCTATACTAGATGTACCTTCAAATCTGATTTTCAATGCAGCCTTGGAAGGTAACCTTTTCTTCTTTTATCTCTTTTGCTTCGTCTTGTGTTATCCTTAGAATGTCATCTTTTCTTCATAAGCATGAATCCATCATGAAATCCTTTTGTCCTTTTTCTTTGAAATACACAACACTTAAAACAATGTTAGTTTGATTCTAGTTGAGTTTTGGTATCATCAAAATCTATGCTCCTTTGAGCTTGTGGGGTCAACAATCTCCCCCTTTTTGATGATGACAAAACTCAATTGAATCACCAAGTAAATGTCAATAAGTGTGAGTATGTGTATGAATGTGTATGTGAGAATAACTCCCCCTATGTATGTGCTTATATCAACAATTAATCACAAATAACTCCCCCTTAATAATTTCAATAAAACATCCATAAGCATTTTCTTAAGGAGTCAAGTGTGACTAAATATACTAACTAAATATGCACAATATACACACTAATCACAAACTGTATATATCATTCACAAGTGATATCAACAATATACACAACCATAAAACTATATCAACCATATGCACAAACTATGTTATCCACAAGTAATCACAAACTATATCAAGTATCAAGATTACCATTCATTACTTTTCTCCCCCTTTTTGTCAGCATCAAAAGAATACGGGAGAATTCATGCATGTGTGAATAAGTCAAAATTCAGTTTAAGTGCAGTGAATAAAACAGTCAAAACAGTAACTGATATAGCAGACTAGTTTAAAGTTCAGAAAAATCAAAAGTAGCAGACTAAGTAGCAAACTAACAGACAGACTATTAGATAAAATGTAATCAAAGTTCAGTTTATCCTTTCAGCCTGGAACTTCTTCTGATTGGTTTTGGAGCACCCATTTTCAGCTTTTTGGGCTTGATAGGTTTGTCACTCAAAGTTTGAAGAATTGCAGCAGCCAATTCTGTTCCGGGTGTCAAAGGAACAATAGGCCCAGCTGCTAACTCAGTAGTACCAGACTCAGCTGCAGACTTTTTGCCAGTTTTAGTCTTTTTGCCAGTGGGTTTACCAGTTTCCTCTTTCTGTTTGCGTTTCTGTTCCTTTTGAGCTGTTTTGCCCTTTCCTTTTGCAGGAAGCGTGAGGCGGAGTGTCTCGAGTTACGCCGGACTCTGAGTCACTCTTATCTTTTCCACTTCCCTCTTTGCTGCCTCCAGTACCATTCTCATCATCAGATTCATCTTCATCTTTTTCTGCTTCAGCTTTTTCCTCTTCTTCCTTTTCTTCCTCTTTCTCTTCTTCTTCTTCAGTTTCTTTCTCTTCCTCTTCTTCTGTTTCTTCTTCCTCTTCCTCTTCTGTTTCTTCTTCTTCTTCTATTTCTTTCTCTTTCTCCTTTTCTTTCACTTTCTCGGCTAGAGGAACAGAACCAGTAGCAACCTTACTGGTTTCTCCAGCCTCAGTGGTTGAGATACCCAAATGGACTTTGATTTTAAACAACTCTTCAACAATCTTGTACATTAGCATCAAAGATCCATCAACCTTGGAGTCAAGAGCATTCATGAGAATAGTTTGAAAACTTCTAAACTTTTGTAGCTCTCCAAGTTCCATCTCAACAAATTCTCTCAAATTGTTCACTTCCTCCAAAATACCTTCAGCATTTAAAGTGCCACTTGCACTATCTTTGGAGCTAGCACCTTGCTCAAATCTAAGCTTTCTACCATCATCATCTTTTTGCAAGCTAGTGATTGGAATCATATTGGTTCTAAGTTTCTCAGATTCCAAAGGTATCCCAAAGTCTCTAAATAGACCATTTAGAAGATGAGCGTAGGGTAGCTTATAAGGTGGCTTCCATCTCATGATTTGTTTCAGCATAAAATAAGCAAGATTAAACTCAATTTGGTTCACTATATGCCAAATTATGCAGAGGTCAAGGGTACTCAAATAATTGGGACTGCCGGTTCTAGGATTCAACACATAAATAATAAAACTATGCAGAATTTTAATGTGTTGATGAGCATGAGTAATGCTTGTCTTATCCTTCACTTCTCCTTTAAACACTTCACCCTCAAAATCCCTTTTGTTGAACCCACCAACAGCAAAAACATCTTTGTGGGAGCAGATTTTGTTTCCACTATTTGGAATTCCTAGGGCTTTAGCTAATCTAGCTACTGTCACTTCATAAATTGTCCCTTTCATTTTCACCTTAAAGGACTCATCTTTTTCAGAATCATCAACCCTCAAATTTTGATAGAATTCTTGCACTAAGTCCACATACACTCCTTCAGTATCAGAACACAGTTTATCCCATTTTTGATACTCAAATAAAGATTGCAAAGGAACGGAAATTTCAACAAAGGCAGGCCAGTGAATATACCTTGGCTCATGAATAGCCCTCTCCATACGCTGCTGGAGCTTTTGAAATCTTCTTCTTTTTAGATCCTTTTTAGGGTGGCTCACTTTGGTTCTTTTCTTTGATGTTTCTTTTGGCTTACCAATTACAGAGGAGCATCCTTTTGTGGAGGTGGTGGCCTTGAGGACACTAGCGTCGATTGAGTCGAGGATGAATATGTGGTGATTTTGGCTTTCCCTTTTCCTTTGTCTCGTGCCATAACCAATCTTAGAAATAAATTAGGCGAAATGAGAGAAGAAGCGAGATTGTAAAATAAGTGATGTGAAGCAATATATATATATATATATTTATATATATAATCAATTTAAGCATATCAACATTCATTTTTCACAACAGAGCGCAATGACAAAATAGAGCAGACGACAAAAAAATTAGAGTTCTTATAAATCCATAGTATCGAGTTAATATTATGTATCATATTTTACGAAACGTTAATGCCCAAAAATTAACAACGAGCGCTAAAGCAGAACAAACAACGAGGGTAATAAAAATCAGCATATTACGAAAGCGAGCAAGCAGACAAGAACAAATAAAAAAATATCAACATATTACGAAAGCGAGCATACGGGCATGAGCGAATATGAAACACGATTTCGTTAAAGGTTTAAACTTTATACTGAATACCTTTGGAGCAGTGCGAATCGACAAGAAAAATAACCAAAGCCAAATGATTTCTTTCGTGATTTAACGAAGCGAAAAACTTTTGGGGATTTTCTTTACGTAAATAATCGATTTAATCGATTCAGCATCAAAGGTTTTCGGAAGAGTTTACGAGCGATGAAGGGAGGCGAGCGCTTGAAGTGGTGCGGCCAAAGCGGGTTAGCGGTGAAAAGAAAAGCCGTTCGAGTTACGGGAAGCGAGCGACGGAAAGAAGGGTTTTGAATTTTAAAAAAGCGAAAGACACAAGCTGTATGTTTTGCGGGGAATAGGTAGCGTGTAGCGGAGGAAGGGCGAGAAGGCGATGGTTCGGAAGAAAAATTAAATCGCGCAAATCAAAGTGTTAAAAGTCCATTTTGCCCTTAAATACATAATGATGCAATACTTTAAGTAGAGGGTATTTAAGTCATATGGGCTTTAAGCATGCGAGAATAGGCGCTTGAGAAAAAATAATTTTAGAGTTTGAGCAATCGGACTGACTTCGGTTTGCAGCGAAAAGTAGGAAGCGATGGTAAAGCGTTTAGCAAACAAGAAAATTAGCAAACGGATTAGTATGCCACTGAGAGCAAATTCTGCAGATTACTGTTCATATCTGATATAACCCAGAATTTTTCAAATTGCACCAAAAATATCAGAATGCATTTTCAACACTGCAAATCAACATATATCACTTCATTTTCATATGGAAACATGAGAATACATCAAAATTTAATCAAAAGCATCAATCATACCAAGTTCTCTTCTTATTTTGCAAAAAGTTTCCTCACTAAGTGGCTTTGTGAAAATGTCAGCAAGCTGTTTTTCAGAAGGGACAAATTCGATTTGAATATCACCATTTTGAACATGATCCCTAATGAAATGATGTCTAATTTCAATATGCTTGCTTCTAGAGTGTTGAACAGGATTTTTTGATAGGTTTATAGCACTAGTATTGTCACATCTTATGGGAATGTGATCAAATTTAATTTCAAAGTCTTCAAGTCATTGTTTCATCCACAAAATTTGTGCAACACAACTTCCAGTGCAATATATTCAAACCTGTGATGAAAGTGCAGAAGTTTGCTTTTTACTGTGCCATGAAACTAATGCATGACCTAGAAATTGACAAGTTCCAGAAGTGCTTTTTCTGTCTAATCTACTACCAGCAAAATCTGAATCACTATAACCAATAAGATCAAATGATTCACATTTTGGATACCATAAGCCAATATTGTGAGTGCCAATGAGGTATTTAAAAATTCTCTTAACTGCTACAAAATGAGATTCTTTTGGACATGACTGAAATCTTGCACATAAACATACACTAAAATGAATATCTGGTCTAGATGCTGTTAAGTAAAGTAAAGAACCAATCATACCTCTATAAAATTTGTTATCTACCTCTTTACCTTTTTCATCTTTCTCCAATTTAATTGTTGAGCTCATGGGAGTTCCAACACTTTTCATATCCTCCATTTTGAACTTCTTTAACATATCCTTTATGTACTTGGACTGATTTATAAAAATTCCATCTTTCATTTGCTTAATTTGCAATCCAAGAAAGAAAGTAAGTTCACCCATCATACTCATTTCAAATTCACTTTTCATCATGTTGGAAAATTTCTTACAAAGAGAATGGTTAGTAGCACCAAAAATAATATCATCTACATAAATTTGCACAATAAGCATGTCTTTTCCAATTTTCTTAATGAAAAGAGTAGTATCCACTTTTCCTCTTTTAAAATCATTTTGAAGCAAGAATTTACTAAGTCTCTCATACCATGCTCTAGGAGCTTGCTTTAAACCATAGAGAGCTTTAGTAAGCTTATAAACATGATTTGGAAAGTGAGGGTCTTCAAAACCAGGAGGTTGAGCTACATAAACTTCTTCATCAATATATCCATTTAAAAATGCACTTTTAACATCCATTTGATAAAGCATGAAATTCTTAAAACATGCAAATGCACATAACATTCTAATAGCTTCAATTCTAGCAACCGGAGCAAAGGTTTCATCAAAATCAATACCTTCCTCTTGGTTGTATCCTTGAGCTACTAGTCTAGCTTTATTTCTAACTACATGTCCTTTTTCATCCATTTTATTCCTAAATACCCATTTAGTTCCAATAACAGTATGCTTTTTAGGTTTAGGAACAAGTGTCCAAACTTTATTTCTTTCAAATTGATTTAATTCCTCTTGCATAGCAAAAAGCCAATTTTCATCATTTTGAGCATCATCATATGTTTTGGGTTCAAATTGAGAAACAAAAGCAACATTACCAAAGTATCTTCTAAGTTGAGCTCTTGTCATCATTCTTTGTGATGGACTATCAAGAATGTCATCTTTGGAATGATTTCTATGATACCTCCATTCTTGTGGAATATCTTGATGTTGAGGTTCCTCAATTTGTAGTTCTTCCACATTTGGTTGGGAGTCATCTTGAATTTCAACATTTGTGGAGCAAGGGAGTTCATCTTCTTTGTCATTTTGATCATCCTCCACTTGTTCTTTTGATTCAAGCTCATCATTATTCGACTTCTTTGAATTTAGAATCTGCTCAAATTCATCATCACAAGAATCTTTCCTTTGCAAGGAAGTGTTAGCATCATCAAAAAGTATATGCATTGATTCTTCCATGGTCAATGTTTTTCTATTGAAGATCCTATATGCTTTGCTATTTGTTGAATACCCTAGAAATATTCCTTCACAAGATTTAGCATCAAATTTCTTAAGATTGCTTTGTCTTTGTTATTCAAAATGTAACATTTGCAACCAAAGACATGAAAATATGCAATATTGGGTTTTCTTCCTTTCCATAGTTCATAAGGAGTTTTCTTTAAAATAGCTCTAATGGAAACTCTGTTCAAAATATAGCATCTTTGTATTCTGACACTTGAAATATTTTGGTAAACTGTTTTCATTCAGCATTGTTCTTGCCATTTCTTGCAAAGATCTATTTTTCCTTTCAACAACTCCATTTTGTTGTGGAGTTCTAGAAGCTGAAAATGTATGATAAATACCATTTTGAGAGCAGAAATTTTCAAACAAATTATTCTCAAATTCTTTTCCATGATCACTCCTTAAAGATGTAATGCAATATCCTTTTTCATTTTGAGTTCTTTTGCAAAAGGCTTCAAATATATCAAAGGTTTCATCTTTATGAGCAAGAAAGAAAGTCCATGTGAATCTTGAAAAATCATCAACAATTACAAATGCATATGCCTTGCCTCCTAGACTTCTAGGTGTGATTGGACCAAAAAGATCAAGATGCAACAATTCCAATGGTCTAGACGTAGTTACAACATTTTTTGATTTAAAAGATGATTTTGTATGCTTACCAAGTGCACAAGCTTTACATTGAAATTCTTTTTCAAATCTTAACTTTGGAAGTCCTCTAACAAGGTTCTTTCTAGAAAGTTAGCAAGAGTACTCATGCTAGCATGTCCTAATTTTCTATGCCATAACCATGCACTATCATGTGAAGTCATAAAACATGTTTCACAATTTTCTTCAAGACTTGTTAAATCAAGTAGGTAAATATTATCTATTCTAGCACCAGCAAACATAACATTATTTCCATGAATCTCACAATGTGTAGAAGTAAAAACCACTTTAAAACCATTATCACATAGTTGACTAACACTTAAAAGATTATACTTTAATCCTTGAACTAATGCAACATTCTCAATGCAAGGATTTTTACCAATAGTTCCACATCCAACAATTTTAGCTTTGCTTTTATCACCAAATTTCACATAACCTTCTTCTTTCAAGGTAAGAGAGGAAAACTTGCCTTTATTTCCTGTCATGTGCCTAGAGCAGCCACTATCAATGTACCAATGTTCTGTTTCCAGCATACTCCTTAGGCAGACCTGAAATCAGTTAACTGTTCTTAGGTACCCAAGCAACTTTGGGTCCTTGAATGTTAGTAACATTAGGTAGGGTTCCTTTAGGCACCCATACTTTCTTTGCCTTAAAGGTTCCTTTCCTAATAGGACAAGCATTAATCATATGACCTCTATGATTACAATAAAAGCATGTAATACTCGGTTGAGAAAAGGATGTAGCTTTAACAAAAAATTGTTTGTATTTTCCATACTTCATAAATCCATCATATCCAATTCCAGATTTTTCATTTGTAAATCTTTGATTCCCAAGAAGTATATCAAGTGTTTCTTTTCCTTTTGTAAATTTAGATAAATCTCTTGTCAAAGATTCAACTTTTTCTTCAAGAATTCTGTTTTTCTCAAGAAGTTGTTCACATACTTCTTTTGATCTTTGAAGCTCATCATTAACTTCCTTAAATAATTTCATTTGAGATTTATAAAATTCATTTTCCTTTGAAACCATACTCAATGAAATATTTTCTGATCTTAAAGCACAATTTTCATGAACTAAAATTTTGCATTTCTTTTTAAAAGTTCTATACTTATCATATGTCTTCACAAATGCAAGTTCTAATTCATCAACATTAGAAAGTTCAAGATTTACCTCATTTTCACTATCTTGATGTGTGAGCTTTCACCTTTTTCTTCAATTGCCATCATACAAGTGTTTGCAGCCTCTTTGTCACTTGTTTCATCATTTGATGAAGAATCCTTTATCCTCAAGTTCTTGCCATTGCCTTTTTGCTTTTGTCCTTTCGAACTTATTTTCTTCTTCAAAGTAGGACATTTTGGCTTAATGTGGCCTGGTTTGTTACACTCATAACAAACTATTTCACTTGAATGATTTGGAGTCTTTGGAGCATATTTCTTTGTGAACTTCTTGTATTTGCTTCCACCTTTTCTAAATGCTCTTTTGAATCTTTTGACTATCATAGCCATATCTTCATCATCATCACTTGAAGCACTTGAATCATCACTTGAATTAGCTTTAAGAGCAACATTTTCTTTTTCTCATCTACTTTTTGGATATAAAAGCTATGCCTTTCTTTTCTTTTGATCACCTTCATTCTCATCTTTCTTGTAAATCATCTCATGTGCAATGAGAGAACCAATCGACTCATCATAGGTGTATTTTAAAATCCTTGGTGTCTTGAATAACGATAGTTTTGCTTCCCACGTCTTTGGAAGAGACCTCAGAATTTTCTTTACAAGTTCTTGTTCTTCGAATCTCTTTCCAAGAGCTTTAAGTAGATTTACAAGGTCAGTAAATCTGGTACTCATTTCAGCAATGGTTTCACCAGATTTCATCTCAAATAATTCATAATCACGGATGAGGAGGTTTGCCTTTGACTCTTTTACCACATCAGTTCCTTCATATGTGACTTCTAGTTTGTCCCATATTTCTTTTGCAGTTTGACATCCTGAAACACGGTTATACTCATTAATATCAAGAGCACAATGAAGAATATTAATAGCCTTAGCATTTGTAGAAATTTTCTTCCAATCATTATCATCAAATTCAACTTCAGCTTTAGGAATTTGTACAGTTCCTTCACTGGTTTTATAAGGAATATAAGGACCATCTTTAACTATTCTCCAAGCATCAATGTCAGCAGTTGTATAAAGTTTCTCATTCTAGTTTTCCAAAAGGAGTAATTTGTGCCATTAAAAAGTGGTGGTCTAGTGATGGAATAACCTTGACTAAGAGGCGAGTATACAGTGAGAATTTCTAGATGAACTAGCCATGTGTGTGGATCACTCTAAGGGTTTAATCCTCAAGCAAGAGAGACAAGCTCTGATACCAAATTGATGTCCCAAAATATGTCCAAGAGGGGGGTGAATTGGACTTTAAAAACAATTTTCGGTTCTTGCTCAAAACCTTTGAAAATTGCAGCTAGGTTCAACTAAATTATCTAATGTGAAAAATGAACAATATAGCTCTATTGACAAGTTGACTCAATGTTAAGCTGTATGCAATCAGTAAATATATCGATGGCGAATACGTTTTATCACGGCAACTAGAAGCGGTATACGGATATCCTATCGTGACTGCAGATAACCAGCGAATATATCGGATATCGGCCAAATTTTGCGATAAACTATTTTTCTCGAACGGACAAAATCAACGACATATGATATCAATTTTCATATCGGCAAAAGCATATCATTCATAAAATTAAAATTGCATAAATGTAAAGAGCAAGGGTTGAGAAAATGAACATTTGAAATTTTTATAGTGGTTCGGCTTTAACTAGCCTACATCCACTCTCTCAAAGATCACACTTTGAGTCTTCACTCCACTATTCTTCTCTTTTCAAGGCAAGAGACAAAGCCCTTTACAAATCTTCTCAACAAAGCTTTTACAAGTAGCTTCACACTTCTACCAAGTGTTATCCCAAACACTTATCACAACCAAGCTTCAATAGGTGCTTGAATAACCTCTCACAAATGATAATAATGTGTTGAAAAACTCACTCTCACTCAATTACAACAGCAACTATAAAGAAGAGTTGAGTAAATAAGCCAATGATGAGCAATAAATCACTTTGAGCACTTTGAATGAAAGCTTTAAAGATTTTGAACAGTAGAGGGACTTTCATTAAGTGCAAAATGGCCAAAGGAAGGTGTATTTATAGCTTTAGAACGTTTGTTACCGTTGCAGAACCCATTTGAACGTTACAGATACGAATTTCAAGAAAATAGCCGTTATTTTGTCGTTTTCTGCGATGTTGTGCAGAGTTCAAGCGATTAAGCGTACTTGAGAAAATAGCAAACCAGTTAGCATACTAAAATCAGTAGCAAACCAGTTAGCATACCAGGAAAACTTTTCTGCATAACTTTCAAAACTATAAAACTTTACACCAAATCATAGTCAAATACTTTTTAGGCCAGTAATGATCTTTAAAAAGAAAATCTTTTGAGGGATTAAAAATAAGCATCATTGACTTTTACTCCTCAATTCTTTTCACAAGAAATCCTAAGAAATAAAACTAACTTCTATACTAGATGTACCTTCAAATCTGATTTTCAATGCAGCCTTGGAAGGTAACCTTTTCTTCTTTTATCTCTTTTGCTTCGTCTTGTGTTATCCTTAGAATGTCATCTTTTCTTCATAAGCATGAATCCATCATGAAATCCTTTTGTCCTTTTTCTTTGAAATACACAACACTTAAAACAATGTTAGTTTGATTCTAGTTGAGTTTTGGTATCATCAAAATCTATGCTCCTTTGAGCTTGTGGGGTCAACAGTTTTGAAACCACAGTGTCATGACCATATATTTGAATGTCTCACTAGCAGGACTAGTGGGGGAAATCAGTTTCAAATTTTGATTCCTTCTCTGGCTGAAGTGTTGAGGTGTGTGTCAGTAGAAGAATAAAAAGAATGGGTTCCCATATAATTAAGCTAGCTAGCCTTGTGATGTGACTTCTCCTTAGCCTTTGGCTATTGAGATGATATTTGTTTCGAATGGCATGATATAACTGTGCGTTTTTATGGAATTTGTTTTGAGATTTTTGAAATGAAATTATTTGGATTAAAATCTTATAAATCATGTTTTGAATTTTATATCTCATGTTCAGTTTAATTTTTGAATGAATATGTTTTAAATTCCGCATAAAGATTATTTTAGTATGTTGTGCACCACTAAGTCCTAGTACTCAGCGATGGCTGTTATCGCTGTTGTAGATATAGAGACTAGAGGAGTAGCAGAGTGAGCTGCTGAGGATTGTAGAGTTACCTTTCCTAAAGTTTATCGGGCATATTTTATACCCTGATTGTAAAAATTATTTTGATGTATGTAATGTATGTAAATATAGAAAATAGTCATGAGCAGTTGTATAAAGTTGTATAGAGTTGTATAAAACTTGTAATAAATTTTAGTTTGGATTTTTCATAATGTAAATTTTTATAATGATGTATATAAATTGCTTTATCTTTAATGAAATATGAATGGAAGTATTTTGTTTTAATCGATGAAATTACTTAGTAGTATTTTTGATGATTTTGAATTTTGGAATTTGAGAAAGGATGTTGAATTGATGAAGTTGATGAGATAAATCATTGGAAGTGCCTTTTTACAGGTACTTGAAGAACTGTTTTCTCAAAATTCAGACGGCACTACCGAAATTTTTATAAAATTTGCAGAAAAATAAAATGGGATAAAAATCTTAACTAGTTTTCAAACTCTAATTAAATGTTTTAATACTTATTGGAAAATGCTCACCACTTATAAAAAGTAAGAAAATGATTTTAAAATCCCTTGTAGGGTACTTAATGAGTTATGGATAGGTGAAGTTCAATAGTTCATTAGGTATTCTACGGGATCATGTTATGCCTTACAGAGGGGTAAGGTGTGATAGCACATGTTCTTTATTTAATCTAGGGTTCAAATGAATTAATCTGTTAATTCTAAAATCTTAAATGGAAAATGTAGATCTAAAAGCAAATTAAAAGTGTTTTAATATGGCTATTTAACATTGAAATCAATTAGGTAAATAATGAATCTTGCATGATGCATAAGACCCTAGAAGAAAATTTTTGAATTCATTGTTCTAAACTAATATTTTTCATGCTTCCGCTCCTTCATAATTTGAATAAACATCATCAAAACCCTAAGGGACTATGGCTGGCCGAAATTTGCACTTCCACTGTCAAGCATGATTTTTCTTAAATCTTCATGTTATCTCAACTTATTCACACTTAAATGCATCAAATATATATGAAGAAAGCTTGAAACTAACTTACCTCACTTTATCACTTTGAACTTCCAATTCTCTAATTTTTCTTTAATTTCACTTCTCCCAATCTCTTTCTTGAAGCTTAATTTGAAGACTTTCTATAAATTTTGCAAGGAATTTATAGGGTAGTTTAAGGGTATAAAAGCTCAAAGTGAGCTTTAATGGAGGTAAAATGAAAAAGAGAGAGAAAAGAGAGAGAGGAGCAATTTCGGCAAGGAAGAAGTAAATGGGAAAATAAAATTTTTTTTTTAATTGGTCATTTTATGTTATTATCCCAAAATTTTCAAATATTAAAATTATGAATTAATTACGTCATGCTTACATGGGTTTGATGATGTCATAATTTACTTTATTTCAATTTTCTTTTATTTTCCTTTCACTCACCTTCTTCATTTTAATTCTATACTTTACAATTTTAATTTCTTACATGTTATTGGACAATTAGGCCAAGGGTCACCTCTAAGAGTGAATTGACCAATTTAGCCCTCGTCGGTCTGATCCGGTTAACCAATAATTTTGTATTTCTTCCAGAACCCTGATCTAATTATTTGATCTGGTTCTCTGCATTTTTCTGTGATTTTCACATTTCCCCTAGCTTCGCAATAATTCTTAGTCCTACGGTGTCACAATGCCCCATACAAAAATAGGGTTATAACTGACCTCGCAGTCACTTTTCGGTATGGTCACCCATCGCTGTGACCCCTGACTCATTTAACCCTTTATGCTTTATTTTCTTTTTCCTTTTTACCTTCATGTAATAGCTATTTATTTTTATTTATGGCTTTCCTGGATGTCACAGATATAGTTCTAGACATCTTGACTGTCCGGACAGACATCAGGGCCGGAACAGTAGACTGTACGGGACTGATGAATAGAAGGGTGTTACAATTCTTCCCTCCTTAAAATGAAATTTCATCCTCGAAATTTGCCTAATGTCAGTCCTTAAATAGTCATGCGTATTTTTTTCTCATGTCTTTTTCACATTTCCATATGGCTTCATGGTCCGAATGATGGTCCATAACACTTTAACTGATGATATTTATTTATTTCTCGACTGCTTCACCTCATGTGCCAAGTTCCTTCTGAGCTTCTCGTCATAAGTTAAATTTGAATTTATTTCAATTTTAGAGGTAAGCAAATCTGTGTGCTAACGGATCCACTCCTTCTAGGACCCTGTGTGATCCTATGAAGTGAGAACTTAGTCTTTCTCCTTTCTATATAATCTTATAATCTTCTTTTCTTTAATTCTATGTAAGACTTCTAACAATCTAATGCAACGTTTAATTTATTTGTATAACACTAATCTTCTCTTACTATTGTTCTATTGAATATTTCGATTCATGTTCCTTATTAAGTGACCATTGTGGTCATATTAGAATTACTTATCTAATCATTGGCCATAAATTTATAACTATTATCTTACCAACTTTGTTTCTTACTTGATAGAATAGTTCAGGATATCATTACACATTTTAACTAGGTTGTTGCCCTGGTGGCAGTCCTCAACTAATGTCTCTCCCATTGTTATAACTTAACTGGATATTATCCCCATACTACCCACTTTAACTTGAAATAGGAATAATAGAGGTTGATCCATATCCTACAATTTTGAGCTCCAAGGCTGGGCTCTTAACACTGTCCAAAGTGAACTTACTTCGAAGTTCACGCTTCTATGTTTTTATACCATAATAAATATTTTTCCTAATGTCATTGCTTTTTACCATCTTTTTGCCATCCTCATCTTTACTTTTCTATGTACTTTTCCATTCCACAACTAAACTTTAATTTATTTTATTCCTCAGCCTTATTTTCTTCCTTGACTTGACTGTCGAGTCAAAATTTAGCACTTCTTCTCATCCCTAATAAATCTACTATACTTCAATATTACTCTGATTTGGTCCTCTAACCATTCTAGTCAGCACTCTTACTAATATTTGTAACATATCTTTGTTACATTTGAGCCAACTATTCAAATTTTCACTTCCACATCTCTTTTATCTATTGATATTCTATAGCTTATTTTTCATTGATTTGTAATCATTACCTTCTTTTCTATCGAATTATAAACTCTTCCCTATTATTTTACGAAGGAAGCCTATAGGACTCTTTTTTTTTTCATTCAAAAGTTCGCAATACCATGATTTAGTCCGTATAATTCTCACGGTGAAAGTTGTACTCTTCTGAAGAGATACCTAAGCTAACTGTTTCCTATCATATTATTGTCCCAATTAGAACATCGTTTCATAATCAATTTATAAGTTATGATTATCACCCATAGCATACTGTCTCTTTCAGGGGAACAAAATCATACCTTGGGTCTTACTGCTACATAAATAGAATACTATTTCTTACTAAACTATTGGCAAAAGATCCATTGTAATACCAAAACAACTATAAACCCCATTTCAGAGGCTGGATGACTTAGTCTTATAGGTGTTATCTTTAAATTTTGACCACACTAAAACCTCTAGTCTTATAGCAATTCCTGATGTACTGTAACTCGTGCGAAGGCAACTGAGTCATGGACTCTCACTACCTTGCAACTATGATCTTTTGATATTCTAATTATAGAGTTTTAAATCCCAAATTAGGATTTTCAAACTCAGTTCTAGTAATAGAACTCTAGTCTAGTATATCTGTATCAAAGCAGAAGCTATTCGCAACTATTCTTATCTTGGTACACTATTGGGTAGTACGTAGCTCTACATAATAAATCCCAAGTCAGTACTGTAATCTACAGCTTACAGTGCAAACATCAAGAACATTGCATAGTTACTACAATACATCCTAATAAATCACACTTCTTTATATTTTATCCTTCTCGAGTCCACTGATATCTTAAACTTATTCCGATTATGGTATCCACTGACATCTATCAGCAGTAATACCTTCACCCACATCTAAGACAGCTATATTACTATAACTTACTTTTAGGTCCTCTTGCCTTACCTAATTAGGTTCACTAATTAACTTTATAATTTATCGTATTCTAGGAGATGTCTCTCACTAGAAAACTTTTCCAAAATTAATTCCAATCACGCTTATTATCATAATTCTTATCCTAAAAGATTAATCACTAACACATCAAAATTTATTTCTATGTAAGGGAATAGCAGCAGAACATATAATTCTAGCATTAGCATATAAATAAGTAGAGCCGAAATCAAATAGTACATAATTATTCCTTTCAAAAGTTAAGAACGCACCGGTAACCACATCTGAAGTCCCTACTTCTTCCCCATGATGCATGGCGTACACTCTTTCTAGTGTACTGCTCTGCTCGGGTTGGTCCATTGTGCTAGGATTACCCAAAGTGTTGTCTCTACTTCCACCTCTGCCCCTACTGACTATTGATGAGCCTCTAGAATCAGAACCTTGGACTAATTCCTCTGGTGTAGTTTGTGGCATAAGTCGACGTACTTTAGTACAATCTTTGGCATAATGCCCGATTCTATCACAATTGTAGCAGGCTCCAGTGACCTTATAGCAAATACCCCCATGTAATTTTCCACAAATGTCACAAATACAGATAGGGTAGGAACTTTTGGTTCTTTGCCAAATGGTTCTTGATTACTTCTGCCTTGAAGATCCGCCTCTGTCATACTTAGGAGCTCGGGGTCCCTCAAAATCTTTTCTCTTGCCCAAATTACTACTCGAACTCTGACCGATAGGTTTCCCACTTTTCTCTTTTTCATGTTGCCCTTGAGGGGTTGGGTTTGTACTTTGGCCTGGGCTGACAGATTATCAGCCATTTGGTAAAAGAACATGGCCATCTGCTGGGCATTTGTACAGTAATTTGTATAGGAGGGACTAGTGCAGCTGGACCTCCAACGCTCTGAGGAAATAGGGCCTCTACTTGAAGGAACGGAAGCGTGAAAAACACAAGTTTATACCATTGAATTCAAAAATTTTCACCTAGGGTCACATGCATCATGCAAGATTTATTTTTATCTATTTGATTTCAATGATAAACAACATATTAAAACTCTTTTAATATGTTTTTGGATCTGTATTTGCCATTTAAGATTTTAAAATTAATCAGATTAATTTTAGAACCCTAGATTAAATCAAGAACAATTACACTAACCTCTTGATGCCTTTGCAGCGTGTGTCTGCGCCTTTGAGATTCATCTTCAGGACACCAGATGTTGTCCCTCTAGCTTGTCCACACCAAGAACATCTATGGCAGCCCTTGAACAGCTTCTAAAGCTTTTTCTATTAATTAGAAATTTAAGTTCTGGCCTTTAAGAGATTAAAGATGTAAATAGGACACTAGAAACAATTTCTAGTGTTCTTAATTCAAGAGATTGATGGCTAATCTCTTTGAGTTGATGAGAGATGAAGAAGAATAGATGAAAAGCCTCAAAGTGGCGTGACAAAGGAGAGGAGTAGCTGCTGGTTATTTTTCTTTTCATAACAATACTTAAATAGCTAGATTAATACATTAAACCCTTGCCACATGTCACCCTTTGATTAGCTCTAGGTTTAAGTGACCCAATCACATTGTGTCGAGTGTCAAACCTATATTTAATCTTGATTTTAATCATCTTACATGATTAAAAAAAAACATTTGGCAAGCTTATGTGTAATCCCATGTGTCACCATCTCATGGTGCCACGTGTCACACTGTGAAATGACCAAAATGCCCCTGTGTCTTAATTTTGAGTTCTTAACCCAAAATAATTATTTTTCTTCTTCTAATTACACAACTCAACTCAACTAAGCCTTTATCCCAAAAATTTGGGGTCGGCTATATAGATTCGCTTCTTCCACTCTTAACGATTTTGGGTTAAATCCTCAGAAATGTGTAATACTTCTAAGTCATGTTGTACTACTCTCCTCCAAGTCAATTTAGGTCTACCTCTTTTTTTCTTTCTATCCTCTAACCTAATGTGCTCTACTTGTCTAACTAGAGCCTCCGTATGTCTACGCTTCACATGACCAAACCACCTTAATCTCCATTCTCTCAACTTATCTTCAATTGGCACCACTCCTACCTTTTCTCTAATTAATTTATATAAAATATAAATAAATTAATTAATCTCTATTAATTAATTTCTCATTAATTAAATTCATATTTAAACACTTTAAATATAAATTTAATTTATACTAAACACTTTAAATATAAATTTAATTTATACTACACATCCAATAATCTAGATTTCGTTTCAAGTCATGCTAGGGACTTTGCAATTTAATTGCAAACCAAACCTATTTAATTAATCAATTAAACTCTTTAATTAATTAATTAATTCATATTTAAATAGGTGATAACTTGTGTATGTGTGTGACTTACTAGGCTCATCACTAATTGGCAATGAGACATGATATCAACTCTTAATATCATCAGAACTCTTTCTTACCATAAATGATTTCTCTAAATCATTTTATGCACCTCATAGACCATGGTTAATACCTAGCATAGCATGCCATGGCCACCCAATTAGTAATAAGGTTTACCTTAAATGAACCTATAATCATATGTCACCATGCACTAGAATCTCTCTGTTACAAAATCCCAACTCAAGCTGGAGTCATGGTTTATGTCAAACTCCATTTGCTATGAATATTATGTTCTCTTTTAATTTCAGTTCTTGATTAAAAGATTTTCTCATCAGAAACTCTTTTCTGAATAAATCTATCTGTCCTGGCCAGGAACTTGAAACATCAAGAACAATTAAATGAACATAGGATTTTATCTCTATTTACTTAGAGGAACAGATTCCATCTTGATCAACACCTACCTCCATATATAACTAGTAGGAGCCAACACATGCCCATATACCCATACATAGTACAAGTATGAAAGCCGTATCAAACTCAAACTTCCTATATACAAGATAACTGTGCTATCTCAGGTCTAAAGATTATATGCACTGATATGATTTATGACAAAACATTGACAAGAGTAAACTCCATGTGCTTGTCATAAGTGTCACTGGTTCGGCCTACTTATCATTTATAAGTGCCTGTCATGTTTGTTATATGGCATGAGACTCACCATTCCATCTTATTTATATCTCATATAAATAACTTGGGAACAAACATGAAGACAATCTTTCTGGATAAGTCATGTCCTTATTATGAAGTATCCTCGATTGTGAACCTATTTATGATACTTTGTGCTAGAAATATTGTCACTCATATTCTTAACAACTTAAGAATAATATTTCTAACAAAATATCAATGGACCTTTTCTATTACACATAAATATATTATGTAAACGGAAAAGTGGAAATGTCTTTTATTAATAAAAATATGTACAAGATACATACTAAATGATATGCTCTAGGGCATACTACTAACACTACTTGTACGTCAGCTGTATTAGATTGCTCTACCATTTTATCCCCCTCGTCCATATCTATTCACAGGATTTTCTATTTCCTGAACAACCAATGCAAGGAGATTTCTTCCTGTTAGTTCATATTTATGATGTAAATGTACTATATGTATCGAATATTCGAGCAATTGTACTTATTGAAAAATATTTAAAATTCACAATTCAAAATTTACTTTAAAATCTAGCTCTGATACCACTAAAACATGCCACACCTTACCCTTCCGTAAGGCATAACATTGTCACACCTTACCAGGGGTAAGGCATAACATGATCCCGTAGAATACCTAATGAACTACCGAACTTCACCTACCGATAACTCATTAAGTACCCTACAAGGAATTTTAGAACAATTTTCTTACATTTTGGAAGTGGTGAGCATTTTGGTAGGAATTAAAATCATTCATTCAAAGCTTAAATACTAGTAAATATTTTGTCCATTTTTTTTTCTCTGAAAATTTTATAAAAATTTCGGCAGAGCGCCGTTTGTATTTGGAGAAAACAGTTCTTCCAATACCTGAGAAAAACACTTTCAAAAATTTTTCACAACTCCCAACCACCAAATAATTTCAAGTCAACTCAATTTAATCCACTTCAAAAATAATTCCACAATCCAATCAAAGTTTATCGTCTCAAAATATTTAATAACTTTATTCACAGTGCATAAAGTATGAAATTCACACACTACAAATATTAATTTACAAAAGAAGTTCCAAAAATAATATTATTACAACTTATTATACAACTGCTCACATTACATTGATACTTATGACATTACAGTATTTACATCAAAATAACTACAAGGGTATAAAACAATACCCGTACAGAAAAGGTCAATGAAGTCTTTAGTATCGATAGCAGCTCACTCTGCTACTTTCTCCTTGCTCTTATCTGCGACAGCAAAACAAGCTATTGCTGAGTATAAAAATACTCAGTGGTGCAAAATAAAAATTTGAAATACAATACATAAATCATTCATTGCCAAAACACAATTTAAATATTTCTCAATCATATTTCATAAATTATCAAAGCTCATAATAGCACAATTTAATCAAATAATTTAAAAACACAGTGTTGCCAATTCATACACAACTTAAGCCATGACACAAAATTTCTGATCAATGCCGCGTTGTACACCACGACAAAGCAATCTACAACCCCACTAATGGAAATCAATGAGGGAGGTGGCTAGCTAGCTAATGAGTACTCATCCGATCTACAACCTCAACTAGTAAACCAGAGAGGGAGGAAAGATAACCGATCTCACCCCATAAATAGAGGAGGAATAATAAGATACTGTCATGCTAAGTGTGAATCAAAAATCAATTTCAAACATTTTATTCAAATGATTCGTGAGAAATCCAATAAATTTCCAAAGTCATAATTTCATTCACAAGATGGCAAAACAATTCATAATTAACTTCAAATTTTCATAAATCACACTAAATCAATTTTTCAATGACATAAGGCTCAAATAGGGTTTATTGTGCACAAACCTGACGTGAGTCGCCTCTAGGCCTTGACTCAGTGTCTCAGAGCTTCCAAGTCTTTTTCAGCTAAAACACACAGTTTCACAGTGTTTCAGTACCATAACTTAGCATAAATCCAAAAATAAATTTAACTTCACTTTTATCCAACTCTAATGTGCTAAACTCGACGTTCTTGAAATTTTTGTGTTACTATTCACTGCACTATTCAAGTCAAATTGTTGACTTTCTAAGGCTTAATAGGTATGGGAATTCCAACTTCACCTACCTACCACATTTTGGTCACCAAACTTGTTGGTTTTGGTCATTTTCTCAAAGCTTAGGTCTTTTAGGCAAAATTGCAAAATTTTTTGTTTTAGTGTCTAAGGTTGCACTGTTCCATTGGTCACTTTTTTGTTGGAATTTGGCAAAACTTCCTTCATAGAAAATGTTCTCTATTATCTTAAGTTTAGTCTCCTTTTTGAATCACTCCAATTGGAGTTTTATAGCTCAAGTTATGCCCAAATTACGGTTACTGTTCATGCCACAGATTTTTGTTCTAGCAGATTTATTGATCCAACTTCATTTAGCAATTTGATTAAGTTAAGTCTATAATTTGGTCTAGCTTTCTCAATATGAAATGTTCTACTATGCATTAGGTTTCCATCAGTTCAAGAATCACCTAAATCGGAGTTTTCTAGAGAGAGTTATAGCCATTGAAACTTTACTGTTTATATGGTAAATCTGCAGTCTACAGATTCAGTGATCCAAATTTGCTTAGTAATTTCATTGGGTTAATGGCATAATTTTGGTTGGTGTTCTTCATGAAAGTTTTAGGTCTATATCTCATCTAACTATTGATAAAATTTCAGGTCATTTAGACCTGCCTAGCTCAAGTTATAAGCAAATGAATAAATACTGTTCATTTGGTCAATTATATAGAGGCAGACTGCGATTTTTCAACTTTGGTCAATTTGTTCACTAGATTTTGGTCACTTTTTGGGCATGCTTCCTAAACAAAAATTGTGTCATTTAGTGCCTATTTTCAGTCCCAATTGGTTCCATACCAATTGGACTTGTAAAATTTCATTTTTGGTCCCTCAAGATTGATTTGGTCATGCTGCAGCAGCATGACCACACTCCTTCCAAATTTGACTTTAATTCGAACACTTCTAACACACTTAATTAGGCCACAAATGACCATTTCTCACTTCACATTAGGTCAAATACACCATTTGCAAGTTTTTCTCATTTTTGGTCTCTAAACCCTAATGTCGAAAACCCTAAGTTTGTCCAATCTTCACAATTCATGTAATCTAATTATACAATTCATATATATAACATCTATTCACCAATATTTCATGTTTAACCTAACTAAATACCATCAAAACCTTAGGGTTCCATGGCTACCACATTCTCTCTTCCCTTATTTAATCATGATTTCCTTTATTTCTAATGCAATTTCACCACACATAATTTAAATTCATGAATTCAATAAGAATCTAAACTTAAAATTGCACTTACCTCAATTTGAATTTGAATTCTTTAATTTCCCTCTTCTTTTCTTCTTTCTTTGATGACCAAGTTCCTTCTCAAGTGACTAAATCAAGTTTTTGTGAAGCAAGTATGGAAGGATTTGAGGTTTAATGGTGGTTTCAAAGCTTGAAGACAAGCTTTAATGGAGTTTGCAATGGTGAGGGAGAGAGAAGAATGGGAGGCAGCAACAAGGAAAAAAAAAGATGACTAAATGAATTTTTTTTGTTTCTTTTCTTTTGTTTTATTTTTATCCATATGGAAGACCCAAAAATCTAAATAAATTAATTAATTAATTATATTCTTTATGGCATCATGCATGAGGTCATGCATGATGTCATCACCTTTTGACTTTTCCATTTTCCATTTTCCTTTTTTTTATTTTTTTATTTTTCTATTAGTTCTTTAATTTAATTTTCAATTCCGAAATTTTATTTTCTCCAATTTTATTTGACAGTTAGGTCAGGAGTCAGCTCTCGGGGTCAATTGACCAAATTGCCCCTCGCAGGTTCATCCCGGTTTGTAAATAATTTAATAATTCTTTCGGCTTCCTGACCTAATTATTTGGCTGGCTTAACAGTTCTTTTTCATGATTTTTCGTGATTTTCTTTTTTCCACTGTGTTCATAAATGGTCCTAAGGATCGCAGCGTCACATTTTACGATTCAAAATTTGAGTTTAAAACGGCTTCGCAATCGTTCTTGAGACGGTCACCCATTGCTGTGACTCTTGGCTCATTTAACCTCTTATGTTCTGTTTTTCTTATTTATACCTAACTAATTGGCAATTACTAATTATTTGTATTTATGGCTTCTTTAGTTGTCTTAAGTGTGGTTCTAATCCCTTTAATTGTCCGGACCAACACCGGTCACTGGAATAGTGAAATATACTAGGCTATACAAATGGGGGTGTTACAATTCTCCCCGCCGTAAATAAATTTCGTTTTGAAATTTTACTTGGTATTAATCTCTGACAAGCTGTGGGTGTTGTCTCGTCATGTCCTTCTCTCGTTCCCAAGTAGCCTCCTGGCCCGAATGATGGTTCCACAACACTTTTACCAACGGTATCTGCTTGTTCCGTAGCTGCTTCACCTCATAAGCCAGAATCTCTATGGGTTTTTCTTCATATGTGAGGTTTGGATTTACTTCAATTTCTTCCACTGGTAGTACATGAGATGGGTCTGATCGATACCTCCTCAACATGGACACATGGAAGACATTATGTATCTTCTCCAACTCTGTAGGTAGTGCCAACCGATATGCCAAAGGACCCACTCTTTCCAGAACCTCATATGGCCCAATGAAACGAGGACTCAGTTTCCCCTTTTTGCCGAATCTCATAATTCTCTTCCAAGGAGAAACTTTGAGGAAAACTTTCTCACCCACTGCATACTCAATATCCCTTCTCTTCAGATCAATGTAGGACTTCTGATGGTCTGATGCAGTCTTAAGTCGATCTCTGATTACTCTGATCTTCTCCTCAGTTTGCTGAACAATTTCAGGTCCAATCATCTTTCTTTCACCCAGGTCATCCCAACACAACGGGGTTCTACATTTTCTGCCATACAAAGCTTCATATGGAGGCATCCCAATGCTTGATTGGTAGCTGTTGTTGTAAGCAAACTCAATCAAAGGCAAGTGTGAATCCCAACTGCCCTCAAACTCAATCACACAAGCCCGTAGCATATCCTCCAAGATCTGAATTACCCTCTCAGACTAGCCATCTGTCTGTGGGTGGAATGCAGTACTGAAGTTCAATCTAGTTCCTAGGGCTCTCTAACGACTACCCTAGAATCTAGAAGTGAACCTAGGGCCTCTGTCTGACACGATGGATACTGGCATTCCATGCAGTCTCACAATCTCATCAATGTACAACCTGGCCAATCTTTCTAAACTGTAGTCCATCCGGACTGGCAGAAAATGAGCAGTCTTGGTCAGTCTGTCAACAATGACCCATACTGCATCATGACTCTTCTGTGTCCTCGGAAATCCCATCACAAAATCCATAGTTATTCTGTCCCATTTCCATTTTGCCACTGGTAGTGGATGTAACAACCTAGTGGGTACTTGATGCTCTGCCTTCACTTGCTGATAAGTTAGGCATTTAGAAACAAACTCTGCCACATCTCTTTTCATACCCATCCACCAGTAATGCTCCTTTAGCCCTCTATACATTTGTGCACCACCAGGGTGCATGGCAAAAGGAGACTCATGTGCTTCCTTCAAAATGATCCGCCTCAATTCAACATCATTAGGAACACACATTCTGCCCTGATATAGTAGTAGACCATCATCTTTGATTGAGAATTCTGGTTTCTTGCCCTGCCAAACTTCTTCCAAGAGCTTCTGATATTTCTGATCATTCTGAGCAGCTATTCTAATCTGATCAATCAACACTAGCTGTACATGCCATGCAACTGCTGTCTGACCATCATCATTAATCTTTAAATTGGTATGCAATGATCTTAACTCATGCACCAAAGACAAAGGAGTAACCTGTAGACTTGCCATAGTCTTGCGACTTAAGGCGTCAGCCACAACATTAGCTTTCCCTGGCTGATAGTCTATCAGACAATCATAGTCTTTTATCAACTCTAACCATCTTCTCTGTCTCAAATTCAACTCCTTCTGGGTGCCCAAATACTTCAAACTCTTATGATCTGTGTAGATGTAACACTTTTCCCCATACAAATAGTGCCTCCAGATCTTAAGAGCAAACATAATAGCTACAAGCTCCAAGTTATGTGTCGGATAATTCCTCTGATGCGGTTTTAGCTAGCGTGATGCATAGGCAATGACATTTCGATCTTGCATCAATACACAGCCTAACCCATTGTGAGAAGCATCACTATAAACTGTATATTCTTTAACTAGTGTAGGTAAAGTCAGGACTGGAGCTTCAGTCAAACATCTCTTCAATTCATCAAAACTCTGTTGGCATTTATCCGTCCACTGAAATTTCACATCCTTTCTAAGCAGCTTGGTCAATGGAGATGCCAACATGGAGAATCCTTTCACAAATCTACGGTAGTATCCAGCTAAACCCAAAAAACTACGAATTTTTGTGACATTTCTGGGTGGCCTCCAATTAAGGACAGCTTCTATCTTGCTAGGATCTACCTTGATGCCCTCTTCAAATACTACATGCCCAAAGAAAGATATTTCTTTCAGCCAAAATTCACACTTCGACAATTTGGCATATAGCTGTTTCTCCCTCAAAGTTTGCAGTACAATGCGCAGATGTCTATCATGCTCTTCTACATTCCTCGAATAGACCAATATATCATCTATGAATACCACAACAAACTGGTCTAGGTATGGTCTGAAGATAGTGTTCATCAGATCCATAAAAGCAGCCGGAGCATTAGTTAACCTGAATGGCATAACCAAGAACTCATAATGGCCATAGCGGGTTCTGAAAGCAGTTTTAGAAATACTCTGCTCTTGTACTTTCAACTGATAATAACCTGATCTCAAGTCAATTTTGGAGAACACAGCTGCACCCCTCAACTAATCAAACAAGTCATCAATACGGGGCAATGGATATCTGTTCTTTATTGTCACCTTATTCAACTGCCAATAGTCAATGCATAACCGGAGAGTGCCATCCTTCTTCTTTACAAACAACACTGGCGCTCCCCAAGGTGACACACTAGGGTCGATAAAGCCCTTGTCAAGCAATTCTTGCAACTGTACTTTCAACTCTTTCAATTCTGCAGGTGCCATTCTATATGGCGTTATGGAGATTGGGTCCACACAAGGCATAACATCAATCTTAAACTGCACTTCTCTTTCTAGAGGTAATCCTGACAATTCATCAGAAAATACATTCGGAAAGTCACATACAGTAGGAATGTCCCTCAATGCTGGACTCCCCACTTGGGTGTCTATCACATGTGCCAAATATGCTTCACACCCCTTTCTAATCATCCTTCTGGCCAGTGCAGCTGAAATGATGTTTGAAGGCAATAACTGCCTCTCCCCATGTATTACTACATCACCATACTGAGGGAGACCAAAAGTGACTGTCTTCAGTCTACAGTCAATCATCGCATGATGCCTGGCTAACCAATCCATGCCCAAGATAATGTCATAATCTCTGAAGGGCATTTTAATCAAATTAGACAAAAAAGTGTGTCCTTGGATCACCAAAGGACAATCCCTATATAATTTATTTATCCTGACCTCCTGGCCTAATAGACTAGTTACTAGCACATCATAATCCATTGGTACACACTGGATAGCAGTAGAACACATCACACTAGCACTAACATACGAATGTGTGGAGCCAGGATCAAATAACACATGTACATCTTGGTCAAGGATGAAGAAAATACCAGCTACTACGTCTGATGTTTCAGCTTCCTCCCTCTGACGCATGGTATACACTCTAACTGGTGCGCCACTGGATGCTGGCTAGTTAACAATGCTTTGACTTTCAAGAGTGTTACCAGGACCCCTACCTCTGCCTCTGCCTCTACCTCTACCAACTGGCTGTGATCCTCTAGGTGCAGAGACTTGGGCTGATCCTTCAGATGTAGCAGAAGGTCCAGACCGACGCAGACTAGTACAATCCTTAGCGAAATGTCCACTCTCTCCACAATTAAAACATGCACCAGTGGCCTTGAAACAAACCCCACCATGTGTTCTACCACAAGTTTCACGCTGCCGGACTGATAAAGATCCTCGAGAAGCTTATTGGGTCGGCTGACCAGACTGGGGTGGTCTTTGGCTAGAGAATCTGCCTCTGCCAGATCTACAAGAGCTAGATCCCCCGGACTGTTTCCTTTTCCCAGAACCACTCTCGGGTGCTTGACCAGTAGTCTTTTCAGTCTTCTCTTTCTCTTGTGTACCCTTCTTCACTGCCCCTTCTGCTTCTATCCTTTCCAATTCCAGGGCCTGTGAGATTAACTCAGAGAAATTCTGATGTCGAAAACCCATAACTTGCATTCTCAGATTCAGCCTTAACCCGGACTCAAACCTTTTACATCTGTCTCTGGAGGTGGAGACTAAACTTCCAGCGTAGTGGCTCAATCGAGAGAAGTCTCTCTCATATTTTGCTATTGTTCTGTCCCCTTGTTTCAAACTCAGGAATTCTTGTAACTTCATATCCACTTATGCATCGGGAACCCACTTCTGTCGAAAGTCCCTCAAAAAGTCTGATCAAGTAAGGACTGGAGGTTCTACCAGGCTGTGGGGGATGGTCTTCCACCATTCATATGCATCCCCTTGGAGAAGAGATACTGAATATTCAAATTTTAATTCTTCAGTACACTACAGCTTCCTAAAAACCCGTTCCATTCTTTCCAACCACTGTTCTGCCTCTAGTGGATCCACAGTGCCTTTAAACTCGATGGCCCCAAATTTCATCAATTTTTCATATTGCCAAGCTGAGGTGTGGTTGTGCTACAGGTACTTGCATCTGAGCTTGGGGTGGCACATTTCCCGCCATTTCTTTGGAAAACGCAGACCATCTCTGTATAAAGCGAGCGAGGAATCTGCGGTCTTTGGAGTAGGAGGTGGAGTAGCTGACCCACTCACGTTCTGTAGTGCTGGGGCTTCTCCTTGAACCTCAGCCACAACAGATTGTTCTATGGAATGATCTCCTTCTTGCATTCCGTTTTCCCAAATTTTCTACTTCCTGAGATTAAACACAAGGAGGTTGACCTCCGTTAGTGCATATTCATGATGTAAATATGTTATATGTATTAATTAAAGACACTTGAGCAGTTGTACTTATCAAAGAAATGTTCACATAAATAGTCGAAATTCATTGCAAAACCATGCTCTGATACCACCAAAACATGTCACACCTTACCCCTCTGTAAGGCATAACATAATCCCGTAGAATACCTAATGAACTACCGAACTTCACCTACCGATAACTCATTAAGTACCCTATAAGGGATTTTAGAACAATTTTCTTATATTTTGGAAGTGGTGAGCATTTTGGTAGGAATTAAAATCATTTATTGAAAGCTTAAATACTAGTAAAAATTTTGTTCATTTTTTTTTTCTCTGCAAATTTTATAAAAATTTCGGCAGAGTGCCGTTTGTATTTGGAGAAAACAGTTCTTCCAATACCTGAGAAAAACACTTCCAAAAATTTTTCACAACTCCCAACCACCAAATAATTTCAAGTCAACTCAAATCCACTTCAAAAATAATTCCACAATCCAATCAAAGTTTATCATCTCAAAATATTTAATAACTTCATTCACAGTGCATAAATTATGAAATTCACAAACTACAAATATTAATTTACAAAAGAAGTTACAAAAATAATATTATTACAACTTATTATACAACTGCTCACTTTACATTGATACTTATGACATTACAGTATTTACATCAAAATAACTACAAGGGTATAAAACAATACCGTCTGAGAAAAGGTCAATGAAGTCTTGATGTCGATAGCGACTCACTCTGCTTTCTCCTTGCTCTTATCTGCGACAGCAAAACAAGCTATCGCTGAGTATAAAAATACTCAGTGGTGCATAATAAAAATTTGAAATACAATACATAAATCATTCATTGCCAAAACACAATTTAAATATTTCTTAATCATATTTCACAAATTATCAAAGCTCATAATAACACAATTTAGTCAAATAATTTAAGAACACAGTGTTGCCAATTCATACACAACTTAAGCCATGACACAAAATTTCCGATCAATGCCGCGTTGTACACCACGACAAAGCAATCTACAACCCCACTAATCGAAATCAATGAGGGAGGTGGCTAGCTAGCTAATGAGTACTCATCCGATCTACAACCTCAACTGGTAAACCAGAGAGGGAGGAAAGATAACCGATCTCACCCCATAAATGGAGGAGGAATAATAAGATACTGTCATGCTAAGTGTGAATCAAAAATCAATTTCAAACATTTTATTCAAATGATTCGTGAGAAATCCAATAAATTTCCAAAGTCATAATTTCATTCACAAGATGGCAACACAATTCATAATTAACTTCAAATTTTCATAAATCACACTAAATCAATTTTTCAATGACATAAGGCTCAAATAAGGTTTATTGTGCACAAACCTGACGTGAGTCGCCTCTAGGCCTTGACTCAGTGTCTCAGAGCTTCCAAGTCTTTTTCAGCTGAAACACATAGTTTCACAGTGTTTCAGTACCATAACTTAGCATAAATCCAAAAATAAATTTAACTTCACTTTTACCCAACTCTAATGTGCTAAACTCGACGTTCTTGAAATTTTTGTGTTTTGGGTTACTATTCACTGCACTATTCAAGTCAAATTATTGACTTTCTAAGGCTTAATAGGTATGGGAATTCCAACTTCACCCACCTACCACATTTTGGTCACCAAAATTGTTGGTTTTGGTCATTTTCTCAAAGCTTAGGTCTTTTAGGCAAAATTGCCAAATTTTTAGTTTTAGTGTTTAAGGTTGCACTATTCCATTGGTCACTTTTCTGTTGGAATTTAGCAAAACTTCCTTCAGAGAAAATGTTTCTTATTATCTTAAGTTTATTCTCCTTTTTGAATCACTCCAATTGGAGTTTTTTAGCTCAAGTTATACCCAAATTACAGTTACTGTTCATGCCATAGATTTTTGTTCTGGCAGATTTATTGATCCAACTTCGTTCAGCAATTTGATCAAGTTAAGTGTCACACCCTACCCCTCTGTAAGGCATAACATGATCCCGTAGTATACCTAATGAATTACCAACTCCGTCTACTGATAACCCATTAAATACACTACAAGGGATTTTAAAAACTTTTCTTACTTCTTTTACAGTGGTGAGCACTATTTACAGGTATTAAAAACTTTGGTGAACTGAAGTGAAACCACTAACTCATTTGATTTATTTGGAATTTCTGTAAAAATTTTGGCAGAGTGCCATCTGTATTTTGGACAAAACAATTCTTCAGAAAACCTGTAAAAAGCACTTCAATATTTTTCCAAGTCTCAACTCCAACATTTTTATCAACACAACACATTTCTCAAGTCAAATCCACAGTGATTTTCAAAGACCAAGATACAAAAATATAACACAATTTTTACAAGCTAAATAACTCATAATTAATTTACAACTTCAAGGTACAACTTAAATTTACAACTGCTCAAAACCAAAAACAAAATGTACATACAGTGTCATACATTACAGTACAAAATACAAAATACTGGTATACTCATAATACCAGGTAATCCCTCGCTAGATGTATATGCAGCCTAGTCTGCTGCCCTGTCTGTCTCTCTATCTGCGACAGCAATAAAAAGCTATCGCTGAGACAATGTCTCAGTGGTGCACAACATTAACCAAATACAAATTTAAATCACAATTCATAAATCAAGTAAATAGTGGATACTTAAAACCATAGTCAAATTTAAGACAATAAAGGTCTATAAGAATTTAAACTCCATTTCTCAATATCACAATAGATTTTCATAAGTCAGGTCATGTTTGAATTCAAAAGACAGTATATGTCAATGAGAGTTTAAATCCATTTCACAATCTCACAATACACATCAATAAATCACACACAGCTTAATCATGATCCATAATTCAATTCATCCCAAAAGCCGATGGCTAATGAGGTATTCAATTCGTCCCAAAAGTCGATGACTAATGAGGAATAACATGGCTAGCTAGCAAAAATATGAGTACTCATTCTATTCGTCCTCAACAGGCACACACCTCAACACTTCAGCCAGAGAGGGAATTCAATTCATCCCACTAGACAAGCTAGAGAGGAATACAATCAATATACATGATAGCTGTGGTTTCAAACCATTTCTAATGCTTTTTAATCAATAAGTATCCATCAATGTCATTCAAACCATTTTTCACAGTTTCAAACTATTCACAATATTTTTCAATCAATAAATATTCATCAAACACATTTCCACAATTTAAAATAATGATATACAAATAATCAATATTTATTTCCATTGAAAATAATTCAAAAGAAACAGTTGTTGTGCACAAACCTCTGATATTTGTCTCCTGGTCTTGACTCAGTATTTCTTTCCCTTTTGCTGAGTCCTTGTTAACTGAGAAACACAATTTGAAGTGTTTCAGTACTAAATTAAACTGTCTTTATCGATGGGGTTTGGTAAATAATGCACTGAACTCAATTATTCACTTAATCACCTAATATACCGACCCTCGTTGCGTTTTAGGTAAATTAGGTTTTAGTGTTGTTAATATGTCACATTCGATAAGGTTTTAGGTTTGGTATGTTTTACCAAAGTCATTTCCTCGCTTAGTGCATTTTAATGCAAATTGCTGGATTCCGGAACACTTGTTTGACCTAACCGGACGATCTAGTTCCCTCGGTTTTCGGGTCTCGGTCGAAACTACAAACTTGTAGATCTAGGTCTTATTGCACGCGGTGCAAAATTTCAGGTCAATCCGAGTTAAGTAGACCAAGTTATGGTCATTACACTATTGCTGGTCAAGTGGTACCATTTTAGGTCAATTTTAGGTCAAATTGGTCAATTCTGGTTCGGCCAGTTTTTGGACCCGAACTTGTGCAAGTTGTTTGACTTGCTTATGGTCATTTCTGGGCTTTGGTGTCTTCATAAGACTTGTAGGTATGGGTCTTAACTATTCTTGGTCAAAATTTCAGGTCAATTGGACCTGGTTTGAGTGAGTTATGGCCTAAACACTCACTGCTGCCCAATTGGTCATTTTTCAGGTCCTAATTGCACCTAATCCGAATTGGTCATTTTTTTAGGTCACCTTGCAAGCAGAATTTTGGCATGGTTTCTCAATGGAAGTTGGCACATTTTGTGCCTAGTTTCATCTCAAATTGGTCTCATACCAATTGAGGTTACACATTCAAGGTTATAGGCTAAAATATACACTGCCCTCAATATGCATTTCACACCCCAACTTCAAACACACACTTACCTTTGCCATTTGTTTACTTACTTACCAAACTGTTTTGGCACATTACCAAAAGCATTTTCTACATTACATTAGCATTATTTTGGGCAGATTCCAATCACCTTCAACACACCAATAATCATTCACAATTACAATCTTTAAGTACTATTACAAACACACCTAAACATTACAAACTTTACATACACTTTACAATGTTAATTTACATACATATCATCAATCTTTCTAGGTCAATATTCTGCCCACACTTCCTTCAATATATACCATTACTCAAGTGTCCACAAGCTGCCACAAACCATTCTTCAACATCACATTGCCGTCCCATATACCAATTTCCATCAAAGTGCATAATTCACCATATAAACATGAAATAATTCACTAAGTTACTCAATCACCATGATTAACATTATTTCTCATCAATTATATGCACAAATACCTCATCAAAAACGTGACTCATGGCTGTCCAAAATGACAACAACAATAACCCTTCAAACTCAAAATTTTCCTTCACCAAACTAACACCCATAACATGAACATAAACTTTAACAAAGAAATTCTCAAAAATGCAAACTTACCTTTAATTGTAACTTGCTAAACCTTCACCAAACTTCTCAAAATTGGTATCAATATCTTCCTTGTGATGTGTAGACAAAGTTTAATGAAGAACACTAAGAGATTAGAGTTGAAAATGGAGGATGGATCAAGCTTGCATGCAAAACATCAATGGTGGTTTCTCTCACCTTCAATTCGGCTAGCTTTGTAAGTTGGAGAAGATGAACTATCTGATGGGTTTAGTGGACTTACACCTGCCATACTTTATGTTTAATTAATCCTATAGTGGTCCACTAACTAAAATTAAAACATATTATAAGTTAACTTTCACTCAATCCACATTTAACCCATTATTTTAGCTATTTACTTTGGGTACCACCAATTTAATTTTTCATTTTATTTTCTAAGTGTAATACTATTTATTTTTAATGGAAATTTAGGTCAAAAGACACTTCGGGATGTCAAATGACTATAATGCCCCTGTTCGGGTTGCATTCCCGATTTTTCGGTAACACCGTATTTTGTCTGTTTTTCGATTTCTCACTTTTCTTTGTACTAATTATTTAATTTTTCTTTAATCTTTCTAATGAGATTTATACTTCAATAAGGGTCTATTTATGTCCTAAAAATGTTTTCCAGGGTTCCCCGCAGTCCAGGGCTAGTCAACGGTCCACGCCGTGACTTCCCGGTGCGGTCACCCATCGCTAGGTTTCCCGGCTCACTTACTCGGTTACATTTCTTTGCTATGATTTTTCCTTTGTTTTTCTTTTCTTGTATTTCATTATTTTATGTCTCCTCACTCATATTGAGGTGCAGTTCTAGGCATCCTAGCTGTCAGGACAACACAGTCACCGGAGCGTGAGCACTCTACCGAACTTTGGGGTGTTACAATTCTCCCCCTTAAATAAATTTCGTCTCGAAATTTTACACGGCATTAGTCTCTGCAATTTGTGGGTGCTGTCTCCTCATATCCTCTTCACGTTCCCAAGTAGCTTCGGCTGAATGATGGTTCCACAGCACTTTAACCAGGTGTATCTGTTTGTTTCTCAGCTGCTTCACCTCATAAGCCAGAATTTTTATGGGTTCTTCCTCATATGAGAGGTCTGGATTTACTTCAATCTCTTCAACTGTTAGTACATGAGATGGGTCAGATCTGTACCTCCTTAACATGGACACATGGAAGACACTGTGTATCCTTGCTAGCTCTGGAGGTAATGCCAACCGATATGCCAAAGGACCCACTCTTTCCAGAACTTCATATGGTCCGATGAAACGAGGACTCAGTTTCCCCTTTCTGCCAAATCTCATAATCCTCTTCCAAGGAGAAACTTTGAGGAATACCTTATCACCTTTGCATATTCAATATCTCTTCTCTTGAGATCAACATAGGACTTACGGCGATGCGATGCGACCTTGAGTCTATCTCTGATCAATCTGATCTTTTCCTCTGTCTGCTGGACAATTTCTGGTCCAATCATCTTCCTTTCACCTACCTCATCCCAACATAAGGGAGTTCTACACTTTCTGCCATACAAAGCTTCATATGGAGGCATCCCTATGCTTGATTGGTAGCTGTTGTTATAAGCAAACTCAATCAAAGGCAAGTGTGTATCCCAACTACCTTCAAATTCAGTCACACAAGCCCGTAGCATATCCTCCAATATCTGAATAACCCTCTCGGGTGGCCATCTATACGTGGGTGGAATCTTTGTCTTTGAAGTTGATCTAGTTCCTAGGGCTCTCTGAAGAGTACCCCAGAATCTATAAGTTAACCTATGATCTCTGTCAGACACAATTGATACTTGCACTCCATGCAATTTTACAATCTCATATATGTATAATTTGGCCAATCTTTCCAGGCTATAGTCCATCCGAACTGGCAAAAAGTGAGCAGACATGGTCAATCTGTCAACTATAACCCATACTGCATCATGACTACTCTGTGTCCTTGGAAGTCCTGTAACAAAATCCATAGTTATTCCTTCCCATTTCCACTGCATCGACAAAGGATGTAATAAACCAATTTGGAACTTGATGTTTTGCCTTTACTTGGCGACAAGTTAGGCATTTGGAAATGAATTCACTATATCTCTTTTCATGCCCATCCACCAAGTAATGCTCTTTCACCCTCTGTACATTTTAGTTCCACCAGGTGCATAGCAAATGGAGACTCATGTGCTTCCTTCAAAATGGTTTGTCTCAATTCCACATCACTAGGAATGCACACTGCCTTCGATGTAGCAATAAACCATCATCTCTCACGGAGAATTCGGGTTTCTTGCCTGTTGAACTTCTTTGTGACTTACGATATTTTTCATCACTGCATGCGACCATTACGATCGATCAATCAACTTGTTGTACATGCCATGCAACTCTTATCTGTCCCTCATCATCAACCTCTAAAGCGGCATCTTTGTGCTTTCAATTCATACACCATGGACAAAGGAGAAACTCTGAGACTTGCCATAGTCTTGCGACTTAAGGCGTCAGCCACCACATTTGCTTTCCCTGGCTGATAGTCTATTAAGCAATCATATCTTTAATGAGTTCCAACCATCTCCTCTGCCTCAAATTCAATTCCTTCTGGGTGTCTAAGTACTTCAAGCTCTTGTGATCTGTGTAAATGTAGCATTTCTCCCCATACAAATAGTGTCTCCAGATCTTTAGAGCAAAAACAATAGCTGCTAACTCCAGATCATGTGTTGGGTAGTTCCTCTCATGCGGTTTCAGCTGGCGTGATGCATAAGCAATGACATTCCGATCTTGCATCAGTACACAGCCTAACCCATTGTGAGAAGCATCACTATAAACTGTATATTCTTTACCCGGAGTAGGTAAAGTGAGAACTGGAGCTTCAGTTAAGCACCTCTTCAACTCATTAAAACTCTGCTGACATTTATCAGTCCACTGAAATTTTACATCCTTCCGAAGCAGCTTGGTCAGTGGAGAAGATAACATAGAAAACCCCTTCACAAACCGACGGTAATATCCAGCTAAACCCAGAAAACTGCGAATTTCTGTGATGTTCCTGGGCGGTTTCCAATTAAGGATAGCTTCTACCTTCTTGGATCTACCTTGATCCCTTGGTGACACAACATGTCCCAAAAAGGAGATTTCCTTCAGCCAAAATTCACACTTCGACAATTTGGCGTACAGCTGTTTCTCCCTTAAAGTCTGCAGTACAATTCGCAGATGTCTATCATGCTCCTCTGCACTCCTCGAGTATATCAAAATGTCATCAATAAACACCACCACAAATTGATCAAGATATGGTCTGAAGATAGTGTTCATCAGATCCATAAGCGGTGGAGCATTTGTCAACCCGAATGGCATTACTAGAAACTCATAGTGGCCATATCGAGTTAAAGCGCTTTTGGAATACTCGCTCTTGCACCTTCAGCGATGATAACGGATCGCAAATCAATTTTGGAGAATCTGCTGCACCCTTCAATCGATCGAGCGGATCATCAATGCGAGGCAATGGATATCTGTTCTTTATTGTCACCCTATTCAACTGCCTGTAGTCAATGCATAAGCGGAGAGTACCATCCTTCTTCTTAACAAACAACACTGGTGCTCTCCAAGGTGACACACTAGGGCGGATGGAGCCCTTTTCAAGTAATTCTTGTAACTGTATCTTCAACTCCTTCAACTCTGCTGGTGCCATTCTGTATGGCGTTATGGAGATTGGATCCACACCAGGCAGAACATTAATTTCAAACTGCACTTCTCTTTCCGGAGGTAATCCTGGCAATTCATCAGGAAACACATCAGGAAAGTCATGTACTGTAGGGATGTCCTTCAATGCTGGACTCCCCACTTGGGTGTCTACCACATGTGCCAAATATGCTTCACACCCCTTTCTGATCATTTTTCTAGCTAGTGCAGCCGAAATGATGTTTGATGGTAATAGCTGCCTCTCCCCTTGTATTACCACATCACTGTACTGAGGGAGACCAAAAGTGACTGTCTTGACCTCTGATCAATCATGGCATGATGCCTAGCTAACCAATCCATGCCCAAGATGATATCATAATCTCTGAAGGGCATTTCAATGAGATCAGACAGGAAAGTGTGTCCTTGGATCACCAAAGGACAATCTCTATACATCCTATTAACCCTGACTTCCTGTCCTAACGGACTTGTTACTAGCACCTCAAAGTCCATTTTTGTACATGGAACAGCAATGCAATCAATGATGCTAGCACTCACATAAGAATGGGTAGAACCAGGATCAAATAACACAAACACATTCTGGTTAAAAGTTGAGAAGGTACCAGCCACTACATCAGATGTCTCTGCCTCTTCTCTCTGTCTCATGGCATAGACTCTGACTGGAGCACTATCTTGCTCTGATTGTTTTACTGTGCCTTGGCTGCCTGATGGGTTACCTCTACCCCTGCCTCTACCTCTGCTAGGTGGTTGTGAGCTTCTGGTGACAGGGCTCTGAACTGACCCCTCTGCAGTAGTAGGAGGTGGTCCAACTCTGCGACTACTGGTGCAGTCCTTGGCAAAGTGTCCGGTGCCTCCACAGTTATAACAGGCTCCAATAGCCTTGTAACAGATTCCACCATGATTTCTTCCACAAGTTTCACACTGGCGGGGAGGATAGGAACCTCTGGTACTCTGCTGTCCAGATGGGGGAGGTCTCTGTCCTGAATATCTTCCCCTTCCAGACTTCTTGCCACCTCTGCCATGTCCCCCATAGTTCTTCCTCTTTCTAGTATAACCACTGGAACTCTGTTCTACAGGTTTTCCCTCTTTCTCTGTCTTCTCTGATCTCTTTTTCTCTGGAGCAGTCTCAAACTCAACTCTTTCCAACTCTAGGGCTTGAGAAACAAGTTCAGAGAAGTTAGTGTGTTTGAAGCCGAGCACTTGTACTCTAATACTAGGCTTCAAGCCAGTTTCAAACCTCTTGCATCTTTCCCTGCTGGTAGCAAGCAAACTTACTGCATAGTGGCTAAGGCGGGAGAATTCTCTTTCATACTCAGCCACTGATCTGCCCCTCTGTTTCAAACTTAAGAATTCTTGTAGCTTCTGGTCTACATAAGCATCAGGGATGTATTTACATGCGAATTCACTGAGGAAGTCATTCCAGTCAAGATCAGTAGTTCTACGGTGTGGGGAATGGTTTTCCACGATCCATAAGCATCCCCGTAGTAAGGATACGAGTATTCAAGTCGAGCTCCTCTGTACAATGAAGTTTCTTGAACACCCTATCCATCCTCTCTAACCACTTTCACTTCTATAGGATCTCTGTCCCCTTAAACTCAGAGCCCCATACTTCATCAATTTATCATCTTGCCTTGTAGGAGGCGTGGTTGTACCACGGGTGTCCGAATTGGGACTTGAGTAGGTGCATTACCGACCATTTGTTGGAATATTGCGACCATCTGTTTGCGAATCGAGCAGAAAGCTGCAGTCGCGGTGGTCTTCTTGAACCACTAACATTTTGTAGGCACAGGGCATCCTTGCACCTCGGCCTCAATAGGTGATCGATGAACGATCACCCTCTTCCATATTCAATGCGAGGATCTTAGCTTTCCTGAACAATAACACAAGAATATTCACTCTCGTTAGTGCATATTTATACTGTAATGTACTGTATGTATCAGACAATGATATTGAGCAGTTGTACTATGCAAAAAGAACATTCAAATAACAGGTGAAAACGGAATTTAAAAACTTTGCTCTGATACCACTAAAACATGTCACACCCTACCCCTCTGTAAGGCATAACATGATCCCGTAGTATACCTAATGAATTACCAACTCCGTCTACTGATAACCCATTAAATACACTACAAGGGATTTTAAAACTTTTCTTACTTCTTTTACAGTGGTGAGCACTATTTACAGGTATTAAAAACTTTGGTGAACTGAAGTGAAACCACTAACTCATTTGATTTATTTGGAATTTCTGTAAAAATTTTGGCAGAGTGCCATCTGTATTTTGGACAAAACAATTCTTCAGAAAACCTGTAAAAAGCACTTCAATATTTTTCCAAGTCTCAACTCCAACATTTTTATCAACACAACACATTTCTCAAGTCAAATCCACAGTGATTTTCAAAGACCAAGATACAAAAATATAACACAATTTTTACAAGCTAAATAACTCATAATTAATTTACAACTTCAAGGTACAACTTAAATTTACAACTGCTCAAAATCAAAAACAAAATGTACATATAGTGTCATACATTACAGTACAAAATACAAAATACTGGTATACTCATAATACCAGGTAATCCCTCGCTAGATGTATATGCAGCCTAGTCTGCTGCCCTGTCTGTCTCTCTATCTGCGACAGCAATAAAAAGCTATCGCTGAGACAATGTCTCAGTGGTGCACAACATTAACCAAATACAAATTTAAATCACAATTCATAAATCAAGTAAATAGTGGATACTTAAAACCATAGTCAAATTTAAGACAATAAAGGTCTATAAGAATTTAAACTCCATTTCTCAATATCACAATAGATTTTCATAAGTCAGGTCATGTTTGAATTCAAAAGACAGTATATGTCAATGAGAGTTTAAATCCATTTCACAATCTCACAATACACATCAATAAATCACACGACTTAATCATGATCCATAATTCAATTCATCCCAAAAGCCGATGGCTAATGAGGTATTCAATTCGTCCCAAAAGTCGATGACTAATGAGGAATAACATAGCTAGCTAGCAAAAATATGAGTACTCATTCTATTCGTCCTCAACAGGCACACACCTCAACACTTCAGCCAGAGAGGGAATTCAATTCATCCCACTAGACAAGCTAGAGAGGAATACAATCAATATACATGATAGCTGTGGTTTCAAACCATTTCTAATGCTTTTTAATCAATAAGTATCCATCAAAATCATTCAAACCATTTTTCACAGTTTCAAACTATTCACAATATTTTTCAATCAATAAATATTCATCAAACACATTTCCACAATTTAAAATAATGATATACAAATAATCAATATTTATTTCCATTGAAAATAATTCAAAAGAAACAGTTGTTGTGTACAAACCTCTGATATTTGTCTCCTGGTCTTGACTCAGTATTTCTTTCCCTTTTGCTGAGTCCTTGTTAACTGAGAAACACAATTTGAAGTGTTTCAGTACTAAATTAAACTGTCTTTATCGATGGGGTTTGGTAAATAATGCACTGAACTCAATTATTCACTTAATCACCTAATATACCGACCCTCGTTGCGTTTTAGGTAAATTAGGTTTTAGTGTTGTTAATATGTCACATTCGATAAGGTTTTAGGTTTGGTATGTTTTACCAAAGTCATTTCCTCGCTTAGTGCATTTTAATGCAAATTGCTGGATTCCGGAACACTGGTTTGACCTAACCGGACGATCTAGTTCGCTCGGTTTTCGGGTCTCAGTCGAAACTACAAACTTGTAGATCTAGGTCTTATTGCACGCGGTGCAAAATTTCAGGTCAATCCGAGTTAAGTAGACCAAGTTATGGTCATTACACTATTGCTGGTCAAGTGGTACCATTTTAGGTCAATTTTAGGTCAAATTGGTCAATTCTGGTTCGGCCAGTTTTTGGACCCGAACTTGTGCAAGTTGTTTGACTTGCTTATGGTCATTTCTGGGTTTAGTGTCTTCATAAGACTTGTAGGTATGGGTCTTAACTATTCTTGGTCAAAATTTCAGGTCAATTGGACCTGGTTTGAGTGAGTTATGGCCTAAACACTCACTGCTGCCCAATTGGTCATTTTTTAGGTCCTAATTGCACCTAATCCGAATTGGTCATTTTTTTAGGTCACCTTGCAAGCAGAATTTTGGCATGGTTTCTCAATGGAAGTTGGCACATTTTGTGCCTAGTTTCATCTCAAATTGGTCTCATACCAATTGAGGTTACACATTCAAGGTTATAGGCTAAAATATACACTGCCCTCAATATGCATTTCACACCCCAACTTCAAACACACACTTACCTTTGCCATTTGTTTACTTACTTACCAAACTGTTTTGGCACATTACCAAAAGCATTTTCTACATTACATTAGCATTATTTTGGGCAGATTCCAATCACCTTCAACACACCAATAATCATTCACAATTACAATCTTTAAGTACTATTACAAACACACCTAAACATTACAAACTTTACATGCACTTTACAATGTTAATTTACATACATATCATCAATCTTTCTAGGTCAATATTCTGCCCACACTTCCTTCAATATATACCATTACTCAAGTGTCCACAACCTGCCACAAACCATTCTTCAACATCACATTGCCGTCCCATATACCAATTTCCATCAAAGTGCATAATTCACCATATAAACATGAAATAATTCACTAAGTTACTCAATCACCATGATTAACATTATTTCTCATCAATTATATGCACAAATACCTCATCAAAAACATGACTCATGGCTGTCCAAAATGACAACAACAATAACCCTTCAAACTCAAATTTTTCCTTCACCAAACTAACACCCATAACATGAACATAAACTTTAACAAAGAAATTCTCAAAAATGCAAACTTACCTTTAATTGTAACTTGCTAAACCTTCACCAAACTTCTCAAAATTGGTATCAATATCTTCCTTGTGATGTGTAGACAAAGTTTAATGAAGAACACTAAGAGATTAGAGTTGAAAATGGAGGATGGATCAAGCTTGCATGCAAAACATCAATGGTGGTTTCTCTCACCTTCAATTCGGCTAGCTTTGTAAGTTGGAGAAGATGAACTATCTGATGGGTTTAGTGGACTTACACCTGCCATACTTTATGTTTAATTAATCCTATAGTGGTCCACTAACTAAAATTAAAACATATTATAAGTTAACTTTCACTCAATCCACATTTAACCCATTATTTTAGCTATTTACTTTGGGTACCACCAATTTAATTTTTCATTTTATTTTCTAAGTGTAATACTATTTATTTTTAATGAAAATTTAGGTCAAAAGACACTTCGGGATGTCAAATGACTATAATGCCCCTGTTCGGGTTGCATTCCCGATTTTTCGGTAACACCGTATTTTGTCTGTTTTTCGATTTCTCACTTTTCTTTGTACTAATTATTTAATTTTTCTTTAATCTTTCTAATGAGATTTATACTTCAATAAGGGTCTATTTATGTCCTAAAAATGTTTTCCGTGGTTCCATGATCAGGAGCTAGTCAACGGTCCACGCCGTGACTTCCCGGTGCGGTCACCCATCGCTAGGTTTCCCGGCTCACTTACTCGGTTACATTTCTTTGCTATGATTTTTCCTTTGTTTTTCTTTTCTTGTATTTCATTATTTTATGTCTCCTCACTCATATTGAGGTACGGTTCTAGGCATCCTAGCTGTCCGGACAACACTGGTCACCGGAGCAGCAGAACGCACTACCGAACTTTAGGGTGTTACATTAAGCCCATAATTTGGTCTAGATTTCTTCATATGAAATGTTCTACTATGCCTTAGGTTTCATCAGTTCAAGAATCACCTAAATCAGAGTTTTCTAGAGAGAGTTATAGCCATTGAAACTTTACTGTTCATATGGTAAATCTACAGTCTATAGATTTAGTGATCCTACTTTGCTCAGTAATTTGATTGGGTTAATGGCATAATATGGGTTGGTATTCTTCATGAAAGTTTTAGGTCTATATCTCATCTAACCACTGATAAAATTTCATGTCATTTAGACCTGCCTAGCTCAAGTTATAGCCAAATGAACAAATACTGTTCATTTGATCAGTTATACAGAGGAAGACTGCGATTTTTCAGCTTTGGTCAATTTGTTCACTAGGTTTTGGTCACTTTTTGGGCATGCTTCCTAAATGAAAATTGTGTCATTTAGTGCCTATTTTCAGTCCCAATTGGTCCCATACCAATTGGACTTGTAAAATTTCATTTTTGGTTCCTCAAGGTTGATTTGGTCATGCTGCAGCAGCATGACCACACTCCCTCCGAATTTGACTTTAATTCCAACACTTCTAACACACTTAATTAGGTCACAAATGACTATTTCTCACTTCACATTAGGTCAAAGACACCATTTACAAGTTTTTCTCATTTTTGGTCTCTAAACTCTAATGTCAAAAACCCTAAGTTTGTCCAATCTTCACAATTCATGTAATCTAATTATATAATTCACATATATAACATCTATTCACCAATATTTCATTTTTAACTGAACTAAATACCATCAAAACCTTAGGGTTCCATGGCTGCCACATTCTCTCTTCCCTTATTTAAGCAATGATTTCCTTTATTTCTAATGCAATTTCACCACACATAACTTAAATTCATGAATTCAATAAGAATCTAAACTTGAAATTGCACTTACCTCAATTTGAATTTGAATTCTTTAATTTCCCTCTTCTTTTCTTCTTTCTTTGATGACCAAGTTCCTTCTCAAGTGACTAAATCAAGTTTTTGTGAAGCAAGTATGGAAGGATTTGAGGTTTAATGGTGGTTTCAAAGCTTGAAGACAAGCTTTAATGGAGTTTGCAATGGTGAGAGAGAGAGAAGAATGGGAGGCGGCAATAAGGAAAAAAAAAAAGATGACTAAATGAATTTTTTTTATTTCTTTTCTTTTGTTTTGTTTTTATCCTTATGGAAGACCCAAAAATCTAAATAAATAAATTAATTAATTATATTCTTTGTGGCATCATGCATGAGGTCATGCCTGATGTCATCACCTTTTGACTTTTCCATTTTCCATTTTCTTTTTTCCTTTTTTTTATTTTTTTATTTTTCTATTAGTTCTTTAATTTAATTCTCGATTCCGAAATTTTCTTTTCTCCGATTTTATTTGACAGTTAGGTCAGGAGTCAGCTCTCGGGGTCAATTGACCAAATTGGCCCTCGCCGATTCGTCCCGGTTTGCAAATAATTTAATAATTCTTCTGGCTCCTTGACCTAGTTATTTGACTGGCTTAACAGTTCTTTTTCGTGATTTTCTTTTTTCCACTGTGTTCGTAATGGTCCTAAGGACCGCAGCGTCACATTTTACAGTTCGAAATTTGAGTTTAAAATGGCTTCGCAGTCATTCCCGAGACGGTCACCCATCACTGTGACTCTCAGCTCATTTAACCTCTTATGTTCTGTTTTTCTTATTTATACTTAACTAATTGGCAATTTCTAATTATTTGTATTTATGGCTTCTTTAGTTGTCTTAAGTGTGGTTCTAATCCCCTTAATTGTCCGGACCGACACCAGTCACTGGAACAGTGAAATACACCAGGCTATACAAATGGGGGTGTTACAAACATGATCCCGTAGTACACATAATGAATTACCGAACTTCGCCTACCGGTAACCCATTAAATATACTACAAGGGATTTTAAAATAATTTCCATTTATTTTTATATTGTTGGGTAATTTTTTTTTTCAGATATTAAAAACCTTTATTTGAAGTCCAATCATAAATTAAATTTTTAGATATTTAAAATCTACATAATTTTTACAAAAATTTCGGCAGAGTGCCGCCTGTATTTTGAAAAAACAATTCTTTAAAACCTGAAAAGAAAAACACTCCTAATATATTTTCTCAACCACAACTCCATTATTCAATTTCATTTCACAAATGAGCACAAGCAACCCAATATACAGTTTGAATTAAATCAAATATGGAAATATCTCATTAAGGTAACAAAATTAATATTTACATTCATGGGAGTATTAAAAATTTAGTAGTACAAAACTTTATAAGTATATAAAATCTCATGATAACATTATAATAATTTGTATTTGATTACATTCCAAAAATAATACTATAAAAGAGTTGATGCAATTGCTCGAATGAAATTACATACATATGATTACATAATTACATCAAAATCTAATGTACAAGGGTATACCTATGATATACCCGAAGATAGTCCCACTGTCTTCAAGTAATCTCACTCAGCTGCTCTATATTTTCTTTCACCTGCGACAGCGTACAAAGCTATCGCTGAGTGGTGAACTCAGTGGTGCACAAACTAATAATTTAAACTTAATACAAGTTATGCTTTGACAACTCATAACAGATAAAAATTTAAAATTTCTAAATTCTTCAAAATTCATGACATATAAAAATCAATATTTTCAATCATGCAAATTATTCATTTGAATAACATTTTGATCAAATAGTAACTATTCATCTACATTTCTTTTAAATCATGAAACAATACAAATTATTTATTTCGACCACAATTTATCAAATTATGCATAATTTAAAGGGCGTTGCCAACAATTCACACAGTTGAACCCATGACACAAAATTTCACGATTGATGCCGTGTTATACACCACAACAAGGCAAACTCTCCCAATAACTGAGGCTAGAAGGGAGGAACAAAGACTAGCTAGCATATATGAGTACTCATCCAAACTCTTCCCTAACTGGCAAGCCAGAGAGGAAGGAACTCACCCTATCTAATGGAGGAGATATCCCACTAGACAAGCTAATGAGAACACAAAGCATTTTGCCATGTCAACTATGGTTTCAAATCATATTCAAAACAATTTCTATTCACAAAAGTGTTTACAAACCATTAACATATTTAATCATTATAAATTCATGCTCAATGTTGGCAACACATCAAACTCAAAATTTACAATTCTCAAAACCATGCAATAAATCCTTAAATGCATAAGAAAATTTATATTTAATTTATCCAATTTCATTCAACAAGTTAAAGTTCTCAACACAACAAAATCATAAATCATACAATAAACTTATTCAAATCAATTTGGAAGTGAAAAAAAACAAAAAGACTTAGTTGTGGACAAAACTCTTTCGTTGACTTGTTTTAATTGAATTTCCTTTCTTCCTTCAAAGATCCCTTTTCAACTGAAACACAAAGTTTTAAAGTGTTTCAGCATCCATTCCAAACCATTTATAATTGTAACACCCCTATTTGCATAGCCTGGTATATTTTACTATTCTAGTAACCGGTGTCGGTTTGGATAATTAAGGGGATTAGAACCACATCTAAGACAACTAGATAAGCCCTGAATACAAATAATTAGTAATTGTCAATTAGTTAAGTATAAATAAGAAAAATAGAACACAAGAAGTTAAATGAGCCGAGAGTCACAACGATGGGTGACCTTCTCGAGAAGGACTGCAAGGTCGATTTAAACTCAAATTTAGAACCATAAAATGTGACGCCGCAGTCCTTAGGACTATTGCGAACACAGTAGAAAAGAGAAAATCACAAAAAAGAATTGTTAAGCAGGTCAAATAATTAGGTCAGGGATTCGAAAGAAATATTGAATTATTTGCAAACCGGGTCGAACCGACGAGGGGCAATTCGGTCAATTGACCCCTAGAGCTGACTCCTGACCTAACTGTTCAATAAAATCAGAGAAAAAAAAATTTCAGGATTAAGAATTAACTTAAAGAACTAAGGAAAAATAAATGAAAAAAAGAAAAGAAAAGAAAAGAAAAGGTTGTTTACATCACTTGGATGACATCATCATGATGTCAAAATTATTTTTTCAATTCCTACAAATTTTGACCAATTCAAATACATAAAATAAAACACTAAAATGACAAAAAAAAATAATAAAATATCATTTCCTTATTCCTTACCCAAGCCGGCAGCCACACTTCCCAAACCTCTCTCCCTCCATTGTTCCACCATTAACAAGCTTTTAAAGCTTGAAAAACTTAGTTTTGCCCCATAAGTTTAACCCTAAACCCTAAAGAAAACTTGCTATCTCAACTAGAAAAGAAGCTTGAAGGAGAAAAGAAAGGGAAAAAGATAGAGAATTGAAGGATTTGAAATTCTAAGAAAGGTTAGTAAGCTAAACTTGAAATTTCTAGTTTAATTATTGTGTTTATAGTTGAATAAACTTAGAAATTATGAAAAATGGAAACAAAACAAATTTGTGGGACTAATTGTGAATTTCAGCCAGCCTATATGGGAGTTGAAATTGGTTGAGTTTGATGAAGTTAAAGTGATATAGAAGTGTAATTAAGTGTGTAGAACATAGTGAGATACTTTATTTGCAATAAGTGAAAGAATTACAAGGTTAGGGTTTTGGACCTAGGGTTTGGGAGACAAAATTTTGAGAATTGGTTAAATGGTGTGTTTAACCTTGTTTGAGCTGAAAAATGATCATATATGACCAATTGTGGTGTGTTGGAAGTGTTGGAAACAAATGGAAATTCGGATTGGTTATGAACATTCTGCAGGCAGCATGACCAAGGTCCCTTTCAGGGACCAAAACTAAAAATTTACAAACCCAATTGGTGTGAGGCTAATTGGGAATGAAACTAGACACAAAATGACACATTTTTCATTTAGGAATCATGCCTAGAAAGTAACCATAGCATAGTGAAAAAATTGGCCAAATCCGGATTAGGCAATCTGACCTGTACAAAAATGACCAAATGAACAGTTCTGTTCATTTGGCCATAACTAGGGTTAGGCAGGCCCAAATGACCTGAAAATTTACCAGTGGAAATTTGAAAAATAGCCCTACAAATTTCATGGAGAACACAAGTCCAAATGATGCCCTTAACCAAGTCATTTAGCCACCCAAAGTTAGTGACTTAAAACTACCAGAACTAAGTTGGTGCCCAGAAAATCTGGGTTAGGCCAATCCGGCAAGCCATGTTCAAATGGCTATAACTTGAGCTACAAAACTCCAAAATGGAGTGATTCAAAAAGGGAAATAAATTTAAGACAATAAGGAACAATTTCTATGAAGAAAACTTAGCCAAATTCTAACAGTAACATGACCAATGGAATAGTGCAAAACAGGACATCAAAACTGCAAATTTGCAATTTTGCCTAAAAGACTTAAAATTTGAGAAAACAACCAAAACCAACAAATTAGGTAACCAAAATGTGGTATGTGAGTGAAATTAGAATTCCCATACCTATTAAGCATTAGAAAGTCAATTAATTGGCTTGAATAGTGCCGTGAATAGTAACCCCAAAATACAAATTTTAAAGAACATCAAGTTTAGCATATTAAAGCTAGGTATAAGTAGATTTGAATTTATTTTTAGAGTTATGATAAATTGTGATACTGAAACACTGTGAAACTGTGTGTTTCAGTGGAAAGGAATACCGAAAAAGAACCCGAGGTGTCGAGTCAAGGCCAAGAGGCGACTCGTATAAGGTTTGTGCACAACATAGAATTTCTGTAAATTTTCTTCTGCAAATTATTTTTGAATGAATTGAGATATTAATTGTGACACAATTGGATTGAAATGTTTATTATGCTTTTGATTTAAATTGTTGAAAGATTAATTGTTTGTGTTTGAAATGATAATAAATGTTTAGTAAATTGTTAAGATAGTTTTGAAAACACATTGTCATGACCATATATTTGAATACCTCACTAGCACGACTAGTGGGGGAAATCAGTTTCGAATTTTGATTCCTTCTCTAGCTGAAGTGTTGAGGTGTGTGCTAGTAGAAGAAGAAAAAGAATGGATTCCCATATATTTGAGCTAGCTAGCCTTGTGATGTGACTTCTCATAAGCCTCTGGCTATTGAGATGATTATTGTTTCGAATGGCATGAAATAACTGTGTGTTTTTATGAAATTTATTTTGAGACTTTCGAAATAAAATTATTTGGATTAAAATTTTATAAATCATGATTTGAATTTATATCTCATGTTCAGCTAAATTTGTGAATAAGTATGATTGAAATTTAGCATAAAGATTATTTTAGTATGTTGTGCACCACTGGGTCATAGTACTCAATGATGGCTATTATTGCTGTCGCAGATATAGAGACTAGAGGAGCAGCAGAGTGAGCTGCTAAGGAATGTGGAGCCATCTTCCCTGAAGTTTTATCGGGTATATTTTATACCCTTATTGTAAAAATTATTTTGATGTATGTAAATGTAGAAAATGGTCGTGAGCAATTGTATAAAACTTGTAATAAATTTTAGTTTAGATTTTTCTAATGTAAATTTTTGGAATGAAGTATATAAATTGTTTTATCTTTAATGAAATATGAATGGAAGAATTTTGTTTTAAATTGAATGATATTACTTAGTAGTATTTTGATGATGTTGAATTTTGGAATTTGAGAAATGATGTTGAAATTGGTTAGGATGGATGTGGAATTGAGGAAGTTGATGAGATACATCATTGGAAGTTCTTTTTACAGGTATTTGAAGAACTGTTTTCTCAAAGTACAGATGGCACTCTACCGAAATTTTTATAAAATTTGCGAAAAAATAAAATGGGACAAAAATCTTAACTAGTTTTCAAACTCTAATTAAATGTTTTGATACCTATTAGAAAATGCTCACCACTTATAAAAAGTAAGAAAATTGTTTTAAAATCCCTTGTAGGGTACTTAATGAGTTATCGGTAAGTGAAGTTTGGTAGTTCATTAGGTATTCTACAGGATCATGTTATGCCTTATAGAGGGGTAAGGTGTGACATGTTTTAGTGGTATTAGAGCCCAGTTTTTAAAATATTTTTAACTTGTGAATTTGTGTCTTTTCTTTGTTAAGTACAACTGCTCAATGTCCTTATTTGTTACATGCAGTGCATTACATCATAAATTTGAACTAATGGAGGGAATCTCCTTGTGTTATTTATTTAGGAGATATCCTATTCCAAACTGATATGGAAGAAGTGGATTGCTCTATTGAGCAATTTGCTAAAACTAAGGCACAAGGAGAAGCTCCAGCTCTACAAAATGTCAGTGGGTCAGTAGCCCTAGCCCCACAAATGTCGTAGTTTCCTGCACAATTTGCTCAGCAGATGGCTATGATGTTCCAACAAATGGCTGGAGGTATGCCTACTTAAGCTCCACCCCAGACTACTGTGGTGCAACCTCAAGCTCCAGTCAGACAGTATAACAAGCTGTTAAGTATGGGGCGACAGAATTTAAGGGTACAACAGACCCTTTAGAGACAGAGCATTGGCTTGAGAGAATGGACAGAGTATTCAAGAAATTGCACTGCTAAGATGAGCTGAAATTTGAATATTCAATATCTTTGCTACAAGGGGACGCTTATGATTGGTGGAAGACCATCCCCCACAGCTTGGCTGAACCACCAGTACTGACCTGGGGTGACTTCATCAGAGAGTTCAGACAGAAATACGTCTCAGATGAATATGTGGATCAGAAGCTACAAGAATTTCTGAGTTTGAAACAAGCCAACAGAACAGTGGCAAAATATGAAAGGGAGTTCTCCCGCTTAAGCCACTATGCTGGGAGTCTCCTTTCTACCAGTAAGGAAAGGTGCAAGAGATTTGAGATGGGTTTGAAGCCCAGCCTACGGATGCAAGTAGTGGGATTCAAACACAGTAATTTCTCAGAGCTCATTTCTCAAGCACTTGAGTTGGAAAGAATTGAATCAAAAGCGACCCCAGCAAAAGAAAAATCAGAGAAAGCTGAAAAATCAGAGAAAGACAGGGGGAAAAGTCAGTAGAGCAAAGTCCTAGTGGTATGTCTGGAAAGAAGAAGAAATTTGGGGGACCTAGCAGAGCTCGAGGTGGAAGGTTTGGATGGGGCAGATTCTCTGGACAGAGACCCCCTAGATCTGGTCAGCAGTCGAGCAGGGGTTCACAACCTCCCCGCCCCTATGAGACTTGTGGCAAGATTCATGGGGGAGAATGCTATTGGGCAACAGGAGCCTATTTTAACTGTGGAGGCAAGGGCCATCTTGCTAAAGACTGCACTAGTGCTCCTAGATTTGGTCCAGCTCCTATTATTGCAGAAGGATCTATTCAGAGTCATGTTACCAGAGGTTCACAACCGGTTGGAAGAGGTAGAGGCACTGCTTCTTGCAATCAGGGTACTATTGGTCAGTCAGAACAAGGAAGTGCTTCAGCTAGGGTTTTTACGATGAGACAGTGAGAAAAGGTTGAGACTTCCGATGTTGTAGCTGGTACATTCTCTATCTCTGATCAAAATGTATTTGTACTGTTTGATCCGGGTTCAAACCACTCGTATGTTAGTACTAGCATAATCAATTCACTTGTTGTTTCGTGTGTCAAAATGGGTTTCGAAGTGCTAGTAACTAGTCCATTAGGACAAGAGGTTCGGGTCAATAGAATCTATAGAGATTGTCCTTTGGTCATCCAAGGACATGTTTTTCTGTCAGATTTGATTGAAATGCCCTTCAGAGATTATAATATCATCTTGGGCATGGATTGGTTAGCCAGGCATCACGCCATGATTGACTGTAGACTAAAGACAGTCACTTTTGGTTCCCTCTGTACAGTGATGTGGTAATACATGGGGAGAGGCATTTACTGCCATCAAATATCATTTCGGCTGCACTAGCCAGAAGAATGATCAGAAAGGGGTATGAAGCATACTTGGCACATGTGATAGACACCCAAGTGGGGAGTCCAACACTCAGGGACATCCTTACAGTATGTGACTTTCCGGATGTGTTTCCTGATGAATTGCCAGGATTACCTATAGAAAGAGAGGTGTAGTTTGAGATTGATGTTATGCGTGGTGTGGACCCAATCTCTATAACACCATATAGAATGGCACCTGCAGAACTGAAAGAGTTGAAAGTGCAGTTGCAAGAGTTGCTTGATAAGGGCTTTATCCGCCTTAGTGTGTTTTCTTGAAGAGCACCAGTGTTGTTTGTTAAGAAGAAAGATGGCACACTCCGCTTATGTATTGATTATCGGCAGTTGAATAAGGTGATAATAAAGAATAGATATCCATTGCCCCGCATCGATGACTTGTTTGATCAGTTGAGGGGTGCAGCTGTGTTCTCCAAAATTAACTTAAGATCAGGTTATTATTAGCTGAAAGTACAAGAGCAGAGTATTCCTAAAACTGCCTTTAGAACCCATTATGGCCATTATGAGTTCTTGGTCATGGCATTCGGTTAACTAATGCTTCGGCTGCTTTTATGGATCTGATGAACACTATCTTCAGACCATACCTCGACTAGTTTGTTGTAGTATTCATAGATGATATATTGGTCTATTCGAGGAGTGCAGAAGTGCATGATAGACATTTACGGATTGTACTGCAGACATTGAGAGAGAAACAACTATACGCCAAATTATCGAAGTGTGAATTTTGGCTGAAGGAAATATCTTTCTTGAGGTATGTAGTATCAATAGAGGGCATCAAGGTAGATCCAAGTAAGATAGAAGCTGTCCTTAATTAGAGACCACCCAGAAATATCACAGAGATTCACAGTTTTCTAGGTTTAGCTGGATACTACCGTTGATTTGTAAAGGGATTCTCCATGTTAGCATCTCCATTGACTAAGCTACTTCGAAAAGATGTGAAATTTTAGTGGACGGATAAATGTCAGTAGAGTTTTGATGAATTGAAGAGGTGTTTGACTGAAGCTCCAGTCCTAACTTTACCTACTCCAGGTCAAGAATATACAGTTTACAGTGATGCTTCTCATAATGGCTTAGGCTGTGTATTGATGCAAGATCAAAATGTCATTGCCTATGCATCACGCCAGCTAAAACTGCATAAGAGGAATTATCCAACACATGATTTGGAGCTTGCAGCTATTGTATTTGCTCTTAAGATCTGGAGACACTATTTGTATGGGGAGAAGTGCTACATCTACACAGATCATAAGAGTTTGAAGTATCTAGGCACCTAGAAAGAGTTGAATTTGAGACAGAGGAGATGGTTAGAGTTAATAAAAGACTATGATTGTCTAATAGGCTATCAGCTAGGGAAAGCTAATATGGTGGCTGACGCCTTAAGTCGCAAGACTACGGCAAGTCTTAGAGTTTCTCCTTTGTCTATGGTACATGAGTTGAGATCATTACATGCCAGCTTAGAGATTAATGATGAGGGGCAAACAGCAATTGCATGGCATGTACAACCAGTGTTGATTGACTAGATCAGAATGGCTGCTCAGAATGATGAAAGGTATCAGAAGCTATTGAAAGAAGTCACACAGGGCAAGAAACTAGAATTCTCAATAAGAGATGACGGTCTATTACTGCACTAGGGCAAAATGTGCATTCCTAATGTGTGACACCCCTTACCCATGTACAGTATACCCGAGTAAGTAATGCCACACGGTGTACCGGCACACTCTAATATACCTTAATTAATTTATATCATGCTTGTGAATATAATTTATAAAATATAATTTATTTTAGCCATTTATCAAAAGTATTATTTATTTGAGATTCCGAAAATTTTAAAGAAAATCCAGTGAGTCTGCAGGCTAAAAATGGAGAAAACAGTTCTTCGGAACCTGTTAAAAACACTTCCAAATAATTTCCAAACAATCCCAACTTCAATTCATCAATAGAGTCTCAATATCAAAATCTCAATATTTTTTTCAGTTTCAGTTCTCAATCATCATTTCTCAGGGTTCTCATATATAAACAACAATTAAATACTCAAATTACTTCCATACATAACCATAAATCTTTATTATTTACATGAACCTCAAAATACATTACATAAATCCAAATACATATGAGAAAATAAAAATTTAGTTACAAAATGACAAAATGACACCTAGTGCCCTACCAATGCACTGCAGGTAGTGAGGTGACACGGACACTGTGCAGAGCTGCAGGATGAACTCACCTAGTCTGCGGTCTACTGGGCTCACGATCTGTATCTCCAGAACCTACGCGTGGCAAAAGCAACGCGCTAAGCAATAATGCTTAGTGGTGCAATAATAAAATAAAAGAAATAACAAGAAAATAAATATGTAGTGAATGTATATGTTTAATTTGTTTTGAATTTGTATGTCATTAACTTCGTCCACTTTCATTCATTTGATTGCCCAAGTAACCTACACTAGATGACTGGACTGGATAAAAGGGTAAACTGGCACTGGGTATCAAGTACCTCGGGCCGTCACACCATCGGTCACATATGCATCTCCCGGTGTGCAACAGAACAGCTAACAAGCTGTAAATACATCAGACACAAGGCCAAATCTCAATACAAGGTCAGAATGGCTAAAAGCCATAAAATCACAGAATGGCATATTGTCATGTGCGATCGCTAATCGAACCCTATTGGCATGCCAACTATCCAAACCAATCTTGTTAGGTATACTAGGGCATTTGAAACTTTTAAATTCTTCAATTTGTGAATTTCAAGTTTTGGTGTCACTATTCACTTCATTGGTCAACAAAAATGTTGACTTTTAGATAGAAAATATGTACATTGACTTTGGCACTCCCAACATACCACATTTGGCATTCAAAACTTGTTGGCATTAAGCATTTATACCATTTCAAAGTTTAAACCAAGGGAAGCAGAATTTTCAGTTTTTGGAACTCAAATTTACTGTTCCATTAGACACTGTTTCAGTGGGAATTTGAAGAAATGGCAAACATGAAAGTTGTTCCTTATTTTGTCTAGTTGAATTTCCTTTTTTGAATCACTCCATTTGGAGTTTTGAAGCTCTAGATATGGTCCAAAAACCACAGCTGGCCGGATTTCCATTCTGCAGAAATTACCAAATCTACAGTAACATGAACAGTGACTGTGACTGCCATTTTGGTGAGGTTCTGGTCATAATTTGGGGTAGGTTTCTTCATGAAAGTTGTTTTTCTATATCTTAACTTTTTGCTGTAAAAATTTCAGGTCAATTGACCATATCTACAGTGAGTTATGGCCAAATACTGTTCATTTGGTCATTTCTGCAGGTGCTGTTGCAGGGGATCCGGATTGGGGCCAACTTTTGGTCCTCTTGCTTTGGTCTTTTGGGCATGTTTTCTTCATAAAAAATGTGCCATTATAAGCCTAGTTTCATGTCCAATTGGCCAAATACCAATTGGATCAACATAGCCAAAGATATGGCAGTCCAAGTGGACTGAAATTTCAGTCACCCTGCTGCACTCACAAGGCAGCATACTCATTCACTTGCCATGCTATATTTTTGCCTAAATTATGGTCAAATTTTCTCAAATGGTCACTAATTGACCATTAGGATGTTCTTTAACAATTTCATAAGCCAAGTTCACATTTTTCTCCCAAAACCCTAATTCAAATTCATGATTTATACAATTTACCTTAGTTAGCTACTAATTCATTATTCTTATGTTTATAAACTTCAAACATGATTTCTAGTTCACTTCAAGCTCATCAAAAACACTCATTCCTATTCCTTCACTAGGGCAGCCGAAATTCATGTACACATACACATGAGTTTTTGTTCATTTAAATTACAATTCTTACTAAGTTCAAGTCCCTAATCATGAAATTAAAGAGTTTTAGGTATATAATGCACTAACCTCTTGTAAGCAGATTTTTCTAAGCCCCAAACTTCACTTTCTTTCTTCTTCTTGGCTGCCAATTGCTTTGTCTAGGTGTGGGATTAATTTTTGATGAAGGGACTTATGGGTTTTAGTGAGTGGATGAAGAGAAAATCAAGTTCAAAGCTTGATAAAAATGGTGGAAGAAGGGAGCAATGGTGGACGGCAAAAAGGAAGAGAAATAGGAAGAAGATGAAACTGAATTTTAGTCAAATTTGTCCCATTCTACTCATTTATCTAATGGAAATTTAAGTTTAATTAATAAAATTTTGAATGACATCATGAGTGATGTCATTAATCCTATTTTATTTTTCCTTTTTCTCTTCTTTTCTTTTTCCATTTTCCATTACAATTTTCATGATTTTAAATTTATTTTATGTGTCTTAATCTCTCTTATTTTAATTGACATTTAGGCCAAAAATCACCTCTGAAGGCGAAATGACCAAAATGCCCTCTGTTTGGCTTAACGGGTCAAAATTGTCTGTACTGATTGAAAAGTTTTTCTAGGTATTTTCTTGGCATTCTAATGCCATAGGGACCTCAATGACCCTTCTCTAGAGTCTTAAAAATTATTTTATGATTTTTCCCTCAGGTCTAGGGCTCCTAGTTGAGAGAACCGCAACTTCCCTCAGGTTACCCTCGCTAGGCACCTACTGCTTAACTTGGTTGTATTTTATTTCTAAAATTTTTACTAAATTTTTCTTATTAATATTTGAGTTAATTATGGTTCCTCACTTTAGTTTAAATATTTTTCCGGACGTTCTAGCTGTCCGGACCGACACCGGTCACCGGAACAGTAGAATGTACGGAATTGCTACCGGGAGGGTGTTACATAATGATGTTGATTTGAGGAAGATCATTTTGAAAGAAGCACATGAGTCTCCTTTTGCCATACACCCTGGTGGCACAAAAATATATAGAGGGCTAAAGGAGCATTACTGGTGGATGGGTATAAAAAGAGATGTGGCAAAATTTGTTTCCAAATGCCTAACTTGTCAACAAGTGAAGGCAGAGCATTAAGTACCCGCTGGTTTGTTACATCCACTACCAGTACCAGAATGAAAATGGGAGAGAATAATGATGGATTTTGTGATAGGACTTCCGAGGACACAGAAGAGTCATGATGCAGTTTGGGTCATTGTTAACAGACTAACCAAGTCTGCTCATTTTCTGCCAGTTTGGATGGACTACAGTTTAGAAAGGTTAGCCAAGTTGTACATTGATGAGATAGTAAGACTGCATGGGGTGCCAGTATCCATTGTATCAGACAGAGATCCTAGGTTCACTTTTAGATTCTGGGGTAGTCTTCAGAGAGCCCTAAGAACTAGATTGAACTTCAGTACAGCATTCTTCCCACAGACAGATGGCCAGTCTAAGAGGGTAATTCAGATCTTGGAGGACATGCTATGGGCTTGTGTGATTGAGTTTGAGGGCAGTTGGGACACACACTTACCTTTGATTGAGTTTGCTTACAACAACAGCTACCAATCAAGCATTGAGAAGCCTCTATATAAAGCTTTGTATGGCAGAAAGTGCAGAACTCCCCTATGTTGGGATGAAGTAGGTGAAAGGAAGATGATTGGGCCCAAAATTGTTCAGCAAACCGAGGAAAAGATCAGGGTGATCAGAGATTGACTTAAGACTGCATCAGACCATTAAAAGTCCTACATTGATTTAAAGAGAAGGGATATTGAGTATGCTGTGGGTGAGAAAGTATTCCTTAAGGTTTCCCCTTGGAAGAAAATTATCAGATTCAGCAGAAAGGGGAAATTGAGTCCTCATTTCATCGGGCCATATGAGGTTCTGGAAAGAGTGGGTCCTTTGGCATATCGTTTGGCACTACCTCTAGAGTTAGAGAAGATACATAACATCTTCCATGTGTCCATGTTGAGGAGGTATCAATCAGACCCATCTCATGTACTACCAGTAGAACAAATTGAAGTGAATCCAGACCTCACATATGAGGAAAAACCCATAGAGATTCTAGCTTATGAGGTGAAGCAGCTACGGAACAAGCAGATACCGTTAGTGAAAGTGATGTGGAACCATCATTCGCACCAGGAGGCTACTTGGGAACAAGAGAAGGACATGAGGAGATAGCACCCACAGCTATTCAGAAACTGATACCAGGTAAAATTTCGAGATGAAATTTATTTTAAGGGGGGGAGAATTGTAACACTCCTATTTGCATAGCCTGGTATATTTAACTATTCCGGTGATCGGTGTCAGTCCGGATAATTAAGGGGATTAGAACCACATATAAGACAACTAGATAAGCCCTGAATACAAATAATTAGTAATTGTCAATTGGTTAAGTATAAATAAGAAAAATATAACATAAGAAGTTAAATGAGCTGAGAGTCACAGCAATGGGTCACCTTCTCGGGAAGGACTGTGAGGTTGATTTAAACTCAAATTTCGAATGGTAAAATGTGACGCTGTGGTCCTTAGGACTATTGCGAACACAGTGAAAAAGAGAAAATCACAAAAAAGAATTGTTAAGCAGGTCAAATAATTAGGTTAGGGATCCGGAAGAAATATTAAATTAATTGCAAAGCGGGTCGAACCGGTGAGGGGCAATTTGGTCAATTGACCCCTAGAGCTGACTCCTGACCTAACTATTCAATAAAATCAGTGAAAAGAAAATTTTGGGATTAAGAATTAAATTAAAGAACTAAGGAAAAATAAATGAAAAAAAAGAAAAGAAAAGAAAAGAAAAAGGTTGTTTACATCACTTGGATGACATCATCATGATGTCAAAGTTATTTTTTAAATTCCCACAAATTTTGACCAATTCAAATACATAAAATAAAACACTAAAATGACAAAAAAAAAATCATTTCCTTCTTCCTTACCCAAGTCGGCAGCTACACTTCCCAAACCTCTCTCCCTCCATTGTTCCACCATTAACAAGCTTTTAAAGCTTAAAAAACTTAGTTTTGCCCCATAAGTTTAACCCTAAACCCTAAAGAAAACTTGCTATCTCAACTATAAAAGAAGCTTGAAGGAGAAAAGAAAGGGAAAAAGATAGAGAATTGAAGGATTTGAAATTCTAAGAAAGGTTAGTAAGCTAAACTTGAAATTTTTAGTTTAATTATTGTGTTTATAGTTGAATAAACTTAGAAATTATGAAAAATGGAAACAAAACAAATTTGTGGGACTAATTGTGAATTTCAGCCAGCCTATATGGGAGTTGAAATTGGTTGAGTTTGATGAACTTAAAGTGATATAGAAGTGTAATTAAGTGTGTAGAACATAGTGAGATACTTTATTTGCAATAAGTGAAAGAATTACAAGGTTAGGGTTTTGGACCTAGGGTTTGAGAGACAAAATTTTGAGAATTACTCAAATGGTGTGTTTGACCTTGTTTAAGCTGAAAAATGGTCATGTATGACCAATTGTGGTGTGCTGGAAGTGTTGGAACCAAATGGAAATTTGGATTGGTTATGGACATTCTGTAGACAGCATGACCAAGGTCCATTTCAGGGATCAAAACTGAAAATTTACAAACCCAATTGGTGTGAGGTCAATTGGAAATGAAACTAAACACAAAATGGCACATTTTTTATTTAGGAATCATGCCCAAAAAGTGACCATAGCGTAGTGAAAAAATTGGCCAAATCCGGATTAGGCTATCTAACCTGTACAAAAATGACCAAATGAACAGTGTTTGTTCATTTGGCCATAACTGGGGCTAGACAGGTTCAAATGACCTGAAATTTTACCGGTGAAAATTTGAGACATAGCCAAACAACTTTCATGGGAACACAAGTCCAAATTATGCCCTTAACCAAGTCATTTAGCCACCCAAAGTTAGTGACCTAAAATTGCCAGAACCAAGTTGGTGCCCAGAAAATCTGGGTTAGGCCAATCCGGCCAGGCATGTTCAAAAGGCTATAACTTGAGCTACAAACTCCAAATGGAGTGATTCATGAAGAGAAATAAAGTTAAGACAATAAGGAACAATTTCTATGAAGAAAACTTAGCCAAATTCTAACAGAAACATGACCAATGAAATAGTGCAAAACAGGACACCAAAACTAAAAATTTACAATTTTTCCAAAAAGACTTAAAATTTGAGAAAACAACCAAAACCAACAAATTAGGTAACCAAAATGTGGTATGTGAGTGAAATTGGAATTCCCATACCTATTAAGCATTAGAAAGTCAATAAATTGACTTGAATAGTGTCGTGAATAGTAACTCCGAAATACAAATTTTAAAGAACGTCAAGCTTAGCATATTAAAGCTATGTATAGGTAGATTTGAATTTGTTTTTGGAGTTATGATAAATTGTGATACTGAAACACTGTGAAATTGTGTGTTTCAGTGGAAAGGAATATCAGGAAAGAATCCGAGGTGTCGAGTCAAGGCCAAGATGCGACTCGTATAAGGTTTGTGCACAACATAGAATTTCTGTAAATTTTCTTTTGCAAATTATTTTTGAATGAATTGAGATATTAAATTGTGACACAATTGGATTGAAATGTTTATTATGCTTTTGATTTAAATTGTTGAAAGATTAATTGTTTGTGTTTGAAATGACAATAAATGTTTAGTAAATTGTTAAGATAGTTTTGAAACCACAGTGTCATGACCATATATTTGAATACCTCACTAGCATGACTAGTGGGGGAAATCAGTTTCGAATTTTCATTCCTTCTGTGGCTAAAGTGTTGAGGTGTGTGCCAGTAGAAGAAGAAAAAGAATAGGTTCCCATATATTTGAGCTAACTAGCCTTGTGATGTGACTTCTCATAAGCCTCTGGCTATTGAGATGATTATTGTTTTGAATGGCATGAAATAACTGTGTGCTTTTATGAAATTTGTTTTGAGACTTTCAAAATGAAATTATTTAGATTAAAATTTTATAAATCATGTTTTGAATTTATATCTCATGTTCAGCTAAATTTGTGAATAAGTATGATTTAAATTCCGCGTAAAGATTATTTTAGTATATTGTGCACCACTGAGTCATAGTACTCAGTGATGGCTGTTATTGTTGTCGCAGATATAGAGACTAGAGGAGCAGCAGAGTGAGCTACTAAGGATTGTGTAGCCATCTTCTCTGAAGTTTTATCGGGTATATTTTATAACCTGATTGTAAAAATTATTTTGATATATGTAAATGTAGAAAATGGTCGTGAGTAGTTGTATAAAGCTTACAATAAATTTTAGTTTGGATTTTTCTAATGTAAATTTTTGGAATGAAGTATATAAATTGTTTTATCTTTAATGAAATATGAATGGAAGTATTTTGTTTTAAATTGAATGATATTACTTAGTAGTATTTTGATGATGTTGAATTTTGGAATTTGAGAAATGATGTTGAAATTGGTTGGGATGGATGTGGAATTGAGAAAGTTGATGAGATACATCATTGGAAGTGCCTTTTACAAGTATTTGAAGAACTGTTTTCTCAAAATACAGACGGCACTCTGCCGAAATTTTTATAAAATTTGCAGAAAAATAAAATGGGACAAAAATCTTAACTAGTTTTCAAACTCTAATAAATTATTTTGATACCTATTAGAAAATGATCACCACTTGTAAAAAGTAAGAAAATTATTTTAAAATCCCTTGTAGGGTACTTAATGAGTTATCGATAGGTGAAGTTTGGTAGTTCATTAGGTATTCTACGGAATCATGTTATGCCTTATAGAGGGGTAAGGTGTGACAATAATAATTAATTCCACTAGTTCATTTTTGCATACTAAATTTACTTTGTAATTTTTCCCCTAAGAATTGAATTCTTGTATGTGGTATGTTATGGTTACTTTTCATTTGACCAATTGGTCAAAATATTGACTTTTCCATACTTACCAGATACTCCATTTCCAAATACCCTATAATACTGTCACACCCTACCCCTCCGTAAGGCATAACATGATCTCGTAGTATACCTAATGAATTACCAACTTCGTATACTGATAACCCATTAAATACACTACAAGGAATTTTAAACCTTTTCTTACTTCTTTTTATAGTGGTGAGCACTATTTACAGGTGTTAAAAAAATTTTTAACTGAAGTGAAACCAGATAATACATTTGAAGAATTAATAATTTCTATAAAAATTTTGGCAGAGTGCCATCTGTATTTTGAATAAAACAATTCTTTAAAAACCTGTAAAAGCACTTCCAATATTTTGTTCAATCCCCAAACTCCAATATTTAATCAACACAATATGTTTCTCAACATTTGCCAACTCAAATCCACAATAATTTTTCCAGTGTTTTCAAAAGCTAAGATAAAAGAAATATATCACAAATTTTACAAGCCAAAATAATTCACAATTTATTTTACAACTTTAATGTACAATTTTAATTTACAACTGCTCAAAACCAAGAACAATATATACATACAGTGAACATACATTACAATACAAAATGCAAAGTATGGTATACTCCATATACTCGATGAAATCTCAATGTAGTACTAGCAGCCTAGTCTGCTGCCCTGTCAGTCTGTCTACCTGCGACAGTAATGAAAAGCTATCGCTGAGCCAATGTCTCAGTGGTGCACAACATTAACAAAATACAACTTTAAATCATAAATCATAAGTCACATAAATAATGGATACTTAAAACCATAGTTAAATTCAAAAGACAGTGAATGCCAATAAGAATTTAAACTCCATTTTACAATATCATAATAATTATTAATAAATCACACACACACAGCTTAATCATGTTCCAAAGTCCAATTCATCCCAAGAGCCGATGGCTAGTGAGGAATAACATAGCTGGCTAGCAATAATATGAGTACTCATTCTATTCGTCTTCAACAGGCACACACCTCAACACTTCAGCCAGAGAGAGAATTCAAACTCAATTCGTCCCACTAGACAAGCTAGTGAGGAATTCAAGCAATATACATGATAGCTTTGGTTTCAAACCATTTACAATGCTTTTCAATCAAATATCATTCAAACAATTTTTACAATTTAAAACAATAATATACAAATAGTCATAATTTATTTTAATTGAAAAATTCAAAAGAAATAACTGTTGTGCGCAAACCTCTGATAAATGTCTCTTGGCCCTGACTCAGTGTTTCCTTCCCCTTCCCTGAGTCTTTGCTAACTGAAACACACAATTTGAAGTGTTTCAGTACTCATTTAAACTGTCTCTAACAATAAGGCTTAATAATTAATTTATTGAATTCTATTATTTTTCTTAGTCAACCTAAAATGTTGACCCTCGATGCATTATAGGTGAATAATTTTTAATGTGTAACACCCCTCACTCGTCTACAGTGTAGCCGAGCAAAGCGTGCTACACGGCGTGCCGGAGCACCTGATCTTATCTGATTTCATTATAGTTCTAGATTTACTTGTTCAAAAACTTTATCTGAGGTTTAGGCTATTTTTACTTTTATCAAAATCTGACTAATTTGGAAAATTCAAAAATTTCAATGATAATCCAGTAGTCTTTGGCAGTAATTTGGACTAACAGTTCTTCTGAACCTGCCAAAAACAATTTCAATATATACTCCAATTCACAACTCAGAATCAGTCTCAAAATTTTTCATACTCAATCTCAATCAGAATCATCATGATCAGATACTTAACTCATATATCAAAATTCTTACATTTTATTATTTTGCATAATTTGCCAACTAAGTACATAAATTTATCAAGTACAGAATATACAAATAAAATTACAGTTACTAATTCACATTACAATAATAGCAGTAATTATAATGTACAGATTATAAAACATGCTTAAAATGAGCCCTATCTACATGCATTGCTGAGGAGGTGACAACCTTCAATTCTTCTGACACTTCTGCAGATCTGGACTCCAAAAATCTCATTCGACAGTCTACTGGTTTTACCTTCAGTAGTGCAATAGTATAACAAGAAATAATATATACAAATAAAGAAAGAAATAAATCATAATTTGGATACTCAAGAATCAATTTAATTTGGTATGGTATTTCTAGTATCAACGATCTTATATACTAGTTTGTTTCTCTTTGGAAGTGCTTAGTTTATAACTTTTCAGTAATACTACCCAGTATACAAATTATTCTAACTGTATTGTATTTCAAGTCTCTACAGTTCTGCAATTTATATTTTTGTTATGTTTCTTTTGCTAATCTCCTTTACTCATTCATTCAATACTTAATTTAATTGCACTGAAATTTCATTATACTTAACTTAAATTAGCTTCCTGAATTGAATAATGTTTTAAATACTGCCCATATAGCCTATACACTGACCAGACTGGATAAACAAATATACTAGCACTGGGTACTTAGTACCTCGGGCCGTCACACCATTGGTCACAAAGTGTCTCCCGGTGTACAAATAATGTGGCTAAAAAGCCATATAATCAATCAGGCATTAAGCCGAGTATAATAACACAAACTGTATAGCCATAGGCTATTAAAATCATAGTATGGCATAATAAGCCATAGAACACACTATGACGTAAAGTCATTTACAGAACAGCTGTCAGAATCCTATTGGCATGCCAACCTATCCAAACTAGTCAACTAGGCAAATTAGGGCATATTACAAGATTAAATATTTATTTCTTTATTTTCAGGGTTTACTGGTCATTACACAATTCACTGGTCAATGAAAATATTGACCTTTTTATACATTATGGATAAGTTGATTCTAGTATCAACATGTCACAATTTGCATTTCAATATGCTGCCAATATAGTGCAATTTACCATTTTTACAAGTTGCATTCATTGCCAAATCACTTCAAGCATCATTTTATGTAATTACCAATTTTCAATTTTAGTGAGCTAGATTGATCTAGCATAAAGTCCTATTTTCCTTGGTTTTTAGCTTTTGGTCAAAGAAGCAAAATTGTAGCTCTATGTCTTATTGCACGCGGGGCAAACTTTCAGGTCATTCTGAGTTGTATAGACCAACATATGGTCAATTTACTAAAGCTGGACAGATTGCACCTTTAGTGCAAAATTTGGTCAATTTCTCAATTTTTGTGTGCTAGATTTGTCTAGCTTAAAGTCCTATTTCTCTTGGTACTATTCCCTTCAATTCATTTCATTAGTCAACCTATAATGTTGACCCTTGATGCACTCTACGTGAGTCAATTCTAATGTTACCAATATGTCACATTTTATAGCCCTTTAATGTTGGTATACGTTACCAATTTCATTTCCAAGTGTATTGCATTTTATAGCAATTTACCGAATTTCGGTGTACTATTTTGACCTAGGCGGACGACCTAGTTCCCTCGGTTTTTGGGTTTCGGTCCAAACTACATACTTGTAAATCTATGTCTTATGGAACGCGGGGAAAAATTTCAGGTCATTCTGAGTTATGTAGACCAAGTTATGGTCATTTTACTATTGCTGGTCAAAATGTATCAAAATTGGTCACTTTAGGTCATTTTAGGTTCGGCCAGTTTTTGGACCCGAACTTGTGCAAGCTTTTTGACTTGCTTATGGTCATTTTTGGGCTTGGGTGTCTTCATAAGACTTGTAGATATAGGTCTTAACTATTCATGATCAAAATTTCAGGTCAATTGGACCTGTTTTGAGTGAGTTATGGCCTAAACACTAACTGCTGCCCAAATGGTCAGTTTTCAGGCCTTAAATGCACTAATCCGGACTTGGTCACTTGTTAAGGTCAGTTTCTAGGCAGAATTTTGGCAACCTTTCTACATGAAAGTTGGCCTATTTGGTGTCTAGTTTCACCCCATATTGGCCTCATACCAATTGGGTTCATAGTTTAGCACTTATGGCCTCATTTAGGTGCTGCCTTCAATACACAACCTGCACAAAGCTCATACACTCCCAATTTAATGTTCCTTCTCCTCCTCATTACTACAATATTCAATCAACAACACTTCTATACATATATTGTACACAATTTCAGCAACAATTCTGGGCAGAATGTTCAAGTGCTCAATGCACACAATTCATCATTAAGTTCAACATTCACTTCCACCAACATTCAACATACTTCAATGTTAATATTACACATATACTTTAACATATTCATACTTCAATATCACTTACACTTGCTGCCCACAAATTGACGTTAATATATATCATTAATAACCATATATTCACACATGAATTCATGCTATTAGGGGCTGCCAAACATGGCAGTTTGCTCAAGGCTTCAAGGTTCCATTTCACACCTTTAATCTAAACACTACATGCACATACTTATGCACAAACTTACCACAACTTTCATTTGGACAATTCAATCTTCATTTTCATTTATTAGAAGTAAAAATAACTCAAGCTCAACAAGGGTTCATGGCTACCCAAAATGAAGCAACATCATAAATCTCCAATAATTGTTTCAAACCATAATTTAACTTTCTCAATTTCAATCAATTCAAGTCCTATCACTTCCCATATATATACCCATATCAAACATCATCTTTAAACTCATCTACATCATTTAAACACATCAAAATCCCATGAATGTCTTGGCTGCCAAAATGAAGGGCTCACCAAATATACATTAATTTACTCAATTTCTTCACAAATCAACTCACCCAAAGCTCAAAACAAGATCTAATGAAAGAAAATGGGGAGATTAAGCACTAACCTCAACTTGGGCTTGATTAAACTTCACAAAAACTCCTCTTTCTTGCTTCCTACATGCTACCCATGATGTGTAGAACAAGTTTAATGAAGGACTCTTGAAGAAATGATGGCTTGATCATAGGTGGATGAAAGCTTGTATTTTGGGCGGCCATGGATGAAGCTTAAAGCTCCAATTCGGCCATGGGAAGGGTGAGTAGAGAAGATGATGAAAAATGGGCAGATTAGTGTCCTTATGTGCCTCAAATAGTGCCACCTAACCCCAGTAACTTAGATTAACATTTTAATAATCCAAAGTTTCATAATTCAATTTAATCCCCCCATATTTTCTCTAATTTTCATTACACATTTAATTTCCTTTTTCATGGGGTTCCCAAAATTTAATACTACTTATTTTCAATGGACATTTAGGTCAAAAGGCACCTCTAGATGTCAAATGACCAAAATACCCCACTTCGGGTTATATTCCTGATTTTTCGGTAACACTGATTTTTGTCTGTTTTTCGATTTTTCATTTTTCTTTGTACTAATTTATTAATTTTTCTTTAATAATTCTAGTGTCAATTACATTTCAATAAATCTTTATTTATGTCTCAAAATTAAATTCTGAGGGTTCCCTGCGGTCCTGGGGTCGGCAACGGCCTTCCCAGTGCGGTCTCCATCGCTGTGGTGCCGGCTCGTTTAACTTAGCTTCATTTTCTCTCTTTCATTTTTATTTGATTTTTCTTGTATTTTCTTTTTATTTATTTCATCATTATATGTCTGTTCACTATCACCGAAGTGTAGTTCCAGACATTCCGACTTGCCTGGACTGTTATTTGGCTACTAGAGCAACAGAACGTACAGAACACGTACAGTGGGGATGTTACATAATGTTACCAATATGTCACATTTTATAGCCTTTTAGTGTTGGTAAATGTTACCAAATTCATTTTCAAGTATATTGCATTTTATTGCAATTTGCCGGATTTCGGTATACTAATTTGACCTAATCGGATGACCTAATTCCTTCAGTTTTCGGGTTTTGGTCTAAACTACAAACTTGTAGGTCTATGTCTTATTGCACGTGGGGCAAAATTTCAGGCCATTTTGAGTTGTGTAGACCAAGCTATGGTCAATTTACCAATGTTGGACAGAATGTACCAAAATCGTAACTTTAGGTCATTTTTAGGTCACTTTTGGTTCGGCTAGTTTTTATACTAGAACTTGTGCAAGCTATTTGACTTGCTTATGGTCATTTTTGGGTGTTGATGTCTTCATAAGAATTGTAGATATATGTCTAAACTATTCATGGTAAAAATTTCAGGTCAATTAGACTTGTTTTGAGTGAGTTATGGCCAAAATACTAATTGCTGCTCAAATGGTCAATTTTCAGGCTTTCAATTCACTAACCCGAATTTAGTCATTTTTCAAGTTACCTTCTAGGCAGAATTTAGATAAGCTTCCTTCATGAAAGTTGGCACATTTTGTGCCTAGTTTCACCTCCAATTGGTCTCATACCAATTGGAGCCACACACTTAAGGTTCTAAGCTAAAACACATACTGCCCTATTACAATTTGTTCATCCTTTGCCAATTACACATCCTATGCTTACCAAGTTCACCCTTCCATGCCAATTCTGGTTTGTACCATAACATTAACACATTTAGCAACATATTTTTGGTCATTTTGGCAGCTTGTAACCATTCTCAACATGCACACTATAATACAGAATTTTTCCAAGTCCAATTAAAACAATTAACCATATGACATACCTCATTTATATACCCAATCCTAATTGATCAAAATCAACAATACACTTTCATTAACTCATTAATCAATATTGATACACACGAAATAATGCTCTCCTAAGTACATCAAAGCTGTCCAAATTTGTACATATGCACCAAACTTCCATATTCATTTTACAACCCTACTTCAAAGTCCATTTCAAGCATACACATGACAATTAAGCTCTAGTACATGTAAGCCCTCCAATCAACCTCACTAATCACCATATACATGAAATAAAAAATCATATTCCCATGAAGTTTAAGGCTGCCAAAATTGAACACATTACCTACTCATCAAATCCTTCAATTTTCTCAACCAATCAATTCACCATAACCTTAATTCAAAGTTTAATTAAACAAGAAAGAGAAAATGAACACTTACCTTAACTTGAGCTTGACAAAACCTTGAAATTTTCTCTCCTTTTTGTTAACTATATGTTTCCCAAGAGGTGTAGGCAAAGTTTAGTGAAGGAAAATGCAAGGTTCATGGCTTGAGGATGGAAGAGTAGAGCTTGCATACAATTCGGCCATGGAGGTTTGAGAGCATTTCAATTTTGGCAAAGTGAGTGAGCTTGAAGAAGATGAGTGAAGTGGCTGTCCTTTTGTCCTCACATGCCTTATATAGCTGCACTAACCCTCCACTAACCTTAGTTTAAACATTATAATAATTAAAGTTTAATTAATTCTAATTACACCCTCATTTTTCTCTATTTACATTATGTGCCACTATTTTAATTTTTCATGACATTTCCCAAGTGCAATATCATTTATTTTTAATGGATATTTAGGTCAAAAGACAACTCGGGAGTCAAATGACCACAATGCCCCTATTCGGGTTGCATTCCCGATTTTTCGGTAACACCGAGTTTTGTCATTTTCTCGATTTCTTGTTGTTCTTTGTACTAATTAATTAATTTTTCTTTGATATTTCTAATGATATTTATACTTCAATAAGTCTTTAATTATGTCTTAAAAAATATTTTCCAGGGTTCCCCGCGATCTAGGGCTAGTCAAGTCCACACCGCAACTTCCCGGTGCAGTCACCCATCGCTATGGTTCTCGGCTTTTTTAACTTGGTTACATTTCATTGCTATTATTTTTTCTTTGTTTTTCTTGTATTTTCTTTTCTTGTATTTCATTATTTTATGTCTCCTCACCCATATATAAGTGTAGTTCTAGGCATCCTAGCTGTTCGAACAACACTGGTCACTGGAACAGTAGAACGCACTACCAAACATATGGGTGTTACAAATACCACATTTGGGTCTTAATTTTGTTGGCACTGGTTGCCAATTGAATTTCAAAGTTCCTTAAGTGAAATTCCAAAATTTTAGTTTTGGGTACCCAAGTTTACTGTTCCATTAACCATATCTACAGTGGAAATTTGGCCACACTTTCTTCATCAAAGTTGTTCCTTAATGTCTTCGATTTAAATCCCTTTTTGAATCACTCAATTTGGAGTTTTGTAGCTCAAGTTATGCCTATTTCTCTAAGGCTGTCCGGATTGGTCCAAACCCAGAATTCTGGGTACTATTTTGGTTCTGGTAGTTTTGAGCAACCAAATTTGGTTGATAATTTGACTTGGTTATGGGCAGAATTTGGGATTATTTTCTCCATGTAAGTTGTAGTACTATGTCATAGCTTTCCAATGGTATAAAATTCAGGTCATTTGGACCTTCCTAAGCCAAGTTATGACTATTAGAACAAGTACTGTTCATATGATCAGTTTTGTACAGGGCAGTGTGCCTAATCCGGATTTGACCTAATTTTACACCAATTTGTGTTTAGTTTAGGGCAAGGTTTTTACACAAAAATTGTTGCATTATGTCTTAATTTCCATCTCCAATTGGCTTCACACCAATTGGAGTAACCAATTTTCAGTTATGGCCATTTGAGTTAACCAAGTTCAAACTGCCCAATTGGGGCAGCATCACATTCACCATTTCAATCCCATTCCAACCATTCAAACACATTCCAAATGACTCCAATTGACCATTTCAAACCTCAATTAGGTCTAATTGCATCAAATCCCAAAATATCTAATTTTCCCCCCAATTTCTTATGGTTTAAGAACCCTAATTTTCCCACTTAATTAAATTCTTGAAGTTAAAGTGTTTAAACACCACCTAGACACTTATTTAAGCTTACATACATGTTTAATTTGAATAAACATCATCAAAACCCTAAGGGACTATGGCTGGCCAAAATTTTCACTTCCACTATCAAGCATGAGTTTTATTAAATCTTCATGTTATCTCAACTTATTCACACTTAAATGCACCAAATATATATGAAGAAAGCTTGAAGCTAACTTACCTCACTTGATCACTTTGAACTTCCAATTCTCTAATTTTTCTTTAATTTCACTTCTTCCAATCTCTTTCTTGAAGCTTAATTTGAAGACTTCTACAAGTTTTATAAGGAATTTATGGGATAGTTTAAGGGTATAAAAGCTCAAAGTGAGCTTTAATGGAGGTAAAATGAAAAAGAGAGAGAGGAGCAATTTCGGCAAGGAAGAAGAAGTAAATGGGAAAATAATTTTTTTTTTTTGTTTTAATTGGTCATTTTATGTTCTTATTGTCCAAAAATTTTCAAATATTAAAATTATGGATTAATTAGGTCATGCTTACATGGATTTGATGATGTCATAATTTACTTTATTTCAATTTTCTTTTTTTTTCCTTTCACTCACCTTCTTCATTTTAATTCTATATTTCACAATTTTAATTTCTTACATGTTATTGGATAATTAGGCCAAGAGTCAGCTCTAAGAATGAATTGACCAATTTGCCCCTCGCCGGTCTGATTCGGTTTACCAATAATTCAATATTTCTTCTGGAAACCTGATCTAATTATTTGATCTAGTTCCCTACATTTTTCTGTGATTTTCACATTTCCCCTAGCTTCGCAATAATGTTAGTAGTATGCCTTAGAGCATATCATTTAGTATGTATCTTGTACATATTTTTATTAATAAAAGGCATTTCCACTTTTCAGTTTACATAATATATTTATGTGTAATAGAAAAGGTCCATTGATATTTTGTTAGAAATATTATTCTTAAGTTGTTAAGAATATGAGTGACAATATTTCTAGCACGAAGTATCATAAATAGGTTCACAATCGAGGATACTTCATAATAAGGACATGACTTATCCAGAAAGATTGTATTCATGTTTGTTCCCAAGTTATTTATATGAGATATAAATAAGATGGAATGGTGAGTCTCATGCCATATAACAAACATGATAGGCACTTATAAATGATAAGTAGGCCGAACCAGTGACACTTATAACAAGCACATGGAGTTTACTCTTGTCAATATTTTGTCATAAATCATATCAGTGCATATAATCTTTAGACCTGAGATAGCACAGTTATCTTGTATATAGGTAGTTTGAGTTTGATACTGCTTTCATACTTGTCCTGTGTATGGGTATATGGGCATGTGTTGGCTCCTACTAGTTATATATGGAGGTAGGTGTTGATCAAGATGGAATCTGTTCCTCTAAGTAAATAGAGATAAAATCCTATGTTCATTTAATTGTTCTTGATGTTTCAAGTTCTTGGCCAGATGAGATAGATTTATTCGTAAAAGAGTTTCGATGAGAAAATCTTTTAATCAAGAACTGGAATTAAAAGAGAACATAATATTCATAGCAAATGGAGTTTGACATAAACCATGACTCCAGCTTGAGTTGGGATTTTGTAACAGAGAGATTCTAGTGCATGGTAACATATGATTATAGGTTCATTTAAGGTAAACCTTATTACTAATTGGGTGGCCATGGCATGCTATGCTAGGTGTTAACCATGGTCTATGAGGTTCATAAAATGATTTAGAGAAATCATTTATGGTAAGAAAGAGTTCTGATGATATTAAGAGTTGATATCATGTCTCATTGCTAATTAGTGATGAGCCTAGTAAGTCACACACATACACAAGTTATCACCTATTTAAATATGATTTAATTAATTAATTAAAGAGTTTAATTGATTAATTAAATAGGTTTGGTTTGCAATTAAATTGCAAAGTCCCTAGCATGACTTGAAACCAAATCTAGATTATTGGATGTGTAGTATAAATTAAATTTATATTTAAAGTGTTTAAATATGAATTTAATTAATGAGAAATTAATTAATAGAGATTAATTAATTAATTTATATTTGATATAAATTAATTAGAAGAAGAAAAATAATTATTTTGGGTTGAGAACTCAAAATTAAGACACAGGGGCATTTTGGTCATTTTGCAGTGTGACACGTGGCACCATGAGATGGTGACACATGGGATTACACATAAGCTTGCCAAATGTTTTTAATCATGTAAGATGATTAAAATCAAGATTAAATATAGGTTTGACACTTGGCACAATGTGATTGGGTCACTTAAACCTAGAGCTAATCAAAGGGTGACATGTGGTAAGGGTTTAATGTGTTAACCTAGCTATTTAAGTGTTGTTATGAGAAAATAAAACACAACCAGCAGCCTCTCCTCTCATTTGTCACGCCACTTTGAGCCTCTCCAGCTATTTCTCTTCATCTCTCATCAATTCAAAGAGATTAGCCATCAATCTCTTGAATTAAGAACACTAGAAATTGTTTCTAGTGTCCTGTTTACATCTCTAATCTCTTAAAAGGCAGAACTTGAATTTCTAATTAATAGAAAAAGCTTTAGAGGCTGTTCAAGGGCTGCCATAGGTGTTCTTGGTGTGGACAAGCTAGAGGGACAACATTTGGTGTCCTGAAGACGAATCTCAAAGGCGCAGACACGCTGCAGTGCATCAAGAGGTTAGTGTAATCGTTCTTGATTTAATCTAGGGTTCTAAAATTAATCTGATTAATTTTAAAATCTTAAATGGTAAATACAGATCCAAAAACATATTAAAAGAGTTTTAATATGTTGTTTATCATTGAAATCAAATAGATAAAAATAAATCTTGCATGGTGCATGTGACCCTAGGCGAAATTTTTTTTTGAATTCAATGGTATAATCTTGTGTTTTTCACGCTTCCGTTCCTTCAATTGGTATCAGAGCCACTATATTTGCCATTTAGATTGATGTTTATATGATTTAATTGTGTGTTTGATCATGAGATCAAGAGTTTATGTCACGACCCAAAAATTCTGAATCGTGACCGGCGCATAATTTAAGTATTCTTAAATCACGCAAGCCTTATCAGAGTATCTTGAATAAATATATTGTCACTTACTAATCCCAAAATTAGACAAAATCCAAATAAACAAAATGCTGAATAAACATCATAATTATCTCATAGGTAAACTGCAGAGTCTCTACAGATTTTAATAAAAACTCAAAATGTTCAATAAACTAAATTAATTATTAGCCCTAGAAAACATGAATTCGGGCATACCATGAGAACAAATCAAAGTTGTCCCTCTCCAGAAAATGGACTGAATATTTGGATCAGCTGCAGAGTTTTACTAATCTGAAACAGATAACAGACAGAGAAAACGTGGTTTGAGCTAGATGCTCAGTGAATGATAATTATAGCACACAACGGAATAGGAACAGGCAGACGCTTGATTAATTTCACAATAAATTTCTATTCAATAAAATCATGCTCATGCTGTCAAAGTCATTAATAAAATAATTTCATAAAACATATATATAAAATAAATTCATTCAATAAAAATTTTATGGTACAGTGCACCAGGGTGATGATACCCCACATCACCAAAGGCCAGATGGTAAGCGCGCTACCAGATATTAGATACCTTCCTCCTTCTTCACAGATATCAATGCATATGATACTAATGCAAACCATAAACTGAAATGATGCATGACTCGACAATGCAACCTAATACCGTGATAGTCCACACGGCGGGGCCAGATAACAGAAACAGATACTGGGCACAGGTACCAATTCAAAATAGAAAATCAATTTGTACAAATCAATCAAAATCAATAAAAAATTTCAGATAGCAAATAATAACTGATAGTGCAATTCCAATAGTGTATTTCAATAGTTTCAGAGAGTCAATAAAATAAAATCAATCTCAAATCAATTAAATAAAATAAAATCAATCTCAAATCAATTCAGTAACACATCGGTAAATTTTATAGTTAAATATCAATCAATATAAATACATTAAAGGCCTGTTCCCGGAATTCTAATGGGTCTAATGTAGAGATAGTTGGCAAAATCAATTATTTAATCAAAATCGAAACAAAATTCAATAATAAAATAAAACTCTAGAAAATCACATATAAAATCATTGTTAAAATATTGATTTAAAATTTCATTTAATAACAAACTTAATGCTAAGAAATTTTAAAAGGGACAAAAACGGTGCCATGTACTATAATTACCACTCACCTGGAATCTCCGAGACAATAGTTATTTTCAATGGACGAGAGATAATTTTAGCTGACAGAATGAATATTTGAATCTCCTACATACTCAAAATATAAAATAAAAATATCAAATAATAATAAAATATAATAACTTATATATATATATTTGCGGAATCGCAGAGGTGCGGATTTGGATGAACAGTTATATATATATATATATATATAAACGAGAACTGATGCATGGTTTAGGGACGAGACGGGACGCGTGGGATATATATATATAATAATAATAATAATAATCAATTATTATTCAACAGCAATTACGATCAACCCAATTCAATATTAATGATCAAAGAAAAAAAATAAATTTCTAGGGTAGTTGTAACAAATTAACGAAAGAAAATAAAATCAAATTCATCCATTATAATAAAGAATGAGAATTTTTACCTTGAAAACAGAATCGAATGTGATGAATAGAGAAGGAAAAATTTAGGGATTCTCTGTTGAGAATATTTGATAGAGGTGACAACTAGGTTTTGAAAGCAAAGTTTAGCAGAAGAGATGATTAGGGTATATATATATATTTCAAGAGTTCTATTAGGTGTAGAATGGGATAAGAGTTATTATTAAACTGGGTTATTCAGATTGCAGATATATATTTTATTTCAAAAATAACATGTATATATTTTTTATAAATATATTAAATTATTGTTAGCTTATTAAAATAAAATAATAATAAATAATAAATGTATATGGGTTTCCACATACTTCCCCCCTTAAAAAAAAAATTCGGTCCCCGAATTTGAATAGACAAAATTCTAACCTGAAGAATCAAATAAGTGAGGATATTTGGCTCGCATTTCAGATTCTGTCTCCCGTGTGGCCTCACTGCTTGAGTGATTATGCCACAAGACTTTGATCAAAGCTACTTCCTTAGACCGGAGTTTCCTAATTTGTCGATCTAAAATCTTTACTGGTTGCTCCTCATATGACATATCATCCCTAAATTGCATGGTTTGAGGTTGTAAAACATGAGATGGATCTGGTACATACTTCCTAAGCATAGAAATATGGAAAATTGGATGTACATGTGCAAAACCAGGTGGAAGGGCTAAACGGTAAGCAACTGCTCCAATTCTCTCCAAAATTTCAAATGGACCAACAAAACGAGGGCTAAGCTTCCCTTTCTTGCCAAACCTCATGATTCCTTTCATAGGGGAAACTCTCAGAAATACATGATCACCAATCATAAATTCTACATCTTTGCGCTTAGGGTCAGCATAACTTCTCTGTCGACTTTGAGCAGTCAAAAGTCGATCACGAATTAGTCGAACCTTCTCTGAAGTTAATTGTATCAACTCTGGTCTAGTAAGCCTTCTTTCTCCAACTTCATCCCAACAAACCGGTGATCTACACTTTCGACCATATAATGCCTCATATGGAGCCATCTCTATACTTGCCTGATAACTGTTATTATAAGCAAACTCCACTAAAGGCAAATGATGATCCCAACAGCCACCAAAATCCATAACGCATGCACGAAGCATGTCCTCTAATGTCTGTATGGTCCTTTCTGACTGTCCATCCGTCTGAGGGTGAAAAGCAGTACTAAAGTCTACTCGTGTTCCTAAAGCTTCTTAGAATTTCTTCCAAAATCGAGAAGTAAACTGAGTACCACGATCAGAGACAATGGAAACTGGAACTCCATGAAGACTAACAATCTTGTTTATATACAACTGTGCAAGTTTAGCAAAGTCATATGTAGTCTTCACAGGAAGGAAATGAGCAGATTTTGTCAATCTGTCCACTATCACCTAAATTGCATTGTAACCACCTCGTGTACTAGGTAAACCCACAACAAAGTCCATGGCAATATGCTCCCACTTCCACTCGGGAATAGGCAATGGCTGAAGTAACCCAGATGGTCTCTGATGTTCTGCCTTAACCTGCTGACAAGTCAAACATTTAGCAACAAAGTCTACAACATCCCTCTTCATGCCACCCCACTAATAATGCTCCCTTAAATCACGATACATCTTAGTTGAACCTGGATGTACTGTGTAAGTAGAATGGTGTGCCTCCTCCATGATTTCTCTTCTCAACTCATCAACATTGGGGACACAAAGTCTAGTGCCATAACGAAGAACTCCATCATCATTCAACATGAATCCTTGAGCTTGGCCTTGATGAATATTATCTATAATCTCACACAGCTGAGAATCCCTCTTTTGAGCAGCCTTAATTCGATCAATCAAGATAGGCCTAACTCGAAAATGTGCTAAGAGTGATCCAGCTATGATTTTAAACTTTACTCCCTGATCTAACAACTCATGTAATTCACCAATCAAAGGCCTCATCTTGGTAGATATATGGGCTAAACTACCAGAAGACTTCCTGCTTAGAGCATCAGCCACCACATTAGCCTTTCCAGGGTGATACTGTATGGTGCAATCATAATCCTTCAGCAATTCTACCCATCTCCTTTGCCTAAGATTAAGATCACGTTGGTCAAAGATGTATTTGAGACTTTTGTGGTCAGTGAAGATTTCACAAGTCTCACCATACAGATAGTGCCTCCAGATTTTCAAAGCAAAAATTACTGCAGCCATTTTCAAATCATGAGTTGGATAATTCTGCTCGTGCCTTTTCAGCTGACGAGAAGCATATGCAATTACCCGTCCATGCTGCATCAAAACACATCCTAAACCAATCCTAGAAGCATCACAATATACTACATAACCCCCTGATCCAGATGGAAGGGCTAACACTGGTGCTGTAGTTAAACAAGTCTTAAGCTCTTGAAAACTTTTTTCACAAGCCTCAGACCATTGAAATTTCACATTCTTCTGTGTCAACTTAGTTAAAGGTGCTGCAATATGAGAGAAGTCTTGAAAAAACCGTCTATAATACCCTACTAAACCCAAGAAACTACGAATCTCTGACATAGTTATGGGTCTAGGCCAATGAAGCACTGCCTCAACTTTCTTCTTATCAACACACACCCCATCCTTAGATACTGTATGGCCTAGGAAAGCCATACAATCTAACCAAAACTCACATTTTGAGAACTTGGCATATAGCTTGTGTTCTCGTAAGGTCTGAAGGACAATTCTCAAATGCTGTTCATGCTCCTCCTTACTCTTTGAGTACACTAGAATGTCATCGATGAACACTATAACAAATTGATCTAAGAAAGGTTTGAAAACTCTATTCATGAGATCCATAAAAGCGGCCGGAGCATTGGTAAGACTAAAAGACATTACAAAAAATTCATAGTGTCCATACCTAGTCCTAAAGGCCATCTTGAGTATGTCTTCTTTCTTGACCCTCAATTGATGATACCCAGATCGAAGATCAATCTTGGAAAAATACTTTGCACCTTGAAGTTGGTCAAACAGGTCATCTATGCGTGGAAGAGGATACTTATTACGCACAGTTACCTTATTCAATTGCCTATAATCAATGCACATTCTCAAAGACCCATCCTTCTTCCGTACAAATAACACAGGAGCACCCCATGGAGAAACACTAGGGCGAATAAACCCCTTATCTAGTAGGTCCTGTAGTTGCTCCTTCAACTCCTTAAGTTCTGCGGGTGCCATAAGATAAGGTGGCATAGATATGGGCTCAGTTCCAGGAACTAAGTCTATACCAAACTCTACCTCTC